>NC_090301.1:22048571-22359285 GCF_039906515.1 Pseudorca crassidens
CAGCAATGGTGGCCACAGTGAGGTCTCTGAGCGCAGATTCCGGCAACTAAAAAAACACAGAATGGTAAATGGGGCTTTTTTTTTTTTTAAACCTTCATTTAACTTTTAGCATCTTATGTGTCCCTTATAACAGACCTATAATATATAGTTCTATCCCTCAAATGAGGGAGTGAAATGAACTGTTCATAGGAGACACTATCATGTTTTACTGAAAGAATCATATTTAACGTATTTGTCATGGAACTCTGTGCGACGCCTAATACGTCACAAACTCAGATTGATGCCATTTTGCAACAAACTTTGGCTTAAGCCTCTTTACGTATCACACTAGATATGAAATACCATAACCACTCCAAAACTGACAAACAGTATTTTCTCTATCACAGTAGCACCGAATAACTGGAGATGTGATAAAATTTATGTTAAAAAAAAAACATTCCCTGGTGGCGCAGTGGTTGAGAGTCTGCCTGCCGATGCAGGGGACACGGGTTTGTGCCCCCGTCCGGGAAGAACCCACATGCCACAGAGCGGCTGGGCCTGTGAGCCATGGCCGCTGAGCCTGCGCATCCGGAGCCTGTGCTCCGCAATGGGAGAGGCCACAACAGTGAGAGGCCCGCGTACCGCAAAACGAAACAAAACAAAAAAACACTGAGAGTAATTTTCACAGACTCTACAAATAACTGTGATGCACATACAGCCAAGACTGCTCAGGAAAAACCAAATTAGGATCATTTTTTGGTTTGCCTAGAATATTCTACATAGAAAGTATTCAAAAATGTATTATGTACTACCGGTTCAAACAGAATGAAACAACTACTGTAACTAAAAATGTCACTATCTTTAATATAAAGAGCAAATACAAATTGAAAAGAATAATAATGATCTATGTTGGTATGCTAAGCGGACAAAAAATATAAGCACATCTAATTGATAAATTATCTAACTGAAAAACTGTTAAGTCAGACTTCATCAAAACTAAAGCTTCTGCTCTTAGAAAAGATCCTGTATTAAGAGGATAAAAAGACAAGTTACAGACCATGAGAAAATATTTTGCAAACCACATATCCAACAAAGAACTAGTATTCACAACATATAAAGACCTCTCAAAATTCAGCTACAAGAATAAAAATATAATTAGAAAATGGGCAAAAGACATGAAGAGACATTTGAAGAAAAAGGATATACAGATGGCAAATAAACACATGAAAAAATGTCCATCACTAGGCATTAGGGAAGGCAAATTAAAATTATGAGGTATTGCTACACACCTATCTAATAAGAAAGCGACAACACCGAAACCTGGTAAGGATGCAGAGAAACTGGGATCGTGCGTATGTTGCTGGTGTAACATATAAAATGATGCAGCCTCTTTGGAAAACAGTTTGGCAGTTTCTTAAACTAAATATGCAACTATGATGCCAGCCAGCAAATACACTCCTGTGTCTTTAGAACAGAGAAATGAAAACTATGTTCATACAAAAACCTGTTCATGAATGTACAATGAATGAAAGTTACAGAAAGGGGAACAGATTAGTAGTTGCCCGAGGTTACAGAGGAGGCAGAGGCAGGAGAGAAGTGAGTGTGGCTATAAAAGGCAACAGAAGCCTCCTTGCAGTGAGGGGCATGTTCTGTGTCTTGACTGCATCAATGTCAATTATCAAGGTTGTGATGCTGTATTAACAGTTTTGCAAAACACTGTCCATTAGGGGAAATGGAGTAAAAGATACATGGGAACTCTTAAAACTGCATGTGTATCTATAATTTTTACTTTTTAAACTCAAAATTAAAAGCTTAAAAACCACTGTTAGAATTTTTTAAGAATTTATTATACTAAGGTACTATTGATGCATTGATAGTATATCCTTTTCTATCTGTATTTGCTCTTTGCCAACTATACATTTTATTCCTTTGGTTCTAAGAAAGATTAATAACAAAAGCCAGCCTTCTTAGCTGCCTACCTTCAAATATAACCCTAGTATCCCGAGTTAGGATCAAGGACTATGAGACATGTCAAGGGGTGGGAGTGAGAGAATCCAGTGTAATAAACATGGCACATATAGTTAAAACAAATTGAAGCATTATTCAAGAAAAATGGGAGAAGACAGAAAAATTCAAGCATGTTTGTTAATACTTAACACACACTCATTACACTTCTCCGGCTTCCTCAGGACTGAAACCATTCTAGACCTGATAGTATAATCTGATGATTTTGAGGCTGGAATATTAATAAAAACCTGTTTTAAAAGAAGGGAGGGGAATATAAAGGAGGATAATACCATCATTCTCATCCTTAGTTAGGTTTCCAAATTTCCATTAAAAATACATATGAACAAATACAAAAGAATGTAGATAAAAGATTAAAATCAAACCCTTGTAAAAATATCCAAGCTAGCACAGCCAGAGGCACAAAACCTATCAAGTGCTACTAAAGTAATCAGTCCAATACCTATAAAACTACAAGGAAAACTTACAAAAGTAAGAGTCTCAATAGGTAGACACAGTTGTCAGCATGGGTACCATGGAATCTAGCTCAATACCCTTTTGGTATTTTAAAAAATACATTAATCAGCCAGATTAATAAAGTTAAAAAAAAAAAAGTCTCGTTTTACTGTGAGCTGCTTAAAAATATTGCTACCCCAGTACCTCAGGGCCTTGACCAAAGGAGTGGATTCCAAAGGACTGAAAGATCTTTCTATATATGATTCCTACATGTTCCTTCACTTCAGGGCACCATTAAGTTTGAAAGATAAAAATGAAAGAATAACCAGTAAACCAACAAAGATCATGTCTTAATCACTATATGTTTATTAACAGAACTATCCTGATAAAGATTTTAAAGCCTATTTTCCGCATTCTACTTAAAGTCGCAGGATTCAGACCGGGAAACAATAGCCAACTCGTCCACTTGTTACAAAATGACTTCTTAAGAGACTAATCCTTTTCTAAGAACAAACAGAAAACCTGAATACAGAGCTCATAAAATATCAAGTACTGAGAGGCAAGAGGCAAAGACCCCAGAGATAAAGGAAGCTGGAAGAAATGAATGTGAGGATGCTTTTCCCCTCAAGGCATTTTCCAAGTTGCAAGGCAATAACTAAGAGGTAAATGAGCTAAGCCCCACATTAAGTCAACTCTATGAAGGGAAAAAAACACCATCCAGACCCTCAAAATATCTATATGGTTCTTTCATATTGCAGACCAAAAACTGATCAAATAGTCAACCTACAAAAGATATGGAAAATTTTATTTGAGGCAACCTGAGGAACCCAGGAGACAAGTCTCTCAGAAAGATCTGAGAACTGTTCCAAATAGGTAAGGGGGGTGGCCAGTATATACGTGATTTCGATGAAGGGGCACGTGCAATCAATCACACTTCTCGGCAGAAGGTTACTGCTATTCTCGAGGAACAGACATCCTAATTAATGGTTGTAAGTGCTTTCCTAAGTACGGGAAGATACAAGAAACTGGGTTCACAAAATCTCCTGAAAATATATAACTATCTGAGGGCCAGTTTTATCAGTTTTCCCAGAGTACAGTAAGTCCCTCACCCTGAATTCCTTTCAGTGACTGCAGTGGCTAAAGACTTGATTCTTGCAAAACTGGATGGTGGGCGACATTCTTTATTTTACGATCCCCTCCCTTTTGGTCTTAATTTCAACCAAAGTTTGGGAGGCATTTTGTGACTAATTTGTCCCATGGTGCTAGGAATGCTCCTTCAGTTCAGGCCAGGATTTCGTTGATAAGCCACTCGATGTGCCATTACTGGACTCGATGTGCCATTACTGGACTAGGCCCTCTTGGCAGTAACCAAAAGCCTCTGGACCACCTGATTTACTAGTCTATTATGGTCCAGGAAATGGTTCCCTCTTGTTGCTTCTTCCCATATCTATAGTTACACTATTATAATCACTGATCTTATAAGAAAGATGTATTGGGTCAATCATTTCAACTCCCCTAGTCATCGTTATTTTTATCAAACGCTCAGTCACATATTTGGAAGAAACAATAATCTTGTAAAATAGGCAGAATAGGAATAAAATAGCTAGTAATATTAATAAGGTCATAAGTATTTAAGCTAAGAACTTCCACTAGGTGCAGCCCAGAATCTCCCCACGTTGTCTGACCGGTCTGCTCTGTACCAATCACTATCTTTAAGGGAACTGATATATTGGCATTGTACATAAAGTTCACCAAAGATGTCTGCATACAGAAGGCAGAGTGGTGGCTCATCGTGACCCCTCACAGGATTGAGAAAGGAATGTTATCTTCTAAGGAGTTACGTGGCTGGCACCACAAGAAGAAAAATTGAGCTTTATGGTTGAGCAGGTATTTCTGCCACTGGGGAAGCCTGGTTAACGCATAACGCAGATGCACAATGCACACTAGAGGGGAAGGAGGAGGCCAAAGAAGAAGTTTCATGTTTAAATTTTTCTTGCCTTGCCTTAAAATATGAATTTTTATTTCATCAATATCCAATGCCCAGCATGCAATCAAAAACACCAGCCACACCAGCAGGTAAGACCAGAAAACAAAGAAGTCAGTTACACATCTGAAGTACTGAAAGGAAAGTACAGCCAACATTAGACCCAGCAAAAATATCCTTTAAAACTGAAGGCCCAATTAAGGGATTTCAGAAAAACAAGTACTACCAGCTCATCCATTTCCTTATAGTATAACCTTGGGCAAATGTCTTAACTGTCCTCTCTGTCAGAATTTTGTCATCTTTACAATAGAGTTGACAGTAGTCACACCCCACCCAGAGGGAGCTGTGCATATTAATTGATATAATACATGTAAATACAAAAAGAAAACCATTTTTATCCTAGGAATATGTCCTTCTAAAAGATGACAACAGGACAAAGCAAAATCATGACTATGTGAAAACACCCATCACATCACTGAAAATGGAAACAACTTAAATATCCATCATAGTACGTGGATTGCCACATGGCCTTTCAGATGAAGGTGTGGATCGATCTTTCTTGATATATAAACACACTTGTAGCTCAGTGCATAGAAAAAAAGGCAAGTTACAGAACAGATTTACAAAAGACATGATCCCATATATGTAGAATTGAAGGTAGATAACTACATGTATACATACGCACAGAAGTTTCTAATATGGCCTTCTGTTCATTTTTTGAGTTCTCAAACTTACTTGACAACTCAGAGATGAGCTAGCTCTTTGCATATCGACCAGTTTTAAATATGGGCCTTAATAAATGCATAAGCATATAAATATTAAAAACAGATCTACTGGGCTTCCCTGGTGGCACAGTGGTTGAGAGTCTGCCTGCCGATGCAGGGGACACGGGTTCCTGCCCCGGTCTGGGAGGATCCCACATGTCGTGGAGCGGCTGAGCCTGCATGTCCGGAGCCTGTGCTCCGCAACGGGAGAGGCTGCCACAGTGAGAGACCCGCGTACCACAAACAAACAAAGAACAGATCTACTGAATTACTAGTATTCAGTTCAGATATTTTCAGACTTACATCTTTATTCTTGGTAACAATGTTGCTAAATAATGACCTGTTGATGACACTATTATTTCTCTTCTGGCTTAAACGAAGACCAAAGAGAGTTCGAACTTCGTTTTCATCTGGACTGTAAGACTGGTCCATCTAAATAAAACAAAGTTAAGGAGTTAAAAGAGTAAAAAATATGTCTACATCCCTCAAAATTTTTCACTTAATTTATGTTCAAGATATTTCATTATAAGCAAGGTTATATGCATTTTTTCTAACTTAGGCAGGTACAAGATCATTTCAGGATGGGTGTAATAGAATGGTCAGGCACCAATATTTTGCTCCAAAATTTTTTATAGGTTTTATAATCTTATAGGGTTTTGTAACTTATACCAAACATTAGAACCAATGGTTCCAACAGAGCATTTCTGGTCTCAGTAACTGAAAGCACTATACATATGGTTTTTTCTTAAAAAAAAAAAAACTAAAACAGATATGCTAACAAATAGGCAGTGGCACAAAAACTAACCTCTAATTTTTTTCTAAGAATCTACTACAAATACTTAATTAAGACTTAGATTAAAAGTTAAAAGAGTGGGCTTCCCTGGTGGCGCAGTGGTTAAGAATCCACCTGCCAATGCAGGGGACAAGGGTTCAAGCCCTAGTCCGGGAAGTTTCCACATGCCGCGGAGCAACGAAGCCCGTGCGCCACAACTACTGAGCCTGCGCTCTACAGCCCGCGAGCCACAACTATGGAAGCCCGCGTGCCTAGAGGCCATGCTCTGCAACAAGAAAAGCCAACGCAATGAGAAGCCCACGCACGGCAACAAAGAGTAGCCCCCGCTCGCCGCAACTAGAGAATGTACGCATGCAGCAAGGAAGACCCAACACAGCCAAAACTAAAACAAAACAAAGAAAAGTTAAAAGAGAGAGAACAGCATTTGTAGTCTGTGTCTTTGTTATTTGAAAAGGAATATGTCATTCATTGCTTTCTTCCTCTCCCAAATTTTTAACTGAAATGATAGTAAGACACGGGAATAACCTGCATGAGACAACTCTCTCTCTAGACATTTTTCCAAATTTGACAGTATTTCTTCATTTAACCTTTGGATGATCTTTGATTTAGAAACCACTGATATCTGTAACTTATAAGCAAGACCTCATACTAATTCTGCTTAATCTGCATTTTCCTGAATTCTAAAATGGTCCTTTTCCCTTTATATTATAAAATTTCTAAAACTGAGATGTGCCCGCCTATTAACTGATGTCATAAAAAAACCTCTCAAATAAACAGAATATTGAGGAAGCCCTGGTGTTCTTTTGACACCCTGAAACATGATACTGTCTGGTGCTAAAGAGGTCATGATCAGGGTCAGGCTCAGGATTTGGAAAACATTCTTCATGATGCTACAAGTAACTGCTAATAGCGAGAAGTACTTACTACTCTTAATGACAACAACAAAAAACAGTTAAGAGTGAAAATACAGTGGCAGCTAACTGAATGATTAAGTACCTTTTAAAAAAGCTACTTCTGTCAAGTAGCTTTTTAAAAAGTATTACATTTAATGTGGTATTTTTGTTTTCTTTCCTTGAAAAGCTGACATGGAGTCTATGGTGAACCATGTAGTTATTGGTTTCTTAAAGTGAAGAATAATAACTTTCAATATATGGAATTTGGATTCCACAAATTTTTTTTTACATTAATACCTTCTGAAAAACAGTATTATGAATTTTAACTTTCAATTCAAATAACTTTTTGCTTTATCCATTTATGATCAGACTACGGGCTAATTTCCCTAATGTATAAGAGCTTTTAAAAATCAGTAAGGAAAAAACTCAACAATCTATTAGAAAGACAGGCAAAGAACATGGGCAGACAGTTCATAAAAGGGAAGTAAAAACACTTAAATGTGAAAAGATGTTCACCCACACACAATGAGAAACTAAAACTGCAATGAGATGCCATTTTCATCTAACTGCTAAGATAAAAATGTTTAAAAACTTGATGCTAGCAAAGGTGTTAGGAAACAGGCACCCTTACACATTCCCATTAAGACATAAAATTGGTGGTACAACCTTAAAATGAGCAGCATCTATCAAAGTCACCAACACAGTCTGCAACCCAGTCCTAATTTTATTCTCAGGATTTCCCTCTAGCTTATTTCACTGCAGGGTATGTGTAATAGCTAAAGACTGGTGACTGGCTAGATAAGATACACAGATACGGGACAAACCTCCAAGATGATGAAGCAGTGTGCATTTGTGTCAGTGGGGAGAAAAAGAAGAAATGCAAATGCAAATATCTGCTGAATATGTATAGACTACCTATTTCAGGAAAGGTGAGCAAGAAATTGAGACTATTACTTTTAAAAAAGGTAACAGCGGCAGAAGGGAAGGATGAGGAGACTTCAAATAACCTTCAATACCTTTTGAATAGGAAACCACATTAAATATATTATTTTTAAAGAAATGAAAAGTAAGGGCAGGAAAGCTATCTTGATCTTAAACCCAAAAAATTAATAGGAAGAAAAAATTTTCAGGGTTAAGGATAAAAAAACCATAGTAAAGAAGGATAAATTAGAAGGGTGCCAGTATAAAGGAAAGATTAAATATGGGGAAAAAGAGACAAAAGAGAAGAGCAAATTACTGTTTCAAACATGAATTGCACTAACCTGAAGAACACAGTAGTTCCCATTTTTCTTCTTAGAAAGTAATTTCAAAGCTTCATCTTCATATCCCGGGGCAATAACACCATCAGATACCTATATGTGTATTAAATATTAATTTCTATTTTAAAAAATTAGAGAACACCTCTTAAACAATCTAGAGATAATTATCTGTCGTAAATAATGCAGTAGCAGTTTCTGGTTTCTGCCTCCACCAGATAATACAAATACTATACTTGGAAAAGGTAAGTCTATGCTAGAATACAACTTTCTACAGCTGATCTTATCTCATTGGCTGTCCTTCTGGTTGTCTGTTTCAATTTTAACCAAGAATATATGAGTGATTCGCTGTAATACACGTATCTTAGGAAGAAAAATGATTTTTTACTCTTCTGTTCACCGGGAGGTTTTGTACTAGAAAGAGCATGTTCTTCTAATTCTGGCTCTGCCAAAACCTGGCTAAATGACCCGAGGCAAGGCAGGCTCCTCAACAGCAAGAAAAGAGGTCAGAGGAAATCAGATTTAACACATTATAAAGATACGAAAGTCATAGCTCACACCCCAAAGCCTCGTGCTGTAACCTATAACGCAGCACACCAGCTCCACGGCAGCTGGGGATGGCAGGGGTGATGGTAAGGATCCCTAAAGCAACTAAATATTGTCAAGTCACAGCCCCTGTTAGCCTTAACTGCTAACTGTTTGTTTCCCTCCGAGGCATCTGATCTCCTTCATCTTCTTCTCTATCTCCCCAGCCCCACCCCCACCTTTCCAGAATGCCTGTTTGGTACTCAATTGATGGGGGTTAGTTTTTTAGAGTAGTTTATAATTTCCCTCACTATACAGTCTCTTTCATTACAGACCGAATGAAAGTTTACAGCCACGTTCACTATTACGTCACCATCCAAGATAGCATCCTCTATTCTTCAGAAACAGTAACTCTGGCATTAAGACAATGACTACTAGAAAATTTTAAAGAATTAAATACATAAAACTTGATCACAATAGCCAAATACAAATATTATAGGTTATGGTTTCAATAAACACTATGAACAAATTAAGCTCTACTTAGTTATGCATGGGACAAGATACAGAATGTCCACTAACCTCTCTAGAGATAATTTTGGCAGTAGGGACATCACAAACATCAGATAATGCGACAAAATCACCAAAGGAAGACATCCTATCAGCCCCTGTAAATAAAAATTAAAACGCAGTATTTATCACAGATTCTCCATCCTTATACAGAAAAAGGTAATGTTCAACAAACCCCAATGTGATCATATAAAATCTAACTTCACTAAGATTTAAACAATAGATTAATAAGTCATTTAACCGAAATAATCAATAAGAAATATTCTTTCATTTTACCTCCTAGAGCAACATTCAGCAAACTTTTTCTGTAAAGGGCCTGATAGTAAATATTTTTTAAGCTTTGCGGCCACGTGACCCTGTTCCACCTCCAAGACTGTGGTTAGCAATCAGCCACCGACAATACTATGTGGCCCTGTTCCAACCAGACTACATTTACAAAGCTAGGTGGTGGGCTGGATTTAGCCAACGAGCCACACTTTGCCAACCCCTGTGGTAGAAAGTAAACCATGAGAAAGTGTCTCAATAATCTCCCATTAATTTTACAATAATATTCACAGGTTATTAAGCTCATGCATTAGATACTTGTGAATTATATAAAGTATAACTTTAACAAAATTCAGTGTACTTAAATAACCATACAACTTAAATTTAGCAATACAAATACATTCAATAGCCTAATCTGAAACTTCATGCACCAAATTCCAATCGTGCTTCCCTTTATTACATTAAATACTAAAACTAACACACACTTTTATAAACAAATTTATTCCAAGGCTCTCATATAGTCATTCTGAAGTATTAATGAAAAACAGATTAAGGTAATTTGAAATCCTATAACGAAACAAAGGATATTACTACTTTAAGATAAAATATTGCTTTTCCTCTCAAAAAGAAAAAAAAACAACAACAGAAAAAGCGCTATTATTCTTCTGACCTCTTGCTCTTGCATATGCAGTGGATATGGGTGTGAGCGTTTCATACATATCATAGACCATGCAGACTTTGGCTTCATCTTCACTGAGTGGAACTCCAACAGCAGCGCCTGGTATAGAAAACCATAAATAAACCAAAAATCTCAAGTGACTACTTATTAATTCCTAAATCAGGACATTTTTCTAAACATCATCTAGTCTATACAGCATAATTTCTAGTGCTTGGGCCAAATTAAACAAAAACATGTTTGGCCAGATAATTAAATGCCAAAAATGTAACTGCAAGGGAGGGTGAGGCGGGGGGAATATCTTCTCCAGCCTCTGAAAACAGAGCCACTGTCTTGAGTCTGCCAACACTAGGCGTGTATGAAGCTACTTTAATTCACTGCTGACTCTCTGTCCTGCTTGATATCACACACCGTTTATTTCTCTGCCACTCCCATTGTTTTCATATCCAAAAACTATCTGAGAACTAATTATGTGTTGAATTGTCAGTAGGTGACACAAATAACTAAGCTGTACAGCTGACTTAAACACAGAAGAACAAAGGTCTCTCATACAATGGCCATAAAAAGTTAGAGTGCCGTAAGAACAACTTGTGTCTCCACTCAGTTAACTTCTCAACCGTGTGGAAAAATGTTTAGTTTAGTCATACTGCATTCAGCAGTATCACTTTTATTTTCTAAAACATGTTTCCACTACAAATACAACTATTATCTGACCTTCCTATCTCATAATAGTGTTACATATTATATATATGTAAAAGACAGGTGTGCATGGTATTGTTATCAGATTTTATCCAGTTACTACATTGATACTGTTATTAACAAAAGTGGTTTCGGACTTCACAGAATGTCTATATTCGCTTTTGAGTCTTGTCAAACTTCCAAAAAATTTTTTAGAAAGTGTATTTTGAACAGTTCCAGAGAATCCCAGAGGGCAGTGCTTTACCTGCCGGGCTGACATGTTTGAAAGAGGCAGCGGCTGGAATGCCTAAAGCTTCTTTGAGTTCCTTCACCAGCTGCCAGGCATTCAAAGCATCACACAAGTTGATAAATCCAGGGGCTCCATTCAAAACTACATATAAAAATATAAATACACATTAACAAGCCAGGTCAATAAGATCAGATATGTGTACATTTCCTAGAAAAATTTTAAAAACACATATATAAAGATTACACAAATATGTTGAAATAAAGTATAACAAAGAGGCAAACAGATATACA
Organism: Pseudorca crassidens; assembly: GCF_039906515.1. Classification (NCBI taxonomy): domain Eukaryota; kingdom Metazoa; phylum Chordata; class Mammalia; order Artiodactyla; family Delphinidae; genus Pseudorca; species Pseudorca crassidens. The sequence continues at coordinate 22,059,951 of NC_090301.1, forward strand.
CGAACATACAAGAACTTGCTGAGACTGAATAAAGCACCCGAGTCTGAGCCCATCTCAACAAACACACACACACCACACAGGTGTGTGAACACATACGTGTGCACACACCACTGGTGGACCAAAGCCAGCCAATCCATAAATAAATCAACAAAGAATTCAGGAACAGGAAAAAAGTACGACTAGACTAGTGGTCATCAGGGATCCACTTCAGTACAGAAATAAGATCAAACAACTGTGGCAACTTTACTGTACAATTTATAGTATAAAATTTAAATTGTAAGTCCTGTCAGTTTAACAAATAATGTTACAAACTAAAGCAAGAGTTTAGTAGGTGGGAGAGATGGAGGGAAAAACGTGTGTTGGGTTTCTCTTCTTTTATACCAGACTCGGTACACTCAGTCTAAAGTTGAAATGCAGTTAAAAAGGAGACTACAACTTTTTCACTGCCTATTCTCTTAACAGTGGCAGGATTTTTAAAAGCCAAAATCTTGTGAATAAACATTTATAAGAAGTTCAGTGCACACACAAAACTAGTGGGCCACTAATTAAAAACAACTTTATAATTTCATTTCCTTTGTGTTATTTTGGATAGCACATACTTTTAAAAACAAAACCTTGCCAAACATCTATTGAGTGCCTACTACAATGTTAAGCACTGTTCTAGGAACTTGGGATACTATCAGTGAATAAAACAGTCCCTCCCAAATTACTGTCATCGACAACCCGCTTAGATAGCCTCATCCAAGAGGGCAGACAGCAGAAGCAAGAAGAACAATTCTGCAGCCAGTGGACCGAAAAACACATTCACAGAAAGACAGACAAGATGAAAAGTCAGAGGACTTGTACCAGATGAAGGAACAACATCAAACCCCAGAAAAACAACTAAATGAAGTGGAGATAGGCAACCTTCCAGAAAAAGAATTCAGAATAATGATCGTGAAGATGATCCAGGACCTTGGAAAAAGAATGGAGGCAAAGATCGAGAAGACGCAAGAAATGCTTAACAAAGACCCAGAAGAATTAAAGAACAAACAAACATAGATGAACAATACAATAACTGAAATGAAAAATACACTAGAAGGAATCAATAGCAGAATAACTGAGGCAGAGGAACAGATAACTGACCTGAAAGACCAAATGGTGGAGTTCACTATCACGGAATAAAGAAAGAAGAATGAAAAGAAATGAAGACAGCCTAAGAGACCTCTGGGACAATATTAAACGCAACAAAATTCGCATTATAGGGGTTCCAGAAGGAGAAGAGAGAGAGAAAGGACCCGAGAGAATACCTGAAGAGATTATAGTCATAAACTTCCCTAACATGGGAAAGGCAATAGCCACCCAAGTCCAGGAAGCACAGAGAGTCCCAGGCAGGATAAACCCAAGGAGAAACACACCGAGACACATAGTTATCAAATTGATAAAAATTAAAGACAAAGAAAAATTATTGAAAGCAACAGGGCAAAAAGACAAATAACATACAAGGGAACTCCCATAAGGTTAACAGCTGATTTCCCAGCAGAAACTCTACAAGCCAGAAGGCAGTTGCATGATATACTTAAAGTGATGAAAGGGAAGAACCTACAGCCAAGAATACTCTACCCAGCAAGGATCTCATTCAGATTTGACGGAGAAATCAAAAGCTTTACAGACAAGCAAAAGCTAAGACAAATCAGCACCACCAAACCAGTTCTTCAACAAGTGCTAAAGGAACTTCTCTAAGCAGGAAACACAAAAGAAAAGGACCTATAAAAACAAACACAAACAATTAAGAAAAAGGTCATAGGAACATACATATCGATAATTACCTTAAATGTGAATGGATTAAATGCTCCAACCAAAAGACACAGGCTCGCTGAATGGATACAAAAACAAGACCCACATATATGCTGTCTACAAGAGAACCACTTCAGACCTAGGGACACATACAGACTGAAAGTGAGGGGATGGAAAAAGATACTCCATGCAAATGGAAATCAAGAGAAAGATGGAGTAGCAACTCTCATATCAGACAAAATAGACTTTAAAATAAAGACTATTACAAGAGACAAAGAAGGACACTACATAATGATCAAGGGATCAATCCAAGAAGAAGATATAACAATTGTAAATATTTATGCATCCAACATAGGAGCACCTCAATACATAAGGCAAATGCTAACAGCCATAAAAAGGGAAATTGACAGTAACACATTAACAGTAGGGGACCTTAACACCCACTTTCACCAATGGACAGATCATCCAAAATGAAAATAAATAAGGAAACAGAAGCTTTAATGACACATTAAACAAGATGGACTTCATTGATGTTTACAGGACATTCCATCCAAAAACAACAGAATACACTTTTTTCTCAAGTGCACACAGAACATTCTCCAGGATAGATCACATCTTGGGTCACAAATCAAGACTCAGTAAATTTAAGAAAATTGAAAACACATCAAGCATCTTTTCTGACCATAACGCTATGAGATTAGAAATCAATTACAGGGGAAAAAAACACAAACACATGGAGGCTAAACAATACATTACTAAATAGCCAAGAGATCACTGAAGAAATCAAAGAGGAAATCAAAGAATACCTAGAGACAAGTTACAACGAAAACACGAACGATCCAAAACCTATGGGATGCAGCAAAAGCATTTCTAAGAGGGAAGTTTAGAGCAATACAAGCCTACTTCAAGAAACAAGAAAAATCTCAAACAATGTAACCTAACACCTAAAGGAACTAGAGAAAGAAGAACAAATAAAATCCAAAGTTAGTAGAAGGAAAGAAATCATAAAGATCAGAGAAGAAATAAATGAAATAGAAACAAAGAAAACAAGAGCAAAGATCAATAAAACTAAATGCTGGTTCTTTTTGGGTTTTTTTGCATTTTAAAAAATCTGTGTTCTAAAAACATACCAGTGAATGCTATAAATAAGGTAATAAGACATAAAACAAAAAACGCTGGTTCTTTGAGAAGATAAACAAAATTGATAAACCATTAGCCAGACTCATCAAGAAAAACAGGGAGGGGACGCAAATCAATAAAATTAGAAATGAAAAAGAAGTGACAACAGATACTGCAGAAATACAAAGCATCCTAAGAGACTACCAGAAGCAACTCTATGCCAATAAAATGGACAACCTGGAAGAAATGGACAAATTCTTAGAAAGATATAACCTTCCAAGACTGAGCCAGGAAGAAATAGAAAATATGAACAGACCAATCACAAGTAATGAAATTGAAACTGTGATTAAAACTCTTCCAACAAACAAAAGTCCAAGACCAGATGGCTTCACAGGTGAATTCTATCAAACATTTAGAGAAGAGCTAACACCCATCCTTCTCAAACTCTTCCAAAAAATTGTGGAAGAAGGAACACTCCCAAACTCACCACCATCCATCATCACCCTGATACCAAAACCAGACAAAGATACTACAGAAAAAGAAAACTACAGACCAAATAACATTGATGAATATAGATGCAAAAATCCTCAGCAAAATACTAGCAAACAGAATCCAACAACACATTAAAAGGATCATACACAATGATCAAGTGGGATTTATCCCAGGGATGCATTTCTTCAATATATGCAAATCAATCAATGTGATACACCATATTAACAAACTGAAGAATAAAAACCATATGATCATCTCAACAGATGCAGAAAGAGCTTTTGACAAATTTCAACACCCATTTATAATAAAAACTCTCCAGAAGGTGGGCATAGAGGGAACCTACCTCAACATAATAAAAGCCATATACGACAAACCCACAGCAAACATCATTCTCAATGGTGAAAAACTGAAAGCATTTCCTCTAAGATCAGGAACAAGACAAGGATATCCACTCTCGCCACTATTATTCAACATAGTTTTGAAAGTCCTAGCCACAGCAATCACAAAAGAAAAAGAAATAAAAGGCACACAAATTGGAAAAGAAGTAGTAAAACTGTCACTGTTTCCAGATAACATAAAACTACGTATAGAGAATCCTAAAGATGCCACCAGAAAACTACTAGAGCTCATCAATGAATGTGGTAAAGTGGCAGGATATAAAATTAACGCACAGAAATCTCTTGCATTCCTACACACTAATGATGAAAAATCTGAAAGAGAAATTAAGGAAACACTCCGATTTACCACTGCAACAAAAAGAATAAAATACCTAGGAATAAACCTACCTAGGGAGACAAAAGACCTGTATGCAGAAAACTATAAGACACTGATGAAAGAAATTAAAGATGATACCAACAGATGGAGAGATATACCATGTTCTTGGATTGGAAGAATCAATATTGTGAAAATGACTATACTACCCAAAGCAATCTACAGATTCAATGCAATCCCTACCAAACTACCACTGGCATTTTTTACAGAACTAGAACAAACAATCTTAAAATTTGTATGGAGACACAAAAAACCCCCAAATAGCCAAAGCATTCCTGAAGGAAAAAAACAGAGCTGGAGGAATCAGACTCCCTGACTTTGGACTATACTACAAAGCTACAGTAATCAAGACAATACGGTACTGGCACAAAAACAGAAATACAGACCAATGGAACAGGATAGAAAGCCCAGCCATAAACCCACGCATCTATGGTCAACTAATCTAAGACAAAGAAGGCAAGGATATATGATGGAGAAATTACAGTCTCTTCAATAAGTGTTGCTGGGAAAACTGGACAGCTACATGTAAAAGAATGAAATTAGAACACTCCCTAACACCATACACAAAAATAAACTCAAAATGGATTTGAGACCTAAATGTAAGACCAGACACTATTAAAATCTTAGAGGAAAACATAGGAAGAACACTCTTTGACATAAATCACAGCAAGATCTTTTTTGATCCACCTCCTAGAGTAATGGAAATAAAAACAAAAATAAACAAATGGGACCTAATGAAACTTCAAAGCTTTTGCACAGCAAAGGAAACCATAAACAAGATGAAAAAACAACCCTCAGAATGGGAGAAAATATTTGCAAACAAATCAACGGACAAAGGATTAATCTCCAAAATATATAAACAGCTCATGCAGCTCAATATTAAAAAAACAAACAACCCTATCCAAAAATGGGCAGAAGACCTAAATAGACATTTCTCCAAAGAAGACATACAGATGGACAAGAAGCACATGAAAAGCTGCTCAACATCCCTAATTATTAGAGAAATGCAAATCAAAACTACAATGAGGTATCACCTCACACCAGTTAGAATGGGCATCATCAGAAAATCTACAAACAACAAATGCTGGAGAGGGTGTGGAGAAAAGGGAATCCTCTTGCACTGTTGGTGGGAATGTAAACTGATACAGCCACTATGCAGAACAGTATGGAGGTTCCTTAAAAAACTGAAAATAGAATTACCATATGACCCAGTAATCCCACTACTGGACATATACCTAAAGAAAACCACAATTCAAAAAGACACATGCACCCCAATGTTCACTGCAGCACTATTTACAATAGTCAGGTCATGGAAGCAACCTAAATGCCCATCAATAGATGAATGGATAAAGAAGATGTGGTACATATATACAATTATTACTCAGTCATAAAAAGGAATGAAATTGGGTCATCTGTAGAGACCTGGATCGATCTAGAGACTGTCACACAGAGTGAAGTAAGTCAGAAAGAGAAAAACAAATATCGTATATTAACGCATGTATGTGGAACCCAGAAAAATGGTACAGATGAACCGGTTTTCAGGACAGAAATAGAGACACAGACGTAGAGAACAAATGTATGGACACCAAGAGGGAAAAGCGAGCTGCAGGGGATGAATTGGGAGACTGGGATTGACATATATACACTAATATGTATAAAATGGATAACTAATAAGAACCTGCTGTATAAAAAAATTTTAAAAAAATTCAAACATTAATCTGTTTCTCTATACTTCTTCCAAACAATAAAATGCTCTTTGAATTTAAAAAAAAAAACAAAAAAAACCCAAGTTACTGTCATCATGGAGCTTACGGGTGGAGTTAGAAAGGAAACAAAATGCACAACAGAATTATACGATAGAAAATATTAGGTATTTACCCAAATGAGTTGAAAACTTGTGTCTACACAAAAACATGTACACAAGTGTTTATAACAGCTTTATTCATAAACTGCCCAACAGCATCCGAACATTCTTGATGTCTTCAAAAGGTGAATGGATAAACTGCGGTACAGCCACACACAAGGAAATATTATTCAGCAATAAGAGGTAATAAGCTACCAGAAGACACAGGAGGAAACTTAAATGCATATTGCTAAGTTAAAGAATCAGTCTGAAAAGGCTATATACTGTATGTTTCCAAGTACATGATACTGGAACACAGCAAACGTATAGAGATAGTGGTTGCTAGGGGTTAGGGGGGTGGAAGGGGAGGAGTTTTTAGGGTGGTAAAACTATTATGTAGGAAAATTTCACAGCGAATACATTATACATTTGCCCAAACCTGTAGAATGTACAACATATTCTGAATCTAAACTACTGATCTTAGTTAATAATAACGAACCAATATTGATTAATTGTAACAAACGTACCACACTAATGCAAAGTTGTTAACAGGGGAAACTGGGGGAAGGTGGACATATGAGAATTCTTTGTACTTCTGGGAAATGTTTCTGTAAATCTGAAACTGCTCTTTTAGGGGACTTCCCTGATGGTCCAGTGGTTAAGCCTCTGCACTTCCACTGCAGGGGCATGGGTTCAATCCCTGGTTGGAGAACCAAGATCCCACATGCCGTGCAGTGCGGCCAAAAAAATTACTGTTCTCATGGAGCTTATGCAAGAGGCATAGAAGAAACAAAATAGGCAATAAACAGTAAACAACAAAAGTAAAATATCCTATAAGACATACAACATGCAAAAATTAAATGAGACATCTTTTATAAAACTCCCCCATCTCCCTTTTTTTATACTTTAGACTAATTGTGGTAAGTGGGAGAAAACTTGGCTTCTGAAACATTTCAGTTAGTTAGAATAACCCCTTCAAATTATCAAATTTCCAAAGACACTAACAACTCTTTAGACACAAGAGAAAATGCTATAGAGAAATGTTTAAAGTTGTTTAATTTATTAAACAGTTGAAGCAAAACAGAACTCTTCTCGTTTCCAATCACAAGAAAACCAGTCATCAACATCACTCTCTCTCTCTCACACACACACACACACACACAACTCTAGGGCTGAGCACACGGGCTTGGGCAGCATTAGAAAAGATTCCAAATATACCTGAGGCAAAGTAGTAATAGAATTTACCGACTGTCAAGAGCAAAGAAAAGAGTATTTTAAATGCTCCTTAAACTTCCTGCACTGCTTCTCTCTCCTCCCCTCTCTCCGCTGGTAACAGGGAGTAAACAGCACCAATCTACCAATGTGCGCTCTGAGCTTGCCTTCTCAGTGCCTGAAGGAAGCTGTCCGTGCTCTCACCCAGGGCAGCCCCCCACCAACTTCAACCCTCCGAAGTCTTCACACCTACAAGTCTCTCCTCTGCCCACTGGACCCACTCTTCCCTTCTACCAGGGAGTAGGACGTGCTTGCTCATTAAATGGTCCACCTTAACAACAAAACAGAACCAAAAACTGTAAAATCCCTCTTATAACTCTACAAATCCTTAAGCCCTGACTAATTTCTCTGTTCAAAGAATTATCTTTATCATTCTTCTTTCCTAACCTCACATTCCTATTTTGGCCCATTGTAACTGGGCTTCCAGATCCATCATTCCAAGGAAACTGTGTTTGTAACATTCCCAAATCAAATAGCTACTGCTCTCAGCAGCATTCCGACTGGTTGAAACTCTGTAGGTTCTCTGATGGTTCTCCACTGCCACATCAAGGTTTGGTCTTGACCGTCTTCTCCAAAATTCAGCCACCCCATCCTGTCCTACATCTTCAAAACCATCTACACACCAGACATTCGAATCTGTATCTTCAACTTGACTTCTCTCCAGAACCCTGGATTATCTCAATATTTTTTGTTCACAAGTCCCACTGACAGCTCAAACTTCAGGCAACTATAAGAGGTACTACGTAATTTACTTTATCTTCTAAAAACTGAATCACACCTGATACAATAGAGAGAAAGACACACACATCCAGACACGGCAAACTGTGCCACGTTAACGCTCAGCTTTTACCTGTGATTGGGAGCTTGGGCTTCAGGGTATATAACTGGGCAGGAGTTTGATGAGGGTTCATTCCATACCTCAAGGGCATCTGAGATATTCCTTTACTATATTCTTTCCTGAAGTAATCTGAAATTGCTTCATCATATCGTGCCGTATGAGTGAAAGCCTAGAATAAGAGTTAAGATTTGTGAAAATAGCTGCAGTATTTCTGAAAGTGAGGTAAAAATGGTTATAAGTAGTATATATCAAACTACAACCCACAGCCCGCACACATGCCTGTGCAGGAAAGACACCAAATAATAATAAATGGCACAAAGAATTATTCCCTTTCCATTTCTCTTTCAATCTTTTGACAGACTACCTCTCTGATAGTTGGTCTTTGCATTTACAGCAAAAGGATAGCAGCTCCAAGCAGAACCCTGGAGGGTGATGTAATCTGGTGAGAACTGAGTACTGTTCGTCTTGCAAGCACTGAACTAGATAAAAGCATGTCCGCACCTTCAAGGCTAACTGGCGTCTTGTCTCCAAAGATGTGTCTTTGCTGTCGGAGCCCTGCATCTCTGAGGACACAGCCGCGTAGTCCTCTGGTTCACACACTACTGTCACTCGAGTGTGGTTTTTGGCTGCCGCTCTCAGCAGGGTTACTCCCCCTTTGAAGAACAAAAGACGATTTGCATTTTCTTATCAGTTTCACCTCTTTCAAATCAAGTCACTGTACGCATACGTACTTTCTACTATAATTCTTGCCTTACAAATAAGAGAAAAATAAGCCAGATGAATCTCTAAACAGAGAAAGAGCTCAGAAAATATCGATGAATCGGTCACCCCAGAACACAATCTGGGGGGGGGGCGACTATCTGCTAGGCCCTCAATAGGGAACGTCCAAGAGTCATCTTGTTTACAGTGTAAAGAAGTGTCTCCTCCAGCAGTCTTCAAATATGGTTTTTCTGACTTACCAATATCAATTTGCTCAACCGCCACTTCAACAGTTACAGCCGGAGAAGCCACCGTCTTTGCAAAGGGATACAGATTACAAACGACAACTCTAAAAACAAAGAGGAATTCAGCTGTCACTAAAAACTCAAACTTCCGTGGTTTACACACCTCAGTCAGTAGCTGTTAACATGACCAAACCCCTTAAGACCTAAAATATCAACTGTGAGCCTGACGTTTTAAAGTTCTAAAGTTACTCTGAAACATCAGGACCTCCCACATTCGCAAGAGCATAGGTATACAGAAGGGGCTGTAGTCAGCAAATGCTCTCAATGCACGTTATTCCCTCCAAATCATATTGCAATGTTGCTGCTTGGGTCACCTTAGCTTCCCACTGTCCTAGCAAGCCATCAAAATTTAAAAACAAAATTTTAACTGAAATAAAATACAAAGCTACCGATAATATCCTCAATTGGGAATGTGATCACCATTATCTACGACGTTGGATTTTACACTCTATTTCCAGTGGATTGTGTAAAATGATGAAAAATGATAGGTCATTCTAAAGGGGAAATATTTGTTTTGTCTTCAGAAAGGTCATACACAATAATGGTAAAAGGACAAAAGAGTAATTTAAAGGACAGACCTGATCTAAAATTCACCACCAGTGAAACAGAGATCCACCCCTAGGGCTGCAATGTGAGGAGATATGTGGGCAGGTTCCCCAGTGAAATAAGCACAACTGGTAAAAACTAACAAAAAAAGAAAAACAGAAGGGGGGGTGGTGGGCAACACTTCCCAATGCCTGATACTAAAACCAGACAAAATGTCACACACACATTAAAAAACACCCAGAACAGTATCTTATGAATACGGACCAAAAAGTCCTTAACATACTACCAAATTGAATCCAGTAAAATATAAAAAGAAGTACACACCACAGCAAAGTATGGTTTATCCCACGACTGTAAGGTTGGTTTAATATCTAAAAGTCAATTATTGTAATAGCTATGTCAATAATATAAAGGACAAAAACCACCTGATTATCTCAATAGATGCACAGAAAGCATCTGATAAAACTGAACTCATTCATGATGAAAACAGTCAAAAATTAAGAATAGAACTTGCTCAACACGATACAGGATATTTAAAAACAACAACCCACAGCTAACATCATACTTCAAGGTGAAAGACTGAAAGGTCTACCTTAAGATCTGGAACAAGACAAGGATGTCCACTCTCACCATTTCTACTCAACCCTGTACTGGAGGTTCTAGCCTGGTCAATTAGCAAAGAAAATGAAATAAAAGGCACCAAGATTGGAAAAAAGTGATGCTATCTCTATTAGCAGGTGACATGATCTTGTATCTAGAAAATCCTAAGGAATTCACACAGAAAAATCATTAGCACTAATCAGTAAATAAGTTCAGCAGAGTTGTAGGATATAATCAATTGAACTTATACACACTAGCGAGGAACAATCCAAAAGTAAAATTAAGAAAACAGTTCTACATACAATAGCGTCAAAAACAAAAACAAACAAACAAATTTATGAATAAATTTAAAAAAAGAATATGACTTGTATCTTAAAAAGTACAAAACAATGTTGAAAGAAATTTTTAAAAAATCTTTAGGGGCTTCCCTGGTGGCGCAGTGGTTGAGAGTCTGCCTGCCGATGCAGGGGACGCGGGTTCGTGCCCCGGTCCGGGAAGATCCCACATGCCACGGAGTGGCTGGGCCTGTGAGCCATGGCCGCTGAGCCTGCACGTCCAGAGCCTGTGCTCCGCAGCGGGAGAGGCCACAACAGTGAGAGGCCCACGTACAGCAAAAAAATAAAAATAAACAAATAAATAAATTAAATAAATAAATAAATAAATAAATAAATAAATAAATAAATCTTTAGAAAGAGATGCCATGTTTATGGACTGGAAGACTTAATATTGTTAGGATGGCAATATTCCCCAAATTGATCTACAGATTCAAGATAATTCCTACAAAAATTCCAATGCCCCTTTTTGCAGAAATGGGCAAGCTGACCCTAAAATTCATATGGAAATGCAAGGGACCCTGAATACCCAAAACAATCTTGAAAAAGAAGAACAAAGCTAAAAGACTCACACTTATCATTTTCACAATTTACCGCAAAGATAATGGCGTGGTGCTGGCATAAAGGAGGTATAGATCAAGTGTACCAAGATCATTCAATGGGCAAAGAATAGTCTCTCCCACAATTGATGCTGAGACAACTGGATAGCCACATACTAAATAAAGCTGGACCGCTACCTCACACCCACATATAAAAAAAGTAGCTTAAAAGGAATCAAAGACCTAAGCATAAAAGCTGAAACTAAAAAACTCTTAAAAGAAAACATAGGCATGAATCTTCATTATTTTGAATTATGAAATGGTTTCTTAGAAATAACACCAAAGGCACAGGCAACAAAAGAAAAAGTATAGGTAAGTTGGATATTACCAAAATTTAAAACTTTTATGATGGTCAAAGGATACCATTAAGAAAGTGAAAACAATCCACAGAATGGGATAAAATGAATTCTTACAACTCAATAATAAAAAATAAGTAACTCAATTAAAATGGGCATCTGAACAGACATTTCTCCAAAGGTATACAAATGGCTTATGCTCGTGAAAAGATGCTCAACCTCATTAGGACATGCAAATCATAATCACAATGAGATACCACATCATAGGATGGTTAGAATCAAAAAAAATCAATAACAAATGTTGCTGAGTATGTAGAAGTGAGAACTTCTGTACACTGCCGGTGGGAATGTACACTGATGAAGCACTTTGGAAAATAGTCTGGCAGCTCCTCAAAAGTTTAAACAGTTACCAGATGACCAAGAAATTCCATTCCCAGGTCTATACCCAAGAGAAATGAAAATATATGTGCACACAAAAATTTGTACGTGAATGTCCATAGCTGCATTATTCATAACATCCAAAAGTGCAAACAATCCAAATGTCCATCAACGGATGAACTGGTAAATGGGAGCATATCCATACAATAAATTACTTTTCAGCAATAAAAAAGTGGATTGATATATGCTGTAACATGGATGAACCTTGAAAACACGCTAAGAAGCTAGTCACAGAGGACCATATATTATACAATTACACTGATATGCAATGTTCGTGTAAATCCAGAACAGAAAATACACTAGTGGTTGCCTAGGTTGTTGGAGGAAATGAAGAATGAAAGTTAATGGGTAGAGTTGTTTTGGGGGGGAGGGTCAGGGTGGGAGGTGGGGTGATGAATATATTCTAACATAAACTGTGGTAATAATTGTACAACTCTAAATATACTAAATTACTAAACTACTGAATTATCTACTTTAAACTGGGGAATTGTATGGTACATGAATTAAGCTGAATAAAGCCATTATACATATGTATTAAAAAGAAAGACTGAATATCATTATGCAAATAACTAAGCTACTTATATGTATGACAATTTAGATCACAACTTCCTAAAAAAGCAAAGGTTGTTTAAGCATAATTATGTATTTTAGTAATATAAATTTGGTAAAATCAAAATGCTTATTTACCCACATACAATGTCACAAATGTCCTCAATAATTGTTTATAGTAAGTGATCAGGAAACTAAACCTAATGCTAACCTTGACCTTTAAAAAGAGACACCAGATTTGGCTTCTTTGTCTTTGATCCCTAATGTATTAAAAGTTCAACTTTGAATTTTTACCTTATAAGACTGAAATCAAGTCTGGCCATGTCAGCATTATCTTCTGGGATATTACGAGCCAAGATGCCTAATTTAACAAAGGTAGAGTATTAGGTTCAAAAAACAAGTCAGAATAAGGTACTTCTTTCCAACACAATCCCATCAATCAAGTTAAAGCCCCTAGCATTGCCTAATTAAGAATACCAGACAGTACAAATCTCAGATTAGTGGGTATACTTAAAAACTGTTTGCATCAGTTCCTGATTCCCTTTCTCTTGAGCAACAAAACATAAAAGGAATTTTCATATAACTGTTGCCAGTTCCATCACTCCATGTACTCCCATAAATACTGAAGCATTTTGAAAGAATTCCTTTGAAAGTCAGTTACACTGTGATGCTTTATTCTAAGTTTGGAATCATCATAAAAGTTTTTTCACGCTCTAAAATCTAAGTATTTTCATTAACTCCAGCAGGAAATATCATACTCTAACTTATTTATCAGGCCAGGACTAACAGCAAGCAGAGGGATCCATCAAGTAATAAAGCAAACCAGATTTTAAACAGGTTCTAATGTATTATGAACTTTAGCAGCACATGTGACAAAACCAGCATAACCTCACACATAAGTTTTTTTTAAGCTATGACCTGCCTTTTTCCTTATTCCTTTGTTGATTCTACAAAGTAACTGATTGTTTTAAACTGAAAGTATCGGGGCTTCCCTGGTGGCGCAGTGGTTGAGAGTCCACCTGCCGATGCAGGGGACGCGGGTTCGTGCCCCAGTCCGGGAAGATCCCACATGCCGTGGAGCGGCTGGGCCCGTGAGCCATGGCCGCTGGGCCTGCGCGTCCGGAGCCTGTGCTCCGCAACGGGAGAGGCCATGGCAGTGAGAGGCCCGCGTACCGCAAAAAAAAAAAAAAAAATACTGAAGGTATAAACCACTTACCAGCATGGACTGCAGGATGCAAGGTTTTCACACGCCCCCCTAACATTTCAGGAAATCCAGTTACCTCAGAGACGTCTCTGAAAACAGATAAACAGAATATTGCTGGTGCTTCTGCTGAGTTGTCATTTTACATTTTACACCATTCCAAAGCATCTTCCAACATTTTTTCAGAGCCTGGATTTTCAGAATTCAGAAAATGAATCATAAGCCATACTAATGAAATATTAAGAAATAAATCCAACTCACAAGTAATTTGGCAATATACAACAAAGTATTAATATTCTTATCTCAGAAACAGACTAAAGAGAAAGCAAGGATTTATTTTTACGATTAAACTTTAAGCATAAAGACAGCAAAGTAAATGAGTGGGACAATAAAAGATTGTTTAGTAAAGTGGTGTTGGTATTAGAATAACTGGTTAACACTATGCAAATACAGATTCCGAATCAAAAGTTTGAGCTCTTTAATAAAAGAAGTACCAAAATTAAGTATGTGAGGAATGCTTTCAAAACACTGAACAAAGGACTGAGCTATGTAAATTTTAAAACTTTTTACTCAATACATGAAAAGAAAAAGCTGGAAAAAGATAATCACAAAACATGACAAAGGGACACATAAAAGACAGCATTTCATTATCAATCCATATCACCAAACTGACCTGAACCCTCTCTGCCTGAATTTACAAGCAAATTTTTAAAAACCCACAATATGTGAAAAAAGCAACAAGCAAAACCATCTGTCTTCTGTATGAGCTATGAAATTAAAAAAAATATGCTTATAAAAACACTGGAAGGAAACACATCAACATGTTGAACATGGTTACCAGAGATGCTAAGGGAAGAGAGACTGAATCTTCAGAGTTCAATTTTAATGATGTCAACAGTTTCACTAACGAGCCAGTCAAAACAGATCATATGCATCCTGCAAATCACAACTTCCTTCTTGCCCAACAGACAGTCCACCTAAATTAATCTGTTGTGGCTGAGGAGGGCTCTGAAATGAGGACTCTGGGGGTCCCAACTCCTTACTCTGTAAAAATGAACAGAAGTTACTAAATTTCTCTGGGCCTCATCTCCCTCTTCCACAAAGGTGGTTAAGTAGTTTACCAATCTCACAGCCTGGCTGGGAGGAGTAAATAACGTTATTTTACTCAGTGCTTGGAATACATTACTTTCTGGTCAACGTCATTACACTAGGTTCTGATTGGACTCAACTTAAAAAGCAAGTTGTGCCTTACCTGACTGCCAGACCAGCATCTCTGAGAGCTTTTGCAGTCCCTCCAGAAGCGATCAGATGCAAACCCACAGAAGCTAGGTTCCTGGCAAATTCCACAAGGCCGGTTTTGTCAGAGACACTCAATAAGGCTGAAACAGAAAACATTTCTCATCACTCGCTGTACACATTACATTCCTCAAGGCCGGGGAGGGGGCGGGTGGGCAGTCGGGAATCTCAAGGCCCTCACTACCCAGACCTTGACCCGGGGCCGGGCCTGCCGCCAGCGAACCGCACTTCCGCGGGCCGGGGCCTAGCAGACCGCAGCGCCGCCTCCCACCCTGCCGGGCCCCCGCAGCTCCCGCCCGGCCGCCGCCATTGCCGGGGTGAGGGTGCCGCGGAGCACGGATGCCGATGGCGCGGCACCTCCAGGGCGCCAAGGGGCTCACCGAGCTGGCCGGGTGCCATGGCTGCAGGCGGCAAGGCCCCGGGGAGCGCGGGGCACAAAAGCGGAGACGCCACGTGCGGAAGGAGGGGCGGTGCGGCCAGAATTTACGCCGGAAGGAGGCGGGGCGGACCCGGTGGGCGCCTGATCCGTCACGTGACCCAACCCGCCCCCTGTTCAATTTCAGACGCGAAATTGGAGCCTCAGGGTTGTAAGGGAATGCGGGGTGGGGTGCGGTGCAGCTGGCTTCCTAAATCCAGAACTGGAAGGGATCACCGCCTACAGTCTCACACTCCGAGAGTGATTTGTCCCTGCCCTCAAAATGTGGTCGCCCCAAGCCTCGGGAGCTAACTCCTGTTGCCCAGGGCAGCCTGTCCCGGAGGCTGATCAAAGCGTCAGAAGCCCTGACGGAGAAATCAAGAAAAACACAAGGAAAAGTTTTTAGAGCAGCAAAGCTGGAAAGCATCTTGGCAATCATCTGCTTTCCTCCCGTTTCAATATATTAAAATAAGTAAAACGAAGGCCTAAAGATTAAGTGACTCCACAGTTCCCAGAGGCAAAATGAAGTGAAATTGACATTCATTTGAGATTCCACCTTATACAATAGCCTGAAATCTGCTTATGAAAGGTGGTGTCTTCTGGCAAATCGGTAAATATTTAACTCAAGCCTGGATGAGAGGAATGATAATGGTTGGGGTGGGGGCGAGGGGAATGCCATTTTTTATTTTGGCCGTGCCTTGAGGCTGGAGGGATCTTAGTTCCCCAACGGGAAGACAAAAGTTCATAGCTTGTAATAAAGGAAATTTCCCTGGCCAGTCACTGTTGGTTTTTATAGGATACAAAAAGCAGAAAATAATGCAGAGATTTAGTGATAAGAGGAAAATAAACAGCACTTAGGCACTGGGCATTTTTCCTGCATGTGAATTTCAAGTATTCAATGTAATAAATATTTATTGATCCCTGTCTTCCTGAATGGCAGAAATACAGTGTCAGAAAGACAAAGATGAATATCAATTAATCACTGTTCTCAAGGAGCTCATGATGGAATGTAAGTGTAGCAACATAGTTAGGTACAACTAGAAAATACTAATAGAAAGAGAAAACATGGGATTAAACTGATTTTTGTAGAGGTCCTTTGGAATGCTGCCATATATACTAAAAAAGAATGAACTGTGGGTTCCAGACCAAGACACAACTCTTCATTTAATGATGTTTGCTAAGATTAGTTCTAACTAATCCTGCCATAGTATTAAAGTTCAGACTTGATAACTATCTCATATGTTAATGGCAAGAGGAGTAAATGAATTTACTAGCTTTGTGATCCTGACCACATCACTACATCTTTGAGGACCTTAGTTGCCTTGTGTGTAATAAAGGCATAATATTTGTTCTGTAAGCTTTAGATTGTAAGATGCAAATTAATTTATTGAAAGTACAAAGTGACTTTATAGTGAAACTATAAAGTGACTAATAAGGGTAACAAAGAAGCATATTTCCTTCTTGGTTCATTCCCTTGATATAGTTGACTAAGTGTGTATCTCTCTGGACTTCATAGTATGCCCTCCTTAAAAATGCTAGTCACAAGCAAGCTAGTGTGTCAGAAATGAAACGACAGATATTTTCATAAAGATGTGGACTCACCTTCTAAGGGTCTATCACTAGCATTCCTGTTCCAGACAGACAGAAAAGAACATGCGTGCACTATAATGATTATATTTTCATTTCTTCTCTTCTTACTTCACACCCCTCCCAAAGGAAGCTTAAAGAATCTGAAATCATCTTTATATATCTAAAAACATTTGATATGTTTATAAGTAATTTCAATTTCTCAAGTGTGCTATTATCTGTTTTTCTTCTATGTTGTTTATTCTTTGTGTAAACTTATCATTTCCTCCAAAAAGCCTCCATTCTACTCCCAAATCTGTGAACTCCTACTAGACTCTAAGGATTAGTAAGGCTGCTCATTTGGGGCCAACTTGCTCTAAGGGTTTACCACTCACATGGATATAGTCTGCCATATAAAGTGATTCCCAGGAGCTTGGATAATCGGATTAATGCATTAAGGATTATAAATAAAATTTCTCTCTAATCTAGAGGTTAAACTATCTTATGACATATTAATGAATTTGAACATTTTCCTTGAAGGTTCTAGTGAAACAGGAGGGAAGCGGGGGCAGGGCACAACCTTTAAAAGAATGACATAGCTTGAGGACATGACATAAACTGATTAGAACCAAATAGATCCAAGATGGCTAGACCTTGAGCCTCAGTCTAGATGGCTAGAGCTTGAGCTCATTGTAACACATCAGGAAGCAAAATGACACACCCATAGGCGCCATGACAGTTCCAAGGCAGACCATAAAGGTCAAAAAGTGGGCAGTGGCCTAATTCCTAGAAATCCCCACTCCTTTCCCAAAATAGATGGAATACTCCTCCCACTCAGCCTGTGAAATTACCCACCCCTATAAAAGCTGACAACCCCCATGCCCTGGTGCCATCTCTCGCCTTCTGACATGGCCCACACTCTGTCTACGGAGTGTGTTTCTCTCTAAACAAATCCACTTCTTACCTATTACTTTGTGTCTCACTGAATTCCTTCTGGGACAAGACATCAAGAACCCGAGCTTCATTAAGTCCTGAGACCAGGTGTGTGATCTCAGTTAAAAGACCGTGGGTTCAAGTCCCAATCTGAGTTGCACGGTTTCACTAGGGGTGTTCTGAAATGTAAAGCTGGCAAACATACAAAGAATGAATTAGAAGAGCTGTAATCAGAAAAACCACTTAAGAAATCACACAAACCCTAATCGAAGACCTGAAAGCATGGAAAAGGAGAGATTGATTGGAGAGAAAATCAGGGGTAAAACCTACAGCACATGGAGATGAACTGCATAAGGGAAACATGAAGTGGAAAAAAATAAGGGAGGCTCCACTGTTTCTAGCTTGGCCATCTGAGTTGCTGGTGAAGCAAATCACTAACATTAAAAGAGAGAGAGAGAGAGAGAGAAAGAACAGTTTGGGTGTGTGTCTATTTTTATTTGAGGTCAACGTGAGCATTTGGGTAAATCTGCGTTTCTGTTACCAAGGCTGTTGCGCCAGATCCTACCGCAGCCCCTCCCTCGAATGGAAACCAATTATTCATATATTCTTATATAATTATATTCAATTATATTCTAAGTTTCAGGAGGAAGCTGAAAAGAGAAGAAAAACAAGAACTAGTTAGAACCATCTACACCGCAGATGGTGGAAGATTTGACTTCCAGTAGACCTTGAGCCTCATTATACGATCATTGTAACACATTAGTATGCTAAGTGACACATCCACCATTGCCATGACAACAACCCCCAAAGCCCATACAAAGACTGAAAAGGAGTGTGGCATCATTCCAAACCACACCCCTGTTCTTGGATAACTCATGAATATTCCTCCCATTTTTTTCCAATTCCCTTGCTTTTACCTCAACCTTCCTATATATTTGGTGTCTCCGCCCGAATTGGGTTGAGAAGTTGATTTGTGAACTAGGTTCCTGCTTCTCTATTCTTTGGCTATTGAATAAAAGCTTGTACTGTTCCAGTCTCAGCATTTGCTGTTGGCTGCGTGAATCTGATTGGAAAAACAACTTCCCTGGCCGAGACAAGGGGTCTTGGCTTGCAGCTAGGACCCTGGCATGTGTCTAGTTGACCAATTCGGTAACATATCTAGATGTTGATTTTGAAGTATAAATAACAAAATGAAAATATACAGTAAGTTTTTGGGAATACAAATGCAAATCAGGAATGGACCTGAGGCTAAAGATAAATAGATTTGGAAATTTAATGCCACTGAAGTAGCAGTTGAAGTCTGAAAGATGATAAACTGGCTTACTTAGGCCCAGCAAATAACTTAAGTCAGAAGGCCAAAGAAAGAAAATAAGCAAACACTTAATGCCCTAGAGTGCATGTGGATTTTAACCATTTAGCCTTCGTATAATTAATGGCTGATAGAGTAATACAAAATTGGTGTTACGGCAAGTGTTCATCTGGTGAATACTTATTGAAGATGATATTCATTCACTCACAAATTCATTCAAAAAATATTTACTGGTGGCTTACTATGCAATGAGGATGCAAAGGTGGACCAAACAGATTAAAAAAAAGAAATCTCTGCCATCACAGAGTTTATATCTCAGAGGAGGAGATGATAGTCAATAAACAACAGAAATGCATAAAATGTACAGTGTGTTGGATACGGAGACACTTCATCCCTGCGGGAAAAAATAAAGCAGGGAAGAGGGTAGGACAGAAGAGACCTGCAATGTTAAGTGGTCTCATCAGAGAATTTCATACTGAGAAGGTACATTTGACTAAAGAACTGATGATGGGGGAGGGGTAGGAAGTCATAAGGTATTTGGCAGAGACTATTCCAGGCAGAGAGAATAGCAAGTGCAGCGGCCCTGCATAAGGGTGGGCCTGTCAGGTTTAAGGAATGGCGGGGAGGGCAGTGTGGCTGCAACAGAGGGAGCAATACTAAGAAAGAAGGAGCAATGTCAGCAGTCAGATTGTACAGGGCTTTCTGGGCCACTGTAAAGACTTTGGCTTTTACACTGAGACAGGAAGCTGCTGGAGAGCTTTGAGCAGGAGTGAGGTCTAGCTTGTGTTTTAACATGTTCACTCTAGTTGTGCAAGAGTGAAGGTGAAAGCAAGGAGATCCCTAGAGAGACTCCCTGTGCTATGTGGCTGTTTCCCACTAGCTAACTATTCTACATTTGGTAGTGTATATATGTCGATGCTACTCTCACTTTGCCCCAGCTTCCCCCTCCCCTCGTGTCCTTAGGTCCATTCTCTATGTCTACGTCTTAATTCCTGACCTGCCTCTAGGTTCATCAGTACCATTTTTTTTTTGAGATTCCATATATATGTGTTAGCATATGGTATTTGTTTTTCTCTTTCTGACTTACTTCACTCTGTATGATTGACTCTAGGTCCATCCACCTCACCACAAATAACTCAGTTACATTTCTTTTTATGGCTGAGTAATATTCCATTGTATATATGTGCCACATCTTCTTTATCTATTCATCTGTCGATGAACTAATACCTTTTAAATAAGTAAGTGTTTGCTAGAAGAAGAGATAGGGGAGTAGAGACTGTATTCAAGAGAGGAGAAACCAGTATGTGCAAAGGTCAAGAAGGGAAGATTACCATCTACGGACAAAAGTGGAAGAAGCCTTGTATATCTCAAATGTAGAAAGTAAGGGGCAGAGGTATAGCTGGGGTATTGGAATGGGTCTATTTGAATAGTGAATTTTAGTCTTATTTCTAAGGGTAATGATAATAAGCAACTGAAGAGTTTTAAGTAAGGAATCAACTCAACAGATTTGAATTTAAAAAAAAACCTTCCGTTTGCTGTGTGGAAAATAGTTTGGAAGGAAACTGGAGGGGATGTAGGCAATGACAAAGAGAAATTGATAGTAATTTAGATTAAGGTAGTGACAATAGTGATGGAGAAAAGTGAATAGACTCAAGTAATGTTTAGGAGGTAGAATCAATAGCATCAGTGAATGACAGGATGTGGCAAATGAGAGAAGAAAGAATCTTAGATAACTACAGTTTTCTCTTTTGAGTAACTGCCATTAACTGAGATGGGGACACTGATAAAAGGACAGGTGACAGTGGGGGGGTGGTTGTGGTGGGAGATAAGGAACTCTGTTTAGGACATATTACATTGGAGGTTTCTGACAAAGTTGTTAATGGAAATGACAAAGAGAAGTCTGGCTTGGAGATGTCAGTCTGGCCCCTCAGCGTATCAATGATAGTGAAATTTCCCTGGATGAGGAAATTTGGGGAAGGGGATTGCTGAGTGAAAAGAGGGCTTTGGACAAAGTGTTCAGGACAAAGCTTAAGATGTCATGAAATCCAAGGACAGAAAGTAAAAAAAGCTGTCAAATATTTTAACTATTGTTGGAAAGCAACACGAAGACCTAAAAGTGACTGTTGCGATTAGCATTGTTGTCATAGTCAAGGTCAATCGTGGTGTTGGTAAGATCAGCTTCAGTGGAGTGGTGGTAGCAGAAGCCAGGCAGGAGGAAGAATGCCAGGCAATACTGAAATGCATCCGATGTTGATGATGGTGAATTTATAGAGATTGTTGAAATACGTGATTTTCCTCTAGCAGCTTGGTAGTCCTCATACAGACACAAAGAAGGCAGATGGTTCATTTCATCCAGGATTGGGGTTTTGACAGGAGGATGAGAAAAGAACAGGAGTCAATGGACTTTGGCATTTTGGTAAGTGTGACTGACTTGATGGGCCATGAAATATAAGCTGGGTAGGGAGAGAAGTAAAAGCCAAGAGGAAGGCTGTAGCATGTGAAGATGAAGAACAGTTAGGGGTCATGGAAACCTGGAAGGATGGAAGCACTGTAGAGAGTGGAGTTATAGGGCGGAGCAGTCTTGGGTATTGACAATATTCAGAGTGTTACCATGGGAGTGGGAAGTTAAAGTGGAGTGTGGGGAAGGTCATTGGGATGCCCAGGACTGTGCCAGTTTATGTCTCTTCTCCTAGGGTACTTGTTAATACCACCAACTTTTACTTTCAAAAGCATGCCTATTTGGACAGTAAATTGTATGGTCCAAATGAAGTTTTATCACTTTGATAATAACTGAATAATATGTAACTCTATAAGAAATACCAATTCTAGTAATATATTAGGTAGGAATTTCTTAAAGGCAGTTATAATCGATTATGTTCATAAATTCGTATTACATTTAACATTTTCAGGTATCTTTTTTCATTTTGGCAGTTACTTTAGCTCCTCTAGATATTTAAGGAATTTAAAATTGAAGTCAAATTATTATTTTCAATATTGATACTAAGAATTGATTCAGACAAGAATCAACAGCAAAAACGGGGCTCCAGCTACTATGCAGTGCCTTTTTAGATAATGGACACTCTGGGCTAAGATTTACAAAAAAGTCCTTTAGTTTTTATTTAGTTTTGATGATCGAAGTTCCTTTTCCAATCACCTGCTGAGTAGACCAGTCCACAGTTGGAATTGGCCTTTTCCTTGTCAGTCTTCCTATCTTATTCCTCCCAGATATAACTGCCTGGATTTTCAAGTGTCTGCTAATGCCCTGGGTCTTTCTGGTCATCCCATCCAACTACTGAGTTCCTCTGCCACTTATCTTTGATTACTGGTGTCACACATTTGTCAGAACTGGGGCTGAAGATTACCACTTAACCTCAGCCTCCATGATATATTACCCTTGGCTAAATAGTCACCATCAGTTTTTGTAGATTTTATACAGTTTTCTCAGTACCTGAACTGCTGCTATCCTATGTTTTCAAAAATAAGATATCAATAATGAATTAATCCCAAGATAAAACAAATAGTTTTTATGTTATTTTTTTCTTCTAAAGGCTTTCTTGATCACTCCCTTTCCCACGTAGTTTAATTCTTTCTTCTCTGATCCTGGAGCTTACTTTAATTATAACACCTTTAACATTATACTGCATTAATTTCTTTGTAAAACTGTCTACCTCATTACATTTGATAGACAGGGACTATGTTTTATTTTTCTGTCTTTACCTGAATGCCTAATAAAATAACTAGTAAACAATAGGCATTAACCATCGAGCTTAAAAGATGGGGCTCTACGACCCTCTATGCTTAATCTTTGTCATCTCAAATTCATAGACACCATCACTCATTCACAGAGATCTTGGCACCAGGCTTACAGTCTTTCTACCTCAACTCCTATGATTATCTTGGTGACATCAATATCCCCATCAATGACCCATTCAATGTCCTGGTCTTTGAGGTCCTTGACTCTAAGTATAAAAAAGATATCTTGGGCTTCCCTGGTGGCTCAGTGGTTAAGAATCCGCCTGCCAATGCAGGGGACACAGGTTTGACCCCGGTCCAGGAAGATCCCACATGCCATGGAGCAACTAAGCCTGTGTGCCACAACTACTGAGCCTGTGAGCTACTGAGCCCCCTTGCCACAGCTACTGAAGCCTGTGCACCTAGGGGCCATGCTCTGCAACAAGAGAAGCCACAACGAGAAGCCTGCACACTGCAAGAAAGAGTAGCCCCCCGCTCGCTGCAACTAGAGAAAGCCTTCATGCAGCAACGAAGACCCAATGCAGCCAAAAATAAAAATAAATTTAAAAAAAGATATTTTAAAAACTCTAAATCAATACTAATTTTGTGGGCAAAATTTTCTGGGTAAAATTCCTTGGAATTTTCCTGGATTAACTCCTAACAAGATATTATTAAAACTGGTATTCCAACGTGAATTCTACTTACTAATGGCATTGGAGCCAAGTGAAAAATATTCTTAGGTGAATCATAGCTTACTGCCCAAATCAGCACAGACCTGACAATCTCTGCCTTTTGAATTGGATTGTTTAGCCCATTCACATTTAATGTTATTATTGATATGTTTGAATTTATGTCTGCCATTTTGATATTTGTTTTCTATGTCTCATGTCTTGTTTTGTTCCTCTGCTCTTTCATTACTGTGTTCTTTTGGATTAAGTGGATATTTTCTAATGTACAATTTTAATTCCTTTATTGACTTTTAGTTATATTCTAAAGTCATTTTCCTCAGTGCTTGCTCTAGGTATTATGACGCACCTCTTAATTTATCAGAAATTACTTCAGATTTATACTAAGTTAATTCCAATGAGATATAGAAGACTTGCTCCATTATAGTCCCTTTTCTTGTTACAAATCCAACAATGCAGTGTAATAATCATGGTTTTATGTAATCATATGACCTTTGAAGAAATTAAGAAAAAATATATTTACCAAGTTTTTATGTTAACAATCTTATTAGCCATTTCCAGTACTTTTATTTCTTTTTGTGGATTTGAGTCACTGTCTGATTTCACTTCCTTTCCTCACTATAGCTTCCTTCTTCCTCACTTCTTTGTCTTGTTATTGTTAAATATACTATATCTTTATATGCTATCAGCCCCCAAATTCAATTTTTTAGGAATTATTTTATGCTATTTAAAAAAAAAATCAATTAGGAGAAGACAAATTAAATTATACTATCTTTTGTAGTTACTACATAATTGCTTTTACTGGTACTCTTTGTTTTTTCATGTGCATTCGGATTACACTCTGATGTTACTTCCTTTCTGTCTAAAGAAATTCATTTCGTATTTTTTGCAAGGCGGGTCTGCTAGCAGCAAATTTTTTCAGTCTGTTTATCTGGGAATATCTTTCTTTCTGTCTTCATTTTCAGATGGTAGTTTTCCTACATGTAGGATTCTTGCTTGGCAACCTTTTTTTTTCTTTAAGTACTTTGAATATGTCCTAACTGTCCTCTGGTCCCCCTTGTTTTTGATAAATCAACTACTAATCCTATTGGAATTCTCTTGTACATGATGAATCATTTTCTTTTGCTGCCTTTAAGATTTTTCTCATTGTCTTTGGATTTTAACATTTGACTATGATATGCCTAGCTGTGGATGCCTTTGGTTTTACCCTACTTAGAGTTCATGTGTAAATTAACGTTTTCATCAAATTTGGGAAGTTTTCAGACATTATTTCTTCAGATATTTATTTCTGTACCCATCTCTCTCTCCCCTTCCTCTAGTATGTCCATTATACACATGTTGGCATGTATAATGGTGCCCCATATTTTCTAAGGTTCTGTTTATTTTTTTCATTCTCTTTTCTTTCTGTTCTTCAGATTGTATAATCTGTATGGATCTATCTTTAAGTGCACTCATTGTTTCTCTGCCAGCTCTTATCTACTGTTGAATGCCTCTAGTGAATATATCATTTCCATTATTGTATTTTTCAACTCTAGAATTTTCATTTCATTCTTTTTAAAATAATTTCTATCTTTTTATTAATATTATTATTTCAATGAATTTTCATCATACTTTAATTCTTTAAACATGATTTCTTTTAGTTCTTTGAACATATTTACAATAACTACTTTAAAGTTTTGCCTGCTATCCCAAATTTGGGCTTCCTCAAAGGTAATTTCTGTTGTCTGTTTTGTTTTGTTTTTTAAACTAGGACACTTTTGTGAGTGAAAGTCATTGTTATTTAATAAATACACTGGGGCAAAATGAATAAACTCTCATGGTCCTGGTAAAACTGGGATGTAAGGTTACACTTAAAATGCAATGTGACACTTGATAAACTTGACAAATTGAGATTACCAATATTTCCTTCTGGATTTCTATATCCAGAAATGATGTATTTCTGAGACACATAAATCTTTGTTCAGAAAGGAATATATAAGTTTAGGAACTTGACTTGATATAGATAAATACCTTGATACTTTCTATTGGGGAAAATCCTAAAAGTCAAAAATTAGAAAGTGTGCTTACAGTTACTGCGTGTGGCACATCCTTGGTTTCCTACTCAAAATTTCACTTCCCCCTACTTCTTATTGGCAGAACCTCAATTTTATTCCAGTTTACCCCTTTAAGAAGATCATATACTTACGGAAGGAGCTTTTAATTATAATCACATTTCCCTTGGCAGTGATGGGTTTATGGGTGCATATATGATCAATTTTGGGGATAATAAGACATGCAGAAGATCTATTGGAGGGTCTTTTTAAAAATCTCTTAGAGGCTCAAGGAAGACGTAACCCCTTTTCTTCTGTGGGATACGACTCTTAGAGCATGGCAACAACCTTTTAACTACCTCTTTTAACTATAAGATCTACCTTGAGGCGAAAGAAAGATGAGAGTAGTCTGCGCTTTTGATGCCATCATGACGCCTCTGAATTAAGCAAATCTTGAGCCACTCCCACATTCAAACTTCTTATTGAGTAAGTCAATGTCTTTTTTTTTTAAGCCAGTTGATTTCAAGTCTTCTATACAAGTATTTTAAAATGTTCTAAGAGATTTTTAAAAATTAAAAATTTGTTTCAGAAAGAGACTAGCAAAGGATAGGACTCATTCACACTTAACACAGTGTGTGGTTGACTTGAACTGTCTCATCCTGGTCTGTCCAATATGGTAGCCACTAGCTACATATGACTATTGAGCACTTGAAATGTGCCTAGTCTGAACTAAGAGGTCTGTAAGTGTAAAATAAACACGATCATTTGAAGACTTAGAACAAAAATAATAAGACATATAAAATATGTCTAATAATTTTAATAGATTACATGTTTAAATGACAATATTTAGGACATATTGGGCTAAATAAAATATATTATTTAAATTAATTTTACTTTTTTCCTTTTTACTTTATTTTCAGGATATTTTTTGATGTGGACCATTTTTAAACTCTTTATTGAATTCGTTAAAATATTGCTTCTGTATTATGTTTTGGTTTTTTGGCCACGAGGCATATGGGATCTTAGCTCCCCCACCAGGGATGGAACCCACGCCTCCTGCATTGGAAGGCAAAGTCTTAACCACTGGACCACCAGGGAAGTCCCTCTTTTTCCTGTTTTTAATGTGACTATTAGAAAATTGAAAAAACTTATGTAGTTTCCATTATATTTCTACTGAACAGCACTGATCTAGACAAAATCAAAGAATTGTCACATCACTTGCCAATTGGGGTAAGGTACAGAATTCCTTGACATGCATTATACTTGAAGCTTTATATACAATTTATATAGCAACATTCAAACATAAATTGCAAATTTTAGGAATTATCTGAAATTAGAAATGTGGTATACTTGATTTTGTCAGAATTCTTAGAATTTCCAGAGACTTAGGATTGATTATAGAAAATCTAGTCTACCTAAATTCAGGATTTAGGTACCATATCTTTCAGATGTATTCTTCATATCTTCCTCCTGTCTCTGAGATTTTAAATAATGTTCAGGGAAAATGTATGTTGTATTACTTCAATTCTCTAGATCAGAAATCTAAGTTCCTCTGAGTCTAAAATCCTAGATTTTGAGTTCTGTGATAAGGAATGTTTCTAACAACAGAAAAAGCTAAATTAAAATTTGACTTTAAAAACCTAGTCTTCATTAGAAAAAAATAGAAATAGAACACAGCTTGATAGAGACTCTCCTTATGTTCCTATAGGACTTAAAGGAAGTGCCTTTTTTTCTCATGCTGAAAAGTGATCATCATGTGAAAGTGTTGTTTCCTTTCAGGGTTGCTTGCCAACATGCCAGTTTTTAAATTTGGAAATAAAATAGTTGAATATATGTTACTGAACACAAGTTTGTGTGTCTGATGCACAGTGAGGCCAAACAAACTGAAATGTTGGAGTTTGGAGTAGAGAAAGGTTTATTGCAGGGCCAAGCAAGGAAAACGGATGGCTCATGCTCAAAAACCCCGAACTCGGGGCTTCCCTAGTGGTGCAGTGGTTGAGAGTCCGCCTGCCGATGCAGGGGACACAGGTTTGTGTCCCGGTCTGGGAAGATCCCACATGCCACGGAGCGGCTGGGCCCGTGAGCAATGGCTGCTGAGCCTGCGCGTCCGGAGCCTGTGCTCCGCAACGGGAGAGGCCACCACAGTGAGAGGCCCACGTACCGCAGAAAAAAAAAAAAAAAAAAAAAAGACACAGGCTTGCTGAATGGATACAAAAACAAGACCCATATATATGCTGTCTACAAGAGAACCACATTAGACCTAGGGACACATACAGACTGAAAGTGAGGGGATGGAAAAAGACATTCCATGCAAATGGAAATCAAAAGAAAGATGGAGTAGCAATACTCATATAAGATAAAATAGACTTTAAAATAAAGAATGTTACAAGAGACAAGGAAGGACACTACATAATGATCAAGGGATCAATCCAAGAAGAAGATATAACAATTATAAATATATATGCACCCTACATGGAGCACCCCAATACATAAGGCAACTGCTAATAGCTATAAAAGAGGAAATCAACAGTAACACAGTAATAGTGGGGGAGTTTTAACACCTCACTTACACCAATGGACAGATCATCCAAAATGAAAATAAATAAGGAAACAGAAGCTTTAAATGACATAATAGACCAGGTAGATTTAATTGATATTTATAGGTTATTCATTCTATCCAAAAACAGCAGATTACACATTCTTCTCAAGTGTGCATGGAACATTCTCCAGGATAGATCACATCTTGGGTCACAAATCAAGCCTCAGTAATTTGAAGAAAATTGAAATCATATCAAGCATCTTTTCTGACCACAATGCTATGAGATTACAAATGAATTATATGGAAAAAAATGTAAAAAACACAAACACATGGAGGCTAAACAACACGTTACTAAATAACCAAGAGATCACTGAAGAAATCAAAGAGGAAATCAAAAAATACCTAGAGACAAATGACAAAGAAAACACAACGATCCAAAACCTATGGGATGCAGCAAAAGCAGTTCTAAGAGGGAAGTTTATAGCTATACAAGCCTACCTCAAGAAACAAGAAAAATCTCAAATAAACAATCTAAACTTACACCTAAAGGAACTAGAGAAAGAAGAACAAACAAAACCCAAAGTTAGCAGAGGGAAAGAAATCATAAAGATCAGAGCAGAAATAAATGAAATAGAAACAAAGAAAACAATAGCAAAGATCAATAAAACTAAAACCTGGTTCTTTGAGAAGATAAACAAAATTGATAAACCATTAGCCAGACTCATCAAGAAAAAGAGGGAGAGGACACAAATCAATAAAATTAGAAATGAAAAAGGAGTACAACAGACACCGCAGAAATACAAAGCATCCTAAGAGACTACTACAAGCAACTCTATGCCAATAAAATGGACAACCTGGAAGAAATGGACAAATTCTTAGAAAGGTATAACCTTCCAAGACTAAACCAGGCAGAAATAGAAAATATGAACCCACCAATCACAAGTAATGAAATTGAAACTGTGATTAAAAATCTTCCAACAAACAAAAGTCCAGGACCAGATGGCTTCACAGCTGAATTCTTTAAAACATTTAGAGAAGAGCTAACACCCATACTTCTCAAATTCTTCCAAAAAATTGCAGAGGAAGGAACACTCCAAAACTCATTCTATGAGGCCACCATCACCCTGATACCAAAACCAAAGATGTCACAAAGAGAGAAAACTGCAGGCCAATATCACTGATGAACATAGATGCAAAAATCCTCAACAAAATACTAGCAAAGAGAATCCAACAACACATTAAAAGGATCATACACCATGATCAAGTGGGATTTATCCCAGGGATGCAAGGATTCTTCAATATATGCAAATCAATCAATGTGCTACACCATATTAACAAACTGAAGAATACAAACCATATGATCATCTCAATAGATGCAGAAAAACCTTCTGACAAAATTCAACACATATTTATGATAAAAACTCCAGAAAGTGGGCATAGAGGGAACCTACCTCAACATAATAAAGGGCATATACGACAAACCCACAGCAAACATCATTCTCAATGGTGAAAAACTGAAAGCATTTCCTCTAAGATCAGGAACAAGACAAGGATGTCCAATCTCACCACTATTATTCAACATAGTTTTGAAAGTCCTAGCCACGGCAATCACAAAAGAAAAAGAAATAAAAGGAATACAAACTGGAAAAGAAGAAGTAAAACTGTCACTGTTGCAGATGATGTGATACTATACATAGAGAATGCTAAAGATGCCACCAGAAAACTACTAGAGCTCATCAATGAATGTGGTAAAGTGGCAGGATACACAATTAATGCACAGAAATCTCTTGCAGTCCTACACACTAATGATGAAAAATCTGAAAGAGAAATTAAGGAAACACTCCGATTTACCACTGCAACAAAAAGAATAAAATACCTAGGAATAAACCTACCTAGGGAGACAAAAGACCTGTATGCAGAAAACTATAAGACACTGATGAAAAAAATTAAAGATGATACCAACAGATGGAGAGATGTACTATGTTCTTGGATTGGAAGAATCAATATTGTGAAAATGACTGTACTACCCAAAGCAATCTACAGATTCAATGCAATCCCTATCAAATTAACAATGGCATTTTTTACAGAACTAGAACAAACAATCTTAAAATTTGTATGGAGACACAAAAGACCCCGAATAGCCAAAGCAGTCTTGAGGGAAAATAACAGAGCAGAAGGAATCAGACTCTCTGACTTCAGACTATACTACAAATCTACAGAAATCAAGACAATATGGCACTGGCACAAAAACAGAAACATAGATCAATGGAACAAGATAGAAAGCCCAGACATAAACCCATGCACCTATGGTCACCTAATCTATGGCAAAGGAGGCAAGGATATACAATGGAGAAAAGACAGTCTCTTCAATAAGTGGTGCTAGGAAAACTGGACAGCTACATGTAAAAGAATGAAACTAGAACACTCCCTAACACCATATACAAAAATAAACTCAAAATGCATTTGACCGGACACTATAAAACTCTTAAAGGAAACGATAGGAAGAACACTCTTTGACATAAATCACAGCAAGATCTTTTTTGATCCACCTCCTAGAGTAATGGAAATAAAAACAAAAATAAACAAATGGGACCTAATGAAACTTCAAAGTTTTTGCACAGCAAAGGAAACCATAAACAAGATGAAAAGACAACCCTCAGAATGGGAGAAAATATTTGCAAATGAGTCAACGGACAAAGGATTAATCTCCAAAATATATAAACAGCTCATGCAGCTCAATAATAAAGAAACAAACAACCCAATCCAAAAATGGGCAGAAGACCTAAATAGACATTTCTCCAAAGAAGACATACAGATGGACAAGAAGCACATTAAAAGCTGCTCAATGTCACTAATTATTAGAGAAATGCAAGTCAAAACTACAATGAGGTATCACCTCACACCAGTTAGAATGGGCATCATCAGAAAATCTACGAACAACAAATGCTGGAGAGGGTGTGGAGAAAAGGGAACCCTCTTGTACTGTTGGTGGGAATGCAAATTGATACAGCCACTATGGAGAACAGTATGGAGGTTCCTTAAAAAACTAAAAATAGAATTACCATATGATCCAGCAATCCCACTTCTGGGCATATAGCCAGAGAAAACCATAATTCAAAAAGACACATGCACCCCAATGTTCATTGCAGCACTGTTTACAATAGCCAGGTCATGGAAGCAACCTACATGCCGATCGACAGACGAATGCATAAAGAAGATGTGGTACATATATACAATGGAATATTACTCAGCCATAAAAAGGAACAAAATTGAGTCATTTGTTGAGACGTGGATGGATCTAGAGACTGTCATACAGAGTGAAGTAAGTCAGAAAGAGAAAAAGAAATATAGTACGTTAACCCATGTGTATGGCACCTAGAAAAATGGTACAGATGAACCAGTTTGCAGGGCAGAAGTTGAGACACAGATGTATAGAACAAACATATGGACACCAAGGGGGGAAAGTCGCGTGGGGGTGGGGATGGTGGTGTGCTGAATTGGGCGATTGGGATTGACATGTGCACACTGATGTGTTTAAAATTGATGACTAATAAGAACCTGCTGTATAAAAAAATAAATAAAATAAAGTTCAAAAATTAAAAAAAAAAACAGTAGAGAAAAGACTCCATGTGCTCAATTATAAGGTGAAACACAATTGTCATCTGTCTCCTTTCCCCACCAAAGCATCTAGTTTAGGATTAAGATTAAATATCAGACCCAAGAGATCCAACAGTGCCTCTATTTATTATTGAATCTGAATGTCAAAAGAACTTCCAAGCAGAAGAATTACTTCAGCATAGCATCAATATAATTTATTTTCACTTTTTTGTCATTAAATATTAAGGGATGTCAACTGTAAATTAATATAATTTTTAAGTTTGTTTTGCTTAATCCAAACATAATCTACTTGGGCTCTTTGATAGCAAGTTTTCGATAAGCATTTAGGAACGTATCTCCTTTATTTGTTTTTTGGATGGATATAATAGCAGGAGAGCAGAGGGCAAGGACTAGGTCCTTAAAGCAACATAATAAAGAATAAGTATGATTTTTGTCTTCAGAAAAAATTTTTAACTTGTTTTGGCCAAAAATGAAAGGAATCTAGAAAAAGCTATGTTTAAATAAAATGATCAGTTTTCATTTTGAAGGATAATGCAAACTAGAAAGGGGCCAGAAGACCTACGGTTAACAGAGCACAAATGTAAGTGGACAAAGTACTCATGGTGCAAATTCATTTACAGGCTTCCTCCTTCCCACTAAAAATTCATGTTTGCTAAAATGTTAAGGACAAGGAGATGGGAATGGATAAAAGGAGGGCATTTAAGACATTTAAGCTTAACAAGCGCAGAGAAATGGAGAAATCTAAGAAAGTGCAATCACAGAAGAATAATTAAAACATTCTCTGCTCAGATTATTTTCTACATAATATTTATGCAATGAGTTCACGCAGTTCTACACAGAATATTAAGCATATCAAAAGAAAAGCATCACCTCAAAGAGTAATGAAAGCAAAGATGATTTATTTCTAGAACAGTGCTCCCAGGAGAACATGCCACCACTAGTGAGCAGCAAAGGTTGTTCCCTGGGACATCAACATCAACTTGCAATCTCAAAGTCAAAGATAATCAACTATATTTGCATAATGTTTTCAGGTTTAAAAAGTGCTCCTATAGCTCATTTTCCTTATAACACAATGAGCGGCATTCTATTCTTATCCCCATTTTTCAGATGCAGAATGTGAAGGCCTCGAGGTCAGAAGCTCAAGGTCACGGTGCTAGAAAGTGATAGAGTTGAAACTATGTTTTCTACTCTAAAGTCTGTGCTTGGGCTAATAGTACAGAGAGTTAATGATAAAAGACACCCTCCTGGGAGCATGAATTATAGCCAAAAAGGAGCAACCACTGAATTTTTCAGGTGTACCATTGATTTTATATCAGTTTTTTTTTTTTTTTTTGCTGTTAGGTAGGAGGAGAGGTATAACGCTCCACATTAATTTTAAGTTGCATTCCAATTTTAGAAAATTAAAATAAAGTGTGTCATAAACTTATGTTTGTGTGTGTGCATGTGTGCACATGTATGTTGATAACCTCTTAAAGAAAGTGGTACAGCACATGAAAAAATGATCAATATCACTAATTATTAGAGAAATGCAAATCAAAACTACAATGAGGTATCACCTCACAGCAGTCAGAATGGCTAGCATCCAAAAATCTACAAATAATAAATGCTGGAGAGGGTGTGGAGAAAAGGGAACCCTCCTACACTGTTGGTGGAAATGTAAATTGGTACAGCCACTATGGAGAACAGTATGGAGATTCCTTAAAAAACTAAAAATAGAGCTACCATATGATCCAGCAATCCCACTCCTGGGCATATATCCAGAGAAAATCATAATTCAAAAATATACATGCACCGCAATGTTCATTGCAGCACTATTTATAATAGCCAGGACATGGAAGCAACCTAAATGTCCGTCAGCATAGAAATGGATAAAGAAAATGTGGTACATATATACCATAGAATATTACTCAGCCGTAAAAAAGAACGAAATAGGGACTTCCCTGGTGGCGCAGTGGTTAAGAATCTGCCTGCCGGTACAAGGGGCCATGGGTTCGATTCTTGGCCAGGGAAGATCCCACATGCCGTGGAGCAACTAAGCCTGTGTACCACAACTACTGAGCCTGCACTCTAGAGCCCACATGCCACAAATACTGAGCCCACGTGCTGCAACTACTGAAGCCTGTGTGCCTAGAGTCTGTGGTCTGAAACAAGAGAAGCCACTGCAATGAGAAGCCTGTGCAATACAAGAAAGAGTAGCTCCCACTCACCGCAGGTAGAGAAAGCCCGTGAGCAGCAACGAAGACCCAATACAGCCAAAAATAAATAAATAAAATAAATAAATTTATTTAAAAAAAAAGAATGAAATAATGCCATTTGCAATAACATGGTTGGCCCTAGAGATTGTCATGTTGAGTGAAGTAAGTCAGACAAAGACAAATATGATATGATACCCCTTATACGCGGAATCCAAAAAAAAATGATACAAATGAACTTATTTACAAAACAGAAATAGGGTCACAGGTGTAGAAAACAAACTTATGGTTACCAAGGAGGAGAGGGGGGAGGGATAAATTGGGATTAACATATACACACTACCATAAATAAAATAGATAACTAAGAAGGACCTACCGTAAAGCACAGGGAATTCTACTCAGTGTTCTGTAATGGCCTATATGAGAAAAGAATATAGAATAAGAGTGGATATATGTATATGTATAACTGATTCACTTTGCTGTACAGCAGAAACTAACACAACATTGTAAATCAACTATACTCTAATAAAAATTAATTAAAAAAATAAAGTGGTACAATGAGTCTGTACTCTTCTTATTCTTGGTCATGTCTTCCTAATTCTCTCTCCTCTTGTTTCATACTAAAGTGTGTTAATACTGTATGTCACTGCTATAGGGCTAGTTCTCACTGAAATTTCAAAGTGATGCATACCAGATGATTCCTGACTCATTAGCAAAGTTAGAGAAGGATCCTAAGGTTTCCTTCCCTTCTCAAAAGCATTGACTCCTTTAAAAAAAAAAAAGCAACGCCCAATTTCAGGCGGGGTAGTAGTAGTGGTTGGTGTCAAAAGAGAAAATATTTTGCTTAAGTGGAATTTGCAGCACGGTTCATTAACACTGCGGGAGTGGATGTATTCTCCACCCTTATTTTGCATTCTTAAGAAGGCCCACCTCTTTCTTGCCTTACATGTATTTCCGTCTGCCAACGTTGACGAGACAATTTTCAGTATGCAGCAAATATGGCTGCTTTGTCACCAGGATTTTTGAAAGATTGAGAGGCCGTGGGCTAATATTGAAATGAAGGAACTGGATTAGATCATTTGACAGGTTCATTGATGCGACAAACATGTAAAGAATACCTACTATGTGCCGTACTAGATTGCTACTGGGAGCATTAAGGTAAGGAAATAGTTTTCAGACAAAACAAACAAAAATCCAAAACTTTCCAGCGACACATGGTAAGATCCAGACAGTACCAACATCAAACGCAAAATGGGCGTCAGCGGCTCCGCAGAAAATCCTTTCTCCCAGCTTCCTTATGTAAGGAAATACCTTTGACCCTTGAACAACTCGGGTTTAAATTGCACGGGTCCACTTTCACCAAGACTTGTTGGCCCTCCATATTCTCCGGTTGGCATTCGCATCCGCAGATTCGAAATTTCCATCCACAGTGGGTTGAATCCGCGGATGCGAAACCCGTGAATAGAGAGACCGGCCTGTGGGCCCTGAACATGCGCAGATTTTGGTGCCCGGGCCTTCTGGAACCTATCCCCCGCCTTTACGCGAGGGTTGACTGTACTAGCAAAGCGCTGTTTTAACGAATAGTGCGTTATCCAGCCTCTCGACGATCCACAGCGTGTTGTGCCGAAAAACATGGGAACTGATCAGAGTGGGTTTGCAGTTGTCAGCCTCCCATGTAGTCCCAGAGGATGCCCACCACCCGCTCTCCTCACCTGTGTGGGGTCCCATCCCACACTAGCAGGGTTGGCCTGGCGACAGGACGCGGCAGAAGTGACGGGGCCGCTTCCATCCGGGACTGTCTGGCTTCGCCTCCCTCAGACGGCGAGCCGGCTAAGGCCGGCCCGTGCTGTGAGCGGCCCTGTGGAGAGGCCAGCGGCGAGGCGCTGAGCTGCGGCTCCTCGGGCGGTGGCCGCGCCTTCGGGGGACTGCGGCCTCCGCGAGGGACCCTGATCCCCAGCCCCCGCCGGATGTGGACCCACAAATGGTAATGAACGTGCGTTGTTTGAAGCTGCTAAAAATTGGGGAGTAGTTTGTTAACACACTAACAGAGCGGAAATAACTTTCTAGGCCCCCAAGAGAGCCGCTCCTGCCCGGGTGCCACGTGAGCAAACAGAAACTTAAAAGGGTCACTTTCAGGTCCCTGTCAGTGCCCGGCTTCACCAGAAACGCAGTCCAGGCGGTCAGCCAGTCCCCTCGCGCGGGCCACCGCTGGGCTCTGTTCTCGCGTCCTTGTTCCCACTCACCCCAAACCCGCTTGGCTCTGTGGCCCCAGCCAATCAGGTATTTTCTGTTCGTCTCTTTCTGGTTCTTTATTCTTTGTCCTAGAAAAGCGTCCTGCCTTCCACTCCTTTTTTTTTTTTTTTTTTTTTTGCGGTACGTGGGCCTCTCACTGTTGCGGCCCCTCCCGCTGCGGAGCACAGGCTCCGGACGCGCAGGCTCAGCGGCCATGGCCCACGGGCCCAGCCGCTCCGCGGCACGTGGGATCTTCCCAGACCGCGGCACGAACCCGTGTCCCCTGCATCGGCAGGCGGACTCCCAACCACTGCGCCACCAGGGAAGCCCCTTCCACCCCATTTTGCAGTTCTCAGAGAGGAGACTGTCCGCCTCATGAAGTGTTAGATAAAGGTGTTGCTATCACCTCAGTTGTCTTCTTTGATCACTTCTTAACAGCTTTTGGCAACGAGGAATGAGATCCGAAGCTGACTGCTAACAGCCTATGGGACAGCGAGACACAAGCGAGGCGCCTGCTGTATACCTTTTGAGTTCTCTGCCCCTCTCATCCTTAACAGCTGTGGGTAAGTGACTCTCAAATTGGAGCTCCACTCCCTTGAGTGAAGTTCTACAACACAAACACTCTCTCTATATATAATCTCTCTCTCCCAGAAAGTTCCTGTGTTTCTAGAAAGACTCCAGGGTAGTAGTATTGGGAGCCCCCAAAAGTGGTAGCCATTAAGGGACTCAATAACGCCTCAAGGTAAGTCCACAGTATAAACTGCTGGGGGACTTGGGAAAATAAATTAGGACAAGAAATTTGAACTGCTTTGAACATCAAAATCAAAATTTGGCAGAAAAGCATTGATTCCCAAAGCTTTTTTCCATCCCTGCACTTCCCCCCACCCCCAAGAATGCCTCATGTAGTCTTTACGTCTCATCAGTGCATCTGTATCTGACCACTTGTGGTCAAACACCTTGAAGTTGCCCTGAATTTCTTTTTTTCTTCTCATACCCCACATCCAGTCTGTCAGTAAATCCCATCAACTCTATCTTCAAATGTGTGCAGAATCTAACCACGTTTTACAGCTACCTATCTGGCCAAGTTATTGTCATCTCCTTCCTGGATTATTGCAACATCCTTGTAACTGGTTTTCCCATTTTCTACCCTTCCCCCTGCAGCCTATTCTCAACAGTGTGGCCAGGTGGAGAAATCCTTTCAAAAGCGTATACAATCATCATTCATCTCTGCTCTAACCCTTCCAATGGCTTCCACTCTCACTCTGAGTAAAAGCAGAAGTATTTATAATGAGCCACAGACCTATACAATCTGGGCTCTTACTTTTCTTCCTCTTCCACTATTCACATTTTTGTCTGTTCCACTGCAACCACAGTGGAATCTCTGCTGCTGCTTCAACATTCCAGGCATGCATCCACTTTTAGGGCTCACTCCCTCTCCAGTCTCACATCTTTCCTCATTGTCAACTTTTCAGAGGGGCCATCCGTAACTGCACTTTTCATTCATTCCATATCTATTTACTGAGCACCTATTCTGTGTCATGCAATGTTCTAAAATCTTGGGGTACAATAGTGACTCAGATAGACAAAAATTCCTGCCTTCATGGAGTAAGAGAGGTTGCAGATAATAAGCAATGCACAAAATAAAGACGTAAATTCAACCTTAAATCTTATAGAAAAAGAAAGTATAGAATCCTTTACAGAGGATCAAAAATGACATGCTTCAGTGATCAAGGCAGGCCTCACTAAGAAAATGATGTTTAAGGAAAAACTTGAGGGAGAAGAGGGAGTTAGCTACTCAGGTATTTACAGAACCCTTCACATCCTTCTATACTTCCTTCCTCTTCCAGTTTTCTCTCTATGTAATATTACTGCCATCTAATATACTATAATTTTACAGATAAATGAGGTGACTTTATTAATGTATTATATCTTCCATAATTAAATAATGGGATAAAATTAGCTTCTGATAAGCCTCTGAGAGAAGCCTTCCTCATTTGAATATGTGTAAAATGTTGCTTGAAAAACTATGATCTTTTAGAGAGGATAGACTTTTGCAAAAATCAAGTATCAAATAGACTTTAGGGAACTTGTTTCCTTTGATATGAAATCCTGTTGGACTTGGTGTAGGAAATCAATCTATAAAAATACCTGATTAGATGTAAGAATTCTTCATGACATTCAAGAAAGGATTCTCTCTCTCTCTTTCTCTCTTCCTTCCTCTCTCAGGTTTTGTCACATGGAACAGAAAAACCAATTTCTTCTTTATGTACAGAGACCAAGGAAGGTTGAGTCCTTAGATACTGAAAGCAGAGTACGTTCTTTTTTTAAAAACCACCAAAAGCCTCTGGCAGAGGAAGAAGGGCTGTAGGGGTTTTTATCACTCTTAGAACTGGTTTGGTGAAAGGGAATCCACATTCCCTGGAGAAGCCAAATAAGTCGGAGTGAATTAAATATAAGCTGAGGATAGGTCAGCCTCAGATGAAGGCTCCAGTATAACAACTGATGATTAAAGCAAAATACATTTTTCTATACAAGAGAAGCCCTAGCTATTAATAGTTTGGTGAATGAATTATTAAAACTAAGGGTGATCAATATTTTATGATCGATATTCTTCTTGTCTTTCATTAGTTTAAAAAAAAAGTCATTGGCTAGAGTCAGCTCTAGGTTTGACATGTTTCTGAGCCCCCATACCATGATAAAGGATGCTGCCAAACTGTGAAATATGGCTTGTACAATTGGAGTTATTTGGGGGCCAATGCATTTGTGCTGCTTCATCCAGATTCTTACTAATCAATAGATCCCTCTAGTGACTAATAATCCATCATGAATTTGCAAGACTTGCTTCATCATCTGGGGATCATAAGGAGGTCTTGGGCTCGTTAGCATAGGAACTAACAAGCTGAGCTAATTGGTCACACACTGCGGTAACTTACAACATGATTATTTATGGTATGCCAAAGATACAGTCTTAAAGCATGTGTATATCAAGGACACTTCAGTTTATTTGTAAAATTTAAAAATAAGAGCAATAGTAAATGGAATCGTATATCATACTTCCCGGACATGAAGTTTGCAATACTGAACAATTTCCTAAAGGAATGTTTTTTACTTCTTTTGAATCCGTAACCCCTTTGTTAATAAACATAAAATTGTCATGCTCCATTTGCAAATCATTGCTATCACCTACACATTCCCACCAACCAAAATAAATCTATGATGCTTTATTTATGTAGTCAGATATAAAATATTATAATATTGTTTGCTTTTACAAACTACAAATATACTTCCTGAAATGTCTGACATGTCCTTTCTTGTTCTTCTTCTGCCTGTTTTATCTCTAACCAGCCAGGCTCAAAATTAAAAGCATATATCCTTTGATGTGATTTTTCTGCAAACGTATGCAGATTTAATGTATAATTTCAAAATGTAAATATAATTTGTATATAAGTAGATAGCATGGATCAAACTTTCATTTAATTAGTAGGTTAAAAACACCAGGCTAAATAAGAATATGAGATTGATATGTATAATAAGTAAAAAAGTAAACAAAAAGGAATCCTGAAATTAGATTGCTAAATTATATGTAAATCTGGCTACTAATGTTCTACATGGCAATAAACCATAACCTTCAGAGTCGCTTCTCTTCAGGATGGAAATCATTTGCAGTTGATTGGTTTCTGTAAGTTACACATCTAACTTCACAGAACTTAGACCCTAATGAGTAGTGATATTAAAAGATAACAGAACCATGTTTTCTCCAAATTTCTGGTAACTTTTTAAAATACAAGTTATAAAAA
This sequence comes from Pseudorca crassidens, assembly GCF_039906515.1. Taxonomy (NCBI): domain Eukaryota; kingdom Metazoa; phylum Chordata; class Mammalia; order Artiodactyla; family Delphinidae; genus Pseudorca; species Pseudorca crassidens. The sequence goes on from NC_090301.1 coordinate 22,099,972, forward strand.
TGTAAGCATATGATACAAATAGTAAATGGTGAAGTGGTGGGGTTTTGGGCGCAAGCTTTTCCAGTGATTGTGTAATACCACGCCACCTTTCCCCATCCATCTCCCCAAATCACTTTTTCCTAGAGTGTTTCGGAAATTTTGCTCATCCTTCACCAGCTCCTGAGCGATCCTCTTGACTCTTGCCTTTCTTGGCTCACTGTGCTTCCCATCTCACGTTGTTCTACTTTGGGACTGATCAGTACTCTTTTTGATGCTAACAGTGCTTACATGCTTACATATTCTGGAAACTAGGCCTCCCATGATTGCATGCAGAGGGGTAGATGAGCAACTGGCTGTACTTCCTTTCATTACTCCATTCCTTAGTTTCATTCTTTGCTACACTAGGCTGTGCAGATGTGTCCGATTCACCTATTGTGTTGGGAGGAAAGAGAATTAGGACATAGAGAAAAGTTGTAAACCGTGTGTTGCATGTCACTATTCCCATTTCCCAAGGGAAAAGCTCCCAAAGGCTCGAACCTTTGTGAAGGATTGCCTTTGTGGACACAATTCAGGTTCCTTCCTTGATCTCCTGCCCTCAATTCCGCATTTCTTGGTACCTGCTTTCTTCTTCATACCTATGCTGTGTGAACCTCTGATTCCCTTTTGGGAAACCCTCTCTATTCACTGGGATTTGTTTGATCTTCCTCTTCCATGTAATCTCTAGACATAATTATCCACAGCATGACTTGCCTGAATATCTGAATTATTCAAGCTAGAATATCACCCCTGGGAGCTTCACCGTGGTAGTCCAAGGTGGACACTAGTCTCCATGGCAAACCCCCTTCTCCATTCTCTCTTTCCTACTCCTCCTTCAGTGTTAAATAGAGATACACCATCTCATTGGAAGCCTCCCATTATCAAGTCTAATACACACAGACACACCTATTTCCCAAGGGGAAAGGTGCTTTGTAGAGAGGAATGGAAATCTTTAGCTAAATATGACAATTGGCCAGGGTCTCTGCTCTCTTATATATGTATCACTTTATATTTATTACCCTGATGGGTAATTGTTACCCTTTAACATAGTTTCTTCCAAACTATGCCTTTTCCAGGCACTCTTGGCCATCTGCCCTTGTTCTGTACCCTTTAATATAGAAGGAATTGAATAAACTCTGAAATGACCACATTAGTGAGAGTAGAGTAGAGCATCCCCATTTCACTTTCTTTTGAAGCAGAAGGAAGAGTCATAGAGGATTTCTTTTCCTCATGCCCGAGCATCATCTCTTCTGTGCCCAGGAATCAGCAAGGGAGTTCTTCTAGTTAAGCTTACTCTTTTTGGAAAGAACATGGCAGAACGTTTTTAATCATTGTTATGGGTTGAACTGTGTCCCCTTAAATTATATTTTGAGGTCCTAACTCCCAGTACCTATTAATGTGACCTTATTTTGAAAGAGGGTCTTTGTAGATGTAATCAAATTAAAATTAGATCGGGCCCTAATCCAATATGACTGGTGTCCTTATAAAGAGAAGAGGAGAAGACACACAGACACATACACAGAGAGATGGCCAGGTGAAGATGGAGTCAGAGAATGGAGTTATGCTGCCAAAAGCTAAGGAGTGCCTAGGACTACCATAAGGTGAGAGAGGCGAGGAAGGATCCTCCCCTGGAGGCTTCAGAGGGATCATGGCCCTGCCAACCCCTTGATTTTGGACTTCTAGCCTCCAGAAATGTGGGGGAATAAATTTCTGTTGTGTGTGTGTTTTTTTTTTTTTTGGCCATGCCACACAGCTTGTGGGATTTTAGTTCTCCGACCAGGGATTGAATCCAGGCCCTCGGCAGTGAGAGCACAGAGTCCTAACCACTGGATAGCCAGGGTATTCCCAGTTTCTGTTGTTTTAAACCTCTCAATCTGTGTTACTTTGTATGGTGGCCCTAGCAAACTATCAGAAGTATCATTGTCATCATCATCGTAGGTACTGTTCATGACATCTGCTGTGTGTCATTCAGTGTGCCATTTGCTTGACTGAGTCGTGTGCTAGATGGAAATGTAGGTTCTGGAGTCAGAGTCTGTGAGTTCAAATTCTGGCTCACACTAACTAAGGCAAGTTATGTAACTGTCACTTACTATTTCTATTATTTTCTCAAATCATTATAATAACCTGAAAAGGTAGATATTAATAGCCCATGTAACAGTAGAGCCTTCTGAGGCATAGAGAAATGAAGTTGGATATATTTTAAAACTTTTTATAATACTTTGAAATAATTTCAAATTCATAGAAAAATTACAAGAATAACACGAAGAACTCTCACATACTTCACTCAGACTCCCTAGGTGTTAACTTTTTTTACCACATTTGCCTCACTGTTAGCTTTGTCTCTATATAGTTTATATTTATTTATTTATTTATTTATTATTATTATTATTATTATTTTTGTGTGTGGTACACGGGCCTCTCACTGTTGTGGCCCCTCCCATTGTGGAGCACAGGCTCAGGATGCGCAGGCTCAGCGGCCATGGCTCACGGGCCCAGCCGCTCCGTGGCATGTGGGATCTTCCCGGACCGGGGCACGAACTCGTGTCCCCTGCATTGGCAGGCAGACTCTCAACCACTGCGCCACCAGGGAAGCCCTATAGTTTATATATTTTATTCCCTTGAGAAGTACAGACATGTGCTCTATTACCTCTTAATACTTTAATATGCAGTTCCTAACAAGAGCACTCTCCTGTCTAATGAAAGTTCAATCATGAAAATCAGGAAATTAAGGTTGATACATTACCATGTTGGGTATTTTTTTTAATTGAACAGTTTTATCTAACAATGACATACATACAGAAAAGTGCACAAATCATAGATACACAACTTAGTGAATTTCCACCAAGTGAACACATCTTTGTAACTACCAGACAGGTCAGGAAATAGATCACTGTTAGCACCCAAAAGCTCCCCACCCTGTGTCCCTTCCCAGTCACTTCCTGCTTCTCATCTGCCTCCTTCTCTTCCCCAAAGACTTTTTGACTTTTATCACCATGGATTAGTTTTGCCTGCTTTTGAACTTTATATAAATGGAATTACATAGCTGTTCTTTTCTTTTTTTTTGATTTAAAAGACTGACTTCTTTCACTCAATGTTACGTATGTGAGGTTCATTCTTGTTGGCGGGTATATCTGTAATTTGTTTATTTCTTATTGCTGTATAGTATTTCCTTGTATGGATACATTCCAGCTTACCCATTTTACTGTCATTGGACATATGGATTGTTCTTAGTGTTTGACTGTTAACATTTTTGTACATGTCTTTTGGTGCATATATGGGTACATTTCTGTTGGGTTTATTCCTAGGAGTGGAATTGTTAGGTCATAGGGTATGCATAAGTTAACTTTTAGTACATACTACCAAATAGTTTACCAACGTGACTGTACACTCTTCAGCAGTGTATGAGAGTTCCAGTTGCTTGCTATCATTACCAACACTTGGTGTTATTATTTTTAATTCTAGCCTCTCTAATGGGTATATAGTTGTGTCTCATTGTGCTTTTAATTTGAATTACCCTGATTACTAGTGAATCTGAGAACCTTTTCATATATTTATAGACCACTTGAATAACCACTTTCGGGATGTATTTGGGGATGCTGGAGTTTAATTTTCCCCATCTGACCTCAAAATTGATTTTTTTAAGTTGTTATTCTAAACTCTTTTTATACATCATGGTGTAAAATTTTAGTTGGTCAGTAGGAACTAAATGAGCACTCTAATGACAATAGTGCTGTAGGTGCAGCAACTTCAGTTGTGTTATCTATTTATCACTGCATCAAGGTGTCTCACTCGTAAGGCTGGTGAGCTGATGCTGGCTGTGGCAGGAGGCCTCGGCTCCTCACAGCATGGACCTCTCCATAGGGAAGACTAAGTGTCCCACTTAATGGTTGGTGGTTGGCTTCCACCAGAGTGAGTGATCCAAGAGAGAGCAAGGTGGACACTGCAACGTATTTGATGATCTGGCCTTGGAAGTCACACTCAGTCATTTCCATAGTATCCTGTTGGGTATACACGTTAGTTTTATTTGATGTGACTGCATGAGGGTCATCTTTGAGGTTGGCTGCCACAGTTGTTCTTATAAACTCAATTGCCCAAGGTCTTTCAAAAATGTAAATGGAGAAAAAAATTAGTTAACACGTGTATTCTTTTGACAAATACAATAAATTAATTGATGGGTAACTAACTTCTATTTTTTATAAGTGTTTAAGAGATTTGTGGGAGTAAATGAGTTTGGATATTTTTGGTAGTTCTTTTTACCACTTCTCTCATTTCTTTTCTTCTTTCTCGTATTTGATGACTTACGGAGTAAACAGACTTGGTGTATATTTATAAGTTTGCTTATAGTAATGGAGCATATTATGACAAAGTCTGGTCACTGTCCAGGAGTTTCTCTTGGTTGTACTCTAAACTGAAAAGTACTCATTAAAATATACTTTTCTATTCCTGGTCTTCTTGGCATATGTCTAAGCTAAATAAAAAACTAGACCAAAGCTGTATGACCTAAGGTGTTCATCCCAGTATGAAAATAATTAACATTTACTTAGAAAGGCCAGGCACTGTGCTTAACTCTTTTGTATGCATCATCTTGTTTACTATTGCAACCCTGTAAAGTAACTTGTATTATTATCATCTTAATTTTTTATAGCTGAGAAAATTGCTGTTTAGAGAGATTAAGTAACTTGACTAAGGTCACATACCTAATAAATGGCAGATCCAGCCAGCAGTTGAACCAAGTCTGATTTTAAAACTGTCTTTGTAACCTCTAAAAAAAATGGTGTTCAACAATAGGAGAATGCCCATGTGCATTAACTTCAATACGATATAATATTATGCATTCATTGGAAATTGTGTACTCTAATTTCTGTTGAGTTTGGAAAATATATTTTAATAGCAAATAGAAGAATAAGATACACACTGATATGTTGTGATATACATATTATTATCTCAGCTGTATAGAAAATTAATTATGTGTGAATATCCATAGAAAAGAAGGGCAGTAGTATATCTAAGCATTAGTAATATTTATCTTGAAATGTGGTAAGACTATGAATGCTTTTTGCTTTCTTATTATGCATTTCTATAATGAATGTTATTACTTTTATAATCAGGAAAAAGGTATTAAAAATCTTTAATACTTGCAATGTGAGAGAGAAAATATAAAGACTTGTTTTTTATGATTAAAGGAATGATTCCATTTAATAACTGCTGGATCCATTTAAAGGTGCAACGATTCAATTTAAGATCTGTTTTTGTTGTGTGTGGCTATCAGATGTTCAGACACAATGTAGTATTCTGCTAGCTGTATTCTCTTTCTGCCTTATGTTGGAGATAAAGCTGAAAGTGTGTGTTTCTCATTGGGAAGCTGGCATTTGAATGAAACCATTGCTTTCCTCAGCTTAAAGAAGATAAAAGGAGTTATCAAGTAATGTTTTCTTTCACTTAAGGATGTTGGTCCCACTCCAACAATTGGAATTGATTGAACTCCAGTGCTTGCAAATTTAAAAGCCTAACACAGGGGATCTGCGCACTGTGAATTTTACAAATCAATGGATAAACTCAAAACAAAAACCCATTACAAAGCACCTTAATGTTTATCTGTTTGGCAAGATAAACATTTGTAAGCAAGCATTTTCAACTGTGAGCTTCAATAATAACACTATGAGATCTGTATTGGAGATTGATCTGTATTAAAAATCTTCATAGAACTATAAAGATAGGACAAAGCCAAAGGAGAAAATTGCTTTTTAAAATATTGTCTTCTGATTCATATTTTCAGTTAAACTGTTTTTCATTTATCTAGACTAGAGTCATTTCTCCTGACTTTTGATAACATTTTTATTATTGTCTATGGAATGTAGCATCTCATGAAATAAGCATGCCTTTGGTATTTGATTAAATAGTGTTGCTTCTTGGAAGCCTATAAACCATTGAACCAGGCGAAAGAAATGTTATTAAATTGACTTATATCTGATGAGCATAATGATTGCTAGTTTACTAGCCCGAAGTTGTCAAATCTAAATCTTGGAAGCCTATAAACCATTGAACCAGGCGAAAGAAATGTTATTAAATTGACTTATATCTGATGAGCATAATGATTGCTAGTTTACGTAGCCCGAAGTTGTCAAATCTAAATCTTGACATTAAATTTAGACTTCATGTTTTACTTACTGAGATTAACCAAACTGGAGGAAAATTTTTTAAAAGACATTATCTATGTGGAATCAGTACTTTTGCATAAAAAGGTAAGTTATTAGATTTTAATCAATAGACCTAAGGGCCTTAACGTCTAGATCAGTGCTTTACAAATTGGCTTTGAACCAGATGATGGACCAGATCCCCGGCCCCCTCCAATTTGTTGCTGACCAGTACTTTTATAAACTACAGTAATATTGATGTACTAGAACAATGGAAAAATGAAAATAAAGCCATACAAAATAGAAACACACATTTTAAATTATTAGTTTCAGCAGCTGTACAATTACCATCAAATTTTTCCAAAAGTTTTAAATCGTTACTCTCAATTTCTGTACTTATCTTGCCATAAACCAATAACAAATAATCCTTGGACCTGCAGCAGTGTACTGACCACACTTTAGCTCTTCTGTGGGTTCCTCTGCTCTTTTCTCAGCCCCACACTGCCACTTGGCTTGGGCTGGGAATCGGATTAGGGAGTGGAATGCGGCTGACTTCATTATTCTCACTTCCACCTCCCCTTGAGAAGGCCTGCAGACTGTAATTATGTCTGTGTGGTGCCAGGATCTATCAACTGTAGTGTCCTGATGTTATCCCTGTATTTATAAACACTGAGGCAGGTGTTCCCAAGGTTCAGTTGCCTGTGGTTTCACATGATCACTCCAACTAGCAAGTGGGCCAATGTCAGGGGATCCCCAAAACAGCAAACCTGGCTCAACCAGGGGAAAATATTACTGAGTGTTTTACATCTATATAGATGAAATGGTTAATAGCCTCTGCCGTGTGTATGACAATCATGGCCACAACAATGAGGTTTTAAAAAATTGTTAGAACCCAGTGTAACTGCTGACACTGAGTCCCTTGCTGTGGCTCATGTAGACAACTTAATCTAATTCATTTAATTTTCTCCCGCTTCAAAATAGTGAGTTTTCAGGTCAGCTCAGGATTTAGAATACATTCAGCATTTCAAAACTTCTTCCCGCCTCCTCACTGGTTGATTCTGACACCTCAGGGAATGAATGCAGCCTACAGCCCAAGTCTGCAGGGAAGGGGTGGGATCCTCTTGCTTGGTCTTTTCTGCCAGAGGTAGGTGACACTGGCTGCCATGCTGTTCTCAGCACAGTCAGCATGGCAGTTGCTTCAAGAGATGGGGAATTGGCATTTCTGCAGCTGTTCCTGCTTCTCTTGAATAATTCACTGGCGTGAAGATCCCCCAGATGCAACTGCATCCCCTCACCATGCTAGGGTCCAGGTACATCCCTCTGTGGGGCAGGAACTTCTCTTAGCTGGCATCTAGGTTCTCTTTCTTGGATAACTTCTGCCCTTTGCTCAGGGTACTATTGGAAACGTCAACACCAGGTTTTCCGACTTTGGAGCTTGGCCTTGACCCCTCTGCTCTTTTTCTCCTTACAAACCTTACCTTTGTAAAGGCCAAGAAATACATCCAGTGAAGCTCTAGCCACCAGGAATCTCTTAACTAGGAGCAGGGGTATATGGGTTGAATTGCTGGGGAGAGAGTGAGGGATGAGGAAAGAGAGGCACCCTGCTACCCAAGTCACTTGGGCCCCAGGCCAGAATCTAGTTGCTCTCATGGCTCTTTTCCCAAAGTAGGAATGATTTTCATTGGATCATCCAGCCAGGAAACTTGGAAGCATCCATGGAAACCACATCTGATGAAAATAACGTACGGTGTTTAGAAATCAAGATAGTGGGTACCTTTGTCAGGAGTAGAGTCTGGGGGGCTTCCTGAGGTGCTGATAACGTCGTTTCTTGATCAGGATATTGGTTATATAGTTGTGTTCATTTTTTGAAATTTTGAATTTTATAATTTTACTGAGCTGTACACTAACGATTTGTATACTTTTTAGTGTTTATGCTATACTTTCAGTAAAATTTTTATTTATTTATTTATTTTTTAAATAATTTTTTTAACTTATTGTTTTGGCTGCGTTGGGTCTTCGTTGCTGTGCACAGGCTTTCTCTAGTTGCAGCGAGTGGGGGCTACTCTTTTACCTATCATATTGATATTTACTACCAGCTTCTCTGTAGGAATATTTTAAAGATGGGATTGGTTTTAAAACAAATGGTTTAGGATGGATGGAGCTTGCTTTGGGAGGTAGCTTAACTGTAAACGTGGTAAAAACAAGAAAAAAGCTAAAAATATCCAAATATTCAGAAATATAATTTAGGTGCTTCAGAAATACCATATATTTGGAGAAGCCACACTGATAGGCCCATGTCTTAAGATGGTGGTAGCATACAGGATATCTCCATCTTCATTTTGCCTTAATCTTTGCTTTCTCCCTACTCCTTTCCAAACTGTTCCAAGAGTGTATGTCATTCATTTCTGAGTTGATAATTAGGCCAGGACTCAAGATCACCAAATCCCTAAACAGCTACCTATTGTTATCACAGCTACTTCTAGATCCCCCATGGGAGATGCATGCACTGAGGATGAGGCCAAGCCCATGAGTACTGTTTATTACTATATAGGTTTGGTGCCAACATCCTATGTGGAATTCCTCGGCCTAATGAGCTGTGCTGGACTACGTAGGGCTGAAAACATTCCTATGTGTCTTTTGTTAAAGGCCTAACTAAAAGAGATTTCTTCAGATCTCACATTAGTGGCAAAAAAAGGATAAACGCAAAGAAAAAATGGGGGTGTATGGGATGATTTCTTTTCCCCCCTAGGACCTAGGGTGAAGTGGTCCAGTGCTCTACCCCAGGCCAGGCCTTTCTTTCACAAGCCAGGAAGCAGAGTTTGGGTGGGTGGTCAGAGGAGGCAGTAGAAGGAATTGATTAGTAGGTGGAAAGCAGGGTCTCTTTCTAGAGCTGATGGGAAAGTCATTTTAATGAGATGAGTCAGAAAGGACAGGACCTCTGAGAAACCAATTCCAGCTGGGGAGCACTGGCAGAAGATTTTGTGCCTTTTCCTTACCCTAACACTGGGAGTTCTTCCCTCTGCCCCAAAACCATGGCCCAATGAAGATCCTCAAAAATTAATACTGCTTCTCCTTAAGATTGGAGGGCGGGGGGGGGGGACTGGAGCCTTGATTTGACCACAGAGGCCAACGATGTATATTGTCCAACAGATGGTTAATGCCTGGTCAAGATTTATCTCCCCAGGCATGTCTAGGGTCTGTCACCTCTATCAGTGGAGAGGTGAACCAGAAACTGGGGCTCTTGCCTACCAGCCTTCCATAGTGCCTGTGCTGCCTCTTTCCTCCCGCACTCCATTTAAATCGAAGGAGGCACAGATCTTGCTGGTTTGCATTATGACGAGGTGTATCTGATCACAGCCTCTGAATGCTCTGGGGTGCTACGTGGCTGTGCAGCAACAAGCATGAATCAATTAAGCGACTATTAGGCTCAGACTCTAGGCAATGGCGTAGTCGGCTTCACACTGACTTTGTTAATATATGAAAGCCCCAAAGAGAATAATACCTTATCTAAACTTTTATTATATTTTGTAGTACAGTGAATATGGATCAATAATAAACTTCGTTCCAATATAACATTAGTTTCAGAAGAATTTCCCCCCTTTCCTCTTCATCAAGAAATCAAATTAGGGCTTCCCTGGTGGCGCAGTGGTTGAGAGTCCGCCTGCCGATGCAGGGGATACGGGTTCGTGCCCTGGTCTGGGAAGATCCCACATGCTGCGGAGCGGCTGGGCCCGTGAGCCATGGCCGCTGAGCCTGCGTGTCCGGAGCCTGTGCTCCACAACGGGAGAGGCCACAACAGTGAGAGGCCCTGGTACCGCAAAAAAAAGAAAAAAATAAAGAAATTATAACCATAAAAATGCAGGCTTTCTACTTAAGGACTCTGTGAAGAGAACAAGGGTTTCTATTTTAATATTAATATTTTCCCTTATTGTTTTAAAATAAGCTTGGGTGATTTTATACAATGTAGAATTAAATATGTTTCTCAGAACATGAACTTACACTTGGATATTTTTGAAAACCTGTTATACATGACAATGAAATTAGATCATGTATTATTAAAATATAATTACTTTTAAAATTTAACTTAGGAAATTAAGTTGGGAAGTATATCAAATACATAGGCAAGAATGAAAAATAAAATTATGGAAATCCATTATCTATCTACCAAACTTTATTAAAATAATATTACGCTATATATACCTGAATAGTTTCTAAAGAAATGATATACTACAGGTATAACCGTGGCCACCTTGGTTTTTCCCCCATTCCATTACCCTCCCTTGCTCTGAGAGGTAACCACTATTATGAAATCAATGTTCATCATTCCCATAGCTTGTATATTTTTACTGTGTATACATAGAAACTATACAGACTCATTTTGTGTACAATCATACTATACATATCTTTCTCCAACTTAATTTTTAAACTCAACATTTCAGATAGATTTTTTTTTTTTTTTTTTGGCTGCAGCATGTAGGATCTCAGTTTCCCAACCAGGAATTGAACCCGAGCCCCCTGCATTGGAAGCATGGAGTCTTAACCACTGGACCTCCAGGGAAGCCCTCAGATAGAATTTTAAACCTGGAGAACCTGGGATGTGTATAGAGGTAGATAAACCCCAAGCCTTTAACTTGGAATGCAGACTCTTCAGGTACTACATGAACTCCTGAAATTATAGGTGCATGCACATTTTTCTAAGAAGTAAGTCCATAGCTTTCACAAATGCGCAGGCTCAGCGGCCATGGCTCACACACCCAGCCGCTCCGCGGCGTGTGGGATCTTCCTGGACAGGGCCACGAACCCGTGTCCCCTGCATCGGCAGGCGGACTCTCAACCACTGCGCCACCAGGGAAGCCCCCCTCAGCTCCATCTTTGACCTCCTAAACCTTTCTTCAAATTTTTGAGATTCCATTAATGTACAAAGCTTTTTTCTAACTGTGATGTATAACTAATTTTCTTTGTTTTGTTCTATAGGTTCTATTCTGTTGCAGCATTTTAAAAAATTGATGATTCTATTGTGTGTGTGTGTATATATATATACACACATATACATATAATTTTTTTCTTTTTTTGGGGGGGTGGTCAAGCGCATTTTGAAGGAAGGGAATGATTTAATAAAACTGCAGTTACCATACTGACCGCTAGAGGGCACTAGCACAACTAAAAACTGAGAAGGCGACTTTTTGGCGTAAAAAAATTACAAGTACAGAGGAGTTGCTTGCAAGATCTTCACATATTTACTTATCTCTATTTACAGATTTCTACATCGAGCTTCTAATATGTTCTAAAACTTTCATGTTCAAGCTATTTTAGTGTTATCAGTCTCATAAAACAAATTTAAAGCAGGCCTGAAAGCGAGACTTTAAATAAATGAAGAACACTACAGCTAGATTCTGGCTACTTATCTAGTCATTGCTGAATTTTTGAGACACCAGTTACTGGCCAGTTAATTGATATCTTTATTGATAAAAATAACATGATTTAGAAATTTACATAGAAAAAACAGCATCTTCATTTAAGACTTTACAACCTTCCTACATATTCACTCTTCGGGAGCATCCCCTATCTTTCTTTTGCCAGTTAAGAAGGTGGCTGTGGGCATTTTGCATCCTTAAGGCTGTACGGCTGGAACTCTGGCAGAAAGCAGTTATTTCACCAGAGACCCTGCCTGCCCATCACCCACTTTCCTTTCTTTGTCTCTGCTGAAGAGCTAAGATAGGCAGGGGTCAAGTTTCCTTCCCCTAAATGAGAACTACTCAGGGATTTTTATGTTCTAACTGCCAATTGTCAATTAAGAGAATTGCCAAGAAAAGCCAATCTAAGCAAGTATTTCAACACCAGAACATTAAGATAACTCATGTTTATAAAGCGCTTTACAATTTACAAGGAATGTTTGCCTGCAAGCCTGACAATAGTTTCTTGATACAAGAAAGTAATATATGGTTTTTCCCATTTTATGGATTAGGAAACTACTGTTCCTGACGTATTTAATGCTGTGGACTATTCTTGACCTTGTTTGCCCTTATGGTTAATAAGTGCAAGAGTAGCGTCTTCTCTGGAGATTTTCTGATTTCTAGTCAGCTAGGAGTCTTTTCTATACTCATGTATCTATTCCTTTCCTTACTTGTTTTGAATACATTTCTTTTTGAGGTTTAATTAATCTATAGTGTGGAGTCTTTAAAAAATAAATAATGTTATTAAACCCACTTTCTTTATTTTGTTCTGCATTTCCCCCCAAATCTTGAATTCTATTTTAACCATTATTTTGAGAGTCTCAGAATTATCTAGTGAGAGCGTTGCTGCTTATTAATTCATTTAATCTGTTGAACAAAGTAAAGGTCCCCATCCAAATGGAGCTTACATTCTAGAGGGAGGAGGACACATAACAAGTAAATTACATCATTTGTTAGAAGGTGCTAGGTGCTATAGAAAAATGACAAATAGAGCAGAATAAGGAGAATGGAGAATCAGGGGTGGAGTTTGCATTTTTAAGTAGGTGGGCCTTCCTGAGAAGGAGATGAGGGAGCTAACCCTGTGAATGTCTAGAAGAAGACAGACAAAATAGAAAAAAAACAGTCTCTCAGCTCAGAGAAAACCTGGCTCGTTGAGGGTCTTAAAGGAGGAGACCAGCATGGTTGGGGTGTGGAGGGAGTGGAGGGGAAAATACGAAGGGAGGTGGTCAGAGAGGTACGATGCGGGGCTGCCCATGGTAAGACTTTGTGGACTGCTGTACGGGCTTTGACTCACTCTGAGTGAAGTGGGTGGTCATAGAGTGGAAGGACATGATCAGAGCAAATATTTTAACGGGATCTCTCCAGCTGCCATACGGAGAATAGTCTGTATGTGTGAGTCAGGGGAGAGGTTAAGTGTAAAAGAAGACATATACAGTTATATTGCTACAGTTATAGCAATCCAGATCAAAGGTGATGGACTCGGACCAGGGCACTGGTGGTGGAGGGGTGAGAAGTGGTCTGCTTCTGGATACACTTTCAAGGTAGAGCCAACCCAAGTTCCTGATGACTGACCATGATGCGAGTGAAACAGAAGGTAAGAATGGCTTCCAAGTTTGCACCTGAGCAACCGGGAAGTTGTAGTTGCCAGCAGCCTACAGCGCTGTGAGGGGAACAGCTTGATGGGTTGAGGTGGGTAGATCAGGAGTTCAGATCTGAATATATTCACTTTAAGATGTAATTAGGCATGGAGTGGAGAAGTTGATTAGGTGGTGAGACGTGGGAGCTCAGAGTTCAGGAGAGAGGTCTGGCCTGGACTAGGTGTAAGAGCCATCAGTGTTGAAGGCATGGGACTGGGTGTCACTGGGGAGAGAAGAGCACCAAGACCCTATTCCTGGTTACTCCAGTGTCAAGAGGACAAGCTGAAGAGGAGGAGGCAGCAAAGGAGACAGAAAAGGAGTGAGCGGTGATGTAGGGCAACCAAGAGGGTCTAGTGTCCTGGTGAAGAAGGAAGTGCAGCTGCCTACTGAGCTCCTCCTCTAGACTCTGCAGCTCTCATGCCTTTTCCCACCCAGAAGAATTCTTAAGGGGCCTCGGAGCATGGAAATTTTCCTCTCAAGGAAAACAGAGACAGGGAGATTTTATATTATTCCTGCTGTCTTTTTTCCCCCTCGTTTACACTTTTGCTTTTTTTTTAAATTTTAGTATCAATTAAATTTTATTATCTAAGAATAAAATGCAGCAAATAGAAACTTGTTGAAATAATTTAAATTATGAGGTCTTACTTCTGAGATAATGACTCTGCATTTTATACAATTTTATACTCCTTATGCATGTGTTATTTACTTCAGTTGTTTCAATCTCTCTCAGATTAGAATGCTTTGTATTATCCCATTTCATAGGTGCAAAAGACTGAGGCTTAGAAACATTACTTACTGTAACTACTTTTTTTTTTTTTTTTGCTGTACGCGGGCCTCTCACTGTTGTGGCCTCCCGTTGCGGAGCACAGGCTCCGGACGCGCAGGCTCAGCGGCCATGGCTCATGGGCCCAGCCGCTCCGCGGCATGTGGGATCTTCCTGGACCAGGGCACGAACCCATGTCCCCTGCATTGGCAGGCGGACTCTCAACCACTGTGCCACCAGGGAAGCCCTGTAACTATTTTTTTGACATAGTATATTTGATTTCCATAAAGGGTATACTTTAAAAAAAAATTTATTTATTTATTTATTTATTTGGTTGTGTTGGGTCTTAGTTGCAGCAGGTGGGCTCCTTAGTTGTGGCATGCATGTGGCATCTAGTTCCTGGACCCGGGGTGGAACCCAGGCCCCCTGCATTGGGAGTGTGGAGTCTTAACCACTGTGCCAGCAGGGAAGTCCCAAAGCATATACTTTTAAAATGTGCATCTGTGACTAAAATTTGAAGCATAATGTATCTACAAGAAGAATATCTATTTTATCTAACTTCCTCTCACAAGGGTACTTTATAAAGACATATGTTAAAAAATATTTATTCCTAACATTCAGGAAGAACCTTTGGGGGATTTTCACCCAGGAAGTATGCAGTCCTTTTACATTTAAAATTTATAGCAAGGTGGTTGTAATGTAAATAGGGAGAACCTCTTTGTAGGGCGGCTTTGCAAAGCTTACCAAATCTTAAAACTTTTGAATGTATGGTTTTGACCCAACAATTCTATACTTAGATATTTACCCTAAGGAAATAGAGATAAGAGCAGAGGGTTAGAATGAAGACTATATATTACCTAAAAAAATTGGAGACAACCTAAATAAATTTTGTCATATCCAGGCAGTGGAGGGCTACACAACTTAAAAAATAATGCACTATAACATTTAATGACATGGAAGGACATCCACTATGTAGTATAAGAGAGAGAAGAAAGCAGGTTATTAAACAATATGTATGCTCTCACCCTCTTTTATTGCAAATTATATTGAGAAAAAACTAGAGGTCAGCAAGCATTTTCTACAAAGGGCCAGACAATAAATATTTTGGGTTTTGTGGGCCACAGAGTTTCTGTTGTAACTATTTGTTGTAGTTTGGTGGTTGTGCAAAAACAGTCATTCATAATATGTAAATGAATGGGCCTGGCCAAATTTAGCTGCTGGGCCGTAGTTTGCCAGTCCATGGTCTTTGGTAGTTTGCTGACCCCTGATCCATAATTGTAAACAGTGATTCATCTCTAGGAACTATAATTCTAGATTTAACTTTCTTCTTTTTGCTTCTCTGCAAGATCATAGATAGTTCTTTGTTGCCAAAAGAAATGCAAGATGTGATGACGATAAAGCATTTAATTATATTTCATTTTTATATTATGAATGATATATTGCTATTGTTAGTAATTCAGTCAGAATAGGATTGGGTTTTATCAGAAGAATAAATTAAAATAAAGGCAACACTTCGTTACTCAGGTATTGAGTATATTCTGGTATAGGCTAGTTGTTTGTGATGTTAAAAATTCTGGACCAGCTTTCCCTGTGACCCAGAATATTTCCTATACTAAATGTGCTCGCAGATAAAAGATGATTTTAATATTAGCTTCCAAAAAAATGTAATTAGGAATTAGGAAGTTTGGTTGGTAGGACAAACAGACGTGGTACTTCGAAGAATTTTCCAAAAGTTTGTAAATTTCGGAGTATCAGCAGCACTCTTTGCTTTACTGGAAGAGAGAACAAGGCCAGATGATTGTGTAAATCAAGTATCTGCCAGAGTTCGAAGGCCCTTCTGCATTGTGGAGTGCATTCAGTGCTGTGCTGGTAAACGTTTAACAGCCAGGCTTGGCGGGGAAGACGGGAGTGGGGGTGGGGTGGGGTGGCTGATTTGTAGCATTTGCCAATTTCTTTTTTTTTTTTTAACATATGCAGTGCACTCTTCCCCGCCCCCCCCCGCCCTGCCGCCTTTTGGCTGTGTTGGGTCTTCGTTGCTGCGTGCGGGCTTTCTCTATTTGCAGTGAGCGGGGGCTACACTTCATTGTGCTGCGTGGGCTTCTCATTGCGGTGGCTTCTCTTGTTGTGGAGCACGGGTTCTAGGCGTGCTGGCTTCAGTAGTTGTGGCTCGCGGGCTCTAGAGCGCAGGCTCGGTCGTTGTGGCGCACAGGCTTAGCTGCTCCGCAGCATGTGGGATCTTCATGGACCAGGGCTCGAACCCATGTCCCCTGCATTGGCCGGCTGATTCTTAACCACTTCGCCACCAG
This sequence comes from Pseudorca crassidens, assembly GCF_039906515.1. Classification (NCBI taxonomy): domain Eukaryota; kingdom Metazoa; phylum Chordata; class Mammalia; order Artiodactyla; family Delphinidae; genus Pseudorca; species Pseudorca crassidens. The sequence goes on from NC_090301.1 coordinate 22,116,280, forward strand.
GGAAGTCCCAGCATTTGCCAATTTCTGTGGTGTAAATATTTCCAGCTGTGGGCAATTTCAAGCTACCAATGGGACTCGTAAAGTTCCTGAATATTTAACAATTCCCCATGTGAGCCAGTGTGAGCCAGCTCCAGCACACCACTGGGTCCAATTAAAATGAATTTAGCCCTAAGCCCACTTACCATAAAAACACTAGCTTCGGGCTTCCCTGGTGGCGCAGTGGTTGAGAGTCCGCCTGCCGACGCAGGGGACACGGGTTCGTGCCCCGGTCTGGGAATATGCCATATGCTGCGGAGCGGCTGGGCCCGTGAGCCATGGCCGCTGAGCCTGTGCGTCCGGAGCCTGTGCTCCACAATGGGAGAGGCCACAACAGTGAGAGGCCCACGTACTGCAAAAAAAAAACAAAAACAAAAAACACTAGCTCCTACTCTTCCTCCCCGCTCTCCTCCACCAGATCTTTTTGGGAAGCCCCAGCTGTTTACATTCTCCTGGTAGGGATATCCTGCCGCTTGCTTTTTCAAAATTTCTCTGCTCTTACCAATCCCTGTGCCTGCTGCTATCTGCTGCTGCGTGGGACTCAGCACTAATCTTTCCTTAAGAGGGCTTTTATAACTGACTAGGGGGTCATCCACCCTTCCATTCTGTCAAGTCTTGCCAACTCTGCTTGACTATCGAACAGGACTTTGTGTTAGAGTCGTGGTCTGAGCAACAAGAAGGAATCAGAGTCTCATTGGCCTGACTTAGTGCTGGTCATTATAGATTCTAGGGTGGCTTTGGTGGGGGGCACCACAGCGAAGTGGGATGAGTGGGGAGAGCTACACTTCAGGAACAACAGTGGGGCAATCGGAATGCATGTTTGTGGGTGGTGGTGACGAGTGCCTTTCAGAAACCCATGCTCCAGTCTGGCGGCAAAAGTGTGATTCTCTTCCCAGCTCTGATTACTCATTATAGTTTCAACTAGACCAGAGAAGGTTGACACTACCCAGTCCCTGCAGCCTAGGGATGGCACAGAAGGAGCAGAGAATGACAATAACCCATTTGCAGCACTGGGAGTGCAGGATAGACTCTGGGGATTGTCTGGTCATGTGGCTGTGACCAGGTTCTGCCTGAGGCCAGTTAGGTCTTTTATCCTATAGCTCAGGTATTTCATCAGCTTCAGCCTGCTCCACATCAAGCTTCGCCCTGTCTAAAGTTTCCATTTGCACTTACTGTAGAGCTGGCTATGGAATCATGAGCATCACTTAAATGTAATACAACTTTCACAATAAAACTAAACGGCATTGAGCTGTGCTATCTTTGTATTTCAATTTTATTATTATGGAAGAAAGGGCTTATTGACAATATTTTTTCCTGACAATAACTCAATAGGTGCTGTCAATAGCAAAAATCTTAATGGACTTCAGCTATGTGAGCCATATGTGTTCTTTCTTTCTTTCTTACCCTCAGGGACATTTGGAATGAAGGATACTCAGGAAATGGACAACATATTGTCAAATTTGAAAGCATATGGGGCTGAACAGGATTCTACTGAAGGCTCATGGTCTTATAATCCAATATTTATAAGCAATTAAAGTTCACCAGCGTCTATAAAAATATGCCACAGCTGTGAATCAAATTAGTGCCTTGACCTACCCAATTAGACAAAGAAAACATTAATATCATAGTTAGGCGGCCAATTCCCTTCTTAGAATTAATGTAAATAGTGATTACTCTTAAAAATCAAAGGAACACTGTATTTTCAAACCAGAAGAAAGAAACTTAGGCTAAAAAATACAAAATTCCAGGTAGGAAAGGGTTCCTTCATGCTTGGTTAGTGAACTGTCAAAGGGGAATAGTCTTTTGGTATCTCAGCAAAAATTTCCTTTTGATTCCAGTCAATCTCTCTCATCTTTTACGAGGACTGACTGCCCATAGATTTAAAGTCATTGCTTTGTCAGTTGAGGTTGAAGAGCAAACAGTTTCAAGCCTTCCAGAGAGCCCTTGATGAATTAGTAATTTCAGACCACACCCAAATGCTGGTGTAAAACAGCCAGTCATCTCCTTGCTGAGGTCTTTCATCCTCCTGTATGAGAAAAAGATATTTCAGAGCTAGGGTGGGAGCTTCTATCGTGACAGAACAAGTGAAATTATACAAGTGCTCACTTCGTGTCTAATTTCCTATTCTCATGATGTCCTCTCTGCTTTCTCTATTCATTGGTCAGTTTCCAATTACAGAAACCATTCAAGAAGCATGAACTTGCCAATAAATTTATGAAATGTAGGTGAAGGAGTGTAGAGTAAGGAAGTTACTATAAATTATCAATTTTTCAGTTGGAAGAGTATTTTGGGACTCTTCTCTAGAGAAAAATAGATTCTTATCAAAATTACTTTGCTCTTTAAGTAGAAACTGAAAAATGCCTTGCTTAAAATGTATGAAAATGCCTGAATTTTTAAAAAATGTTTTGCTATGAAAGGATAGTAGGGCAACAGTAGAAGTGTTTTTGTCAGTTTTCATGATACTTATTTAATCTCCATATATACAAGCTAACCCTAAACATGCTGTGAAATGAGTTGGTCTGATTATTCTGATTATCTTCAGTTAGGACGTTAATAGATTTGTAGGATGTTTTACTAACAGCAAGTGGCATAGTCTTGGCCACCTACTCTGTCATCATATTCAAAACCGTTGCGTTTCCACAGATCGAATGGTTTCCTAGTCGTTTGAATCTTCTGTGTGAAACGAAACGTTGAAACAATAGCGTATTTTTTTTCTCCTCGGAACTATCCTGGTTTATTGAACATTGACTAACAGAAGGAATTTATTCAGTATATTTAGTCATTCTTAGTCACCATTACACTTTACTTATATTTTCATTTTAAATAAAATTTGTAGACATTCATGAGGCATTAAATTGAGTGCTTTGTGTATGTCACACTGTAGTGCATTAACGTGCAGTTAACAGATCCCATTTCTCCCATTAATCCATTCTCCCTCCCTCCTTTCCTTTTTTCCCTTTTCTTCTTTACTCCCATATATTTTTTGTTTGTTTGTTTGTTTGTTTTGCGGTACGCTGGCCTCTCATTGTTGTGGCCTCTCCCGTTGCGGAGCACAGGCTCCGGACGCACAGGCTCAGCGGCCGTGGCTCACGGGCCCAGCCGCTCCGCGGCATGTGGCATATTCCCGGACCGGGGCACGAGCCTGTGTCCCCTGCATCGGCAGGCGGACTCTCAACCACTGCGCCACCAGGGAAGCCCTGTTATTTTCTTTTAAATGAGAACATTTTGTTTTTTTCTCAAACATCTTAGACCATAATTGTTCCAGAATTTTCATATATCAATAGGTGCAGTGTTTTAAGGAAAATGTAATATTTGAAAAGCTCATTTTTTTCCCTAAAAATTTTTGAACTGACATCAGTTTTCTGATATTTTTAATTGTTAGTGGTGATAATTCTTACTCTGAGAATAATTGATACTCCAAAGTGCTACTGAGGCCATTCTTCCCTTTTGATTTTTCTAGAAATTTAGATTTCTTACGTAAGGTTGTTTGTGTATGTATGTACACATATAAATGTATATATATGTATCTAGAAAGTTAAATAGATATATGTATATATAGAGAGATTTCAATAGAGATGTAATACTTTCCATGAACCATTTGAGAGTGGATTGTAGGGATCATGTATCTTTTCTCCTAAATACCTCAGTGTGCATTTCATTAGAATAAGAACTTTAACTTACATAACCACAGTACAGTGACCAAAATCAGGAAATTTAACGTGGATCCAATAGTATTATCTAATCTACAAAACATTTTCAAATGTTGCAATTTTACTAACAGTTGGGATAATGTTCTTTATATATTTTCCTACCAGTCTAGGATCCAATCCAGGAGCCACATTACATTTGGTTGTCAAATCTCTTTAGTCTCCTTCATCTGGAACAATACCTTAGCCTTTCATTGTCTAAAAATGACAATACATTTTTTTTCTGGGTTTATATTAATTTTATTTATTTTTAAATTGAAGTGTAGTTGATTTACAATATTATATTAGTTTTGGGTGTACAACATAGTGATTCAATATTTTTGTAGATTATACTCTATGTTTTTTTCATTCATAGGATGATAATCTATAAAAATACTGAAGTTATCACAAAATAATGGCTATATGTGCTGTATAATATATCCTTGTTGAATATTTATTTTATACATAGTAATTGTGTCTTTTAATCCCATATCCCTATTTTGTCCCTCCTCCCTTCTGTCTCCCCACTGGTAACCACTAATTTGTTCTTTACATCTCTGAGTCAGTTTCTGTTTTGTATATTCGTTTGTTTGTTTTATTTTTTTAGATTCCACATAAAAAGTGATAACATACAATATTTGTCTTTGTGTGACTTATTTCACTAAGCATAATACTCTAAGAATAATAACATAATTTCTAGATCCATCCACGTTTTTGCAAATGGTAGGATTTCCTTCTTTGTCATGGCTGAATAATACCATTGAATATACCACATCTTCTACATCTATTCATCTGTTGATGGACACTTAGGTTGTTTTCATACCTTGGCTATTATCGATAATGCTGCAATGAACATGGGAGTGCAGATATCCCTTTGTATCCTGTTTTCATTTCCTTTGGATATATACCCAGAAGTGGGATTGCTGGATCATATGGTAGTTCTATTTTAAAATTTTTGAGGAACCTCCACACTGTTTTCCGTAGTGGGTGCACCAGTTTACATTCCCACCAGCAGTGCACAAGGGTTCCCTTTTCTCCACATAAAATGACATGCATATTTTTGAGGAATACTGATTTATTTTGTAGACTGTCCCTCAGTTTGAGTTAGTTTGAGATTTCTTTGCAATTAGATTTAGATTACATTTCTTGGGAGGAATACCTTTAAAGGGAAATTTTGTCCTTTTCAGGACATATGTATTCCCATATCAAGATATCTCTTTGTAATTTATATTACTTTGTGATTTATAACTAATTTATGGGAAGATACTTTGAGATTATATAAACATCCTGTTCTTCATGAAACCTTCATCTACTGGTTTAAGCATCTATTGATGATTCTTGCCTGAATCAATTATTTTTTGATTAATTATTAATTGTTTAAAAGGTAATTTTCTATATAATTTATTCCTTCTACATTATAATGTAAAGAAGAACTTTCCTTTCTCCCTCATACATTTGTTCATTTACTTATATCGGCATATCCTTGGATTCTTATTTTAGTTATTTGGGTTATATGCTCTTTCATTATTTAAATCAAAGCATAAATTGTCTTAGATTTGGTTGATGAGAGCTCTTTTTTGGACTTTTTTATTCTCATTTTCTTTCATTCAGTGATACGTAGATCCATAAGAGCTTTCTTTGCTTACATTCATTTACTGTCTGAGTCACAAAGGTGCCTGCCATGTTAATGAAATTATCAAACAGCATTAGGTAAAAGTATAATTTTCAAAAGGTTAAAAACATGACTCATATATAGTCATGATGAGTGCGTTAAATAATTATTTAACTCATTAATAAAGGGAGCAATAGGACGGTAAATCTGATTAAAAGGGGAATTTGAGAGTCCAAGTACTTATAGTCAGTGAAACACAGAATGCTGAATAAGACTGCACAGTTAGATTTCAAACTGGTTGATGTGCTACACAGAAGTAAAATTGTAACCATTTGTATTATCCTTTCTATGAAATCTGCAAATTTAACATCGAATTTCACAAAGACTAGGCACTTAACAATATAAAACAGTAAATTAAACAAGGATACATTCTGCTAGAAATTTAAATAATCCTTGGGTGGGTCCGTTATGCAGTGCTTTATATTACATTGCAATAACAGGCAGTATCCGTTGCCTTATTTCCAAATTTTGGATAATTTTCCTTATTACCTCAAAGTTATAGTTCTCTTAAAATGCCACGTCAGACTAGAACCTTTTGGGTTCTAGTCTTAAACTTTAACAGAAAATCTGAAATTTCCATTGGTGTCTTTTGTGGATCTTCTTAAATTTCTCTTACTGTAATTTAAGCCCATTTCACCTGTGAAGTTAGAATTTGTCTGCTGTAATTATCCAACCTGAAGGTGAAGACTGAGTTGACCCTTGGCCTCCTCTTCTTTAAAATAATCAGCTATCCATCATTTTAAACTATCCATCTTACCTTGTATCTCTAGTATTTTTCTTCTTAGTATTTGCTTCTGAATATACTGGTGGCTACTTATAACTTATTCCTTCAGAGATAATTTAAAAGTTTGCCCCTTCAGCTATTTACACTTATCTTTTTATTATTCATTGGAAATTGCAATTGAGTTGAATTTCCTTAAGTCCCTAATTGACTAGAGTAAAGCAAAATAGCCCTCTCAAACTTATTTCAGTCATCACACAACTGTTCGTGGGCTGTCATGATGTCCAGGACCTGACATAGTACCTCACTGCCAATTCCTAAACTCTATAGAAATTTCTTATGTTTGCAGCCAATTTAAAATGTCAATATTCTCTCCCTCAACAATTGCTCTATGCTTTCTGCAGTGTAAACATGGCTCAAACACAGTATTGCATTTCTTTCCCCAGTCCTTACTTCCTCATTGACATAGAGTCAGGAGGAGTCAGGAGAGGGAGGAATATAGAGAAATCTGAGAGAAGATCTCTTTCTATCTTTTTTTTTTTTTAATTTATTATTTATTTTTGGCTGTGTTGGGTCTTCATTGCTGCACACGGGCTTTCTCTAGTTGTGGTAAGCGGGGGCTACTCATTGTGGTGGCTTCTCTTGTTGCGGAGCACAGGCTCTAGGCGTGCAGGCTTCAGTAGTTGTAGCACGTGGGCTCAGTAGCTGTGGCTCGCAGGCTCCAGAGCACAGGCTCAGTAGTTGTGGCACACAGGCTTAGTTGCTCCACGGCGTGTGGGATCTTCCCGGACCAGGGCTCGAACCCGTGTCCCCTGCGTTGGCAGGTGGATTCTTAACCACTGCACCACCAGGGAAGCCCTGAGAGAAGATCTCTTACCAGCATGTGACCAGTAGATCTAGGGTCCTGCCTGTACTCATTAAATAGTCACTGATCCTAAATATATATATATATATATATATATATATATATATATATATATATACACACACACACATATATATATCCTAAATATATATATGTATACTATATACAAACCTAATATCTTTATGCCATAATAATAGCAGTTCATTCAGTTTCTCTCAGGAAATAGCTAAAATCATAGTAGAATCAGACTAATGTAAAGTATAAGCTAACGAAGATTCAGAACAGTTCTCTCTCTATAGGGAAAATATCAATGATTCCCACTAGGCTAATACTTAGCCATTAATCACTCATTAACCTTTTACTTAATTCCTTATGTTCTTTAGCTGTATGTATGTCAACCTGTGGTAATTTGATACTTCTTAGAAATCACTGCTGCTGCAATATTCTGGGATAGGTTAAAAACAGAGCAACACTTACTCAAATGTACCAGTTATAGCCTATCATTTTATTTCTATTCTGAGACAATATCTTTTGAGTATAAGAATACAATCCTGTTTATATATTTTTTAACTGGACAAGAATAAATGCTGAAAGTCACTCACATTATTACTGACAGTTAAACATGACTTCAATAACGAACAAATTGTGACTTAAAGTGTATATTTGGGACAATATTTAAGAATTTGTTGTCACTCTGTTACCTGAGATTTATATACTGAGAGATTTTGGCTGTAAATTATAGCAAATAAAATAGTAAGTACCTAACAGAAATCTGTTATGTTCCTGACTGTAGCGTTATAGCACAATGCTATCAAAGTGTGGTTCTTGTCTGGTAGCATCTCAATGTCTGGGAGCTTTTTATAAAAGCAAATTCTCTTAGAAATGGGAAAATTCACTTAAAAGATAGAAATTTCCAAATGAACCCAAGAAAAAATAGAAAACTTGAATAGTCTTACAATTATAGAGAACTATATGCTAAAAGCTATAAAACTTTGCTAAAGGAAATTAAGGAAGATCTAAACAAAGGAAGATACTTGCCATGCATAAATTGAGAGTCCCAGTATTATTAAGATGGCAGTTCTCATCATAATGAATAAATGCAATACCAATCAAACCCTGGCAATGAATTTTTAAGGAAATTGACAAAGTAGTTTAAAATCTATATGGAAAGTCAAAGAAGCCAGAACAGCCAACACAGTTTTGAAAAAGAAGTTAGAGGACTAACAGTACCTGATTTCAAGGCTTACAGTAAAGCTACAGTATTTATACAGTTTGGAACAGATAGAGAATCCAGAGATAGATTTACGTATACAGGGTCCAGTTGATTTTCACATATATGCTAGAGTAATTCATTGGTGCTAAAACAATTGGATATGTATATGGAAAAAAATGATCCTCAGTTCTTACCTGATGTTATACCAAAAATTAACCTGAAGTGGTCCTAAAACTATAAAACTTCTAGAAAAAAAACATGATAAATAAACATAGGATAATCAATGTGACATTAGGTGGGCAAAGATTTCTTAAAGAGGACAGAAAACACAAACCATGAAGGAAATACAGTTTCATAAACCTGATTGCACCTACTGCATTATAACCTCTGATTGGTGGAACTCAGGAATCTGTTTTAACAAGCTCTCCAGATGATTCTTTTGCATGCTAAAGTTTGAGATTCACCTAATAATGTAAAAGTATATTAACATGTAAGTGTCCAAATCTCTCCTCATTCCTCCCTTAAAATTTTTTGAGAGTAGGAGAAGTACGGAAAAGATAAGATCTGTGATTCTTTAAAAAATAAAATAAAACCCCAAAAGACTGAGACAGTGAGAGCTGAAATAAACTACAGTGGCCAACATGATGTGTATTCTAGGAAGCAAGATGACATGGCACAGAGACTTGGCAGAAGAAAAGGATACATATGTGTTAGGATTTAAGGAGTAAGAATCTTCAGGAAGTTGTGTTGAGTCTTGAGATTTTTTTTTAAGGGTGGGAGTTAAGGGTATTGGATTCACTGTAGCATTCTTCAAGAAACTCAAGTTAATGATTTTAAAACATTTTTCAAGTTTCTTTTAGTGGACCATGTTTTGTTGAACTCAGTGCTACTCTAAAATTTACCGCATGGGTCTCTGAGTTCATAAGAATTACAGAAGGTCTTTTTGTTTACTCTTCAATTACCTAACATTCGTTCATTTAATGAATGTGTGAAATAAGTGAAGGCATACTCCTCCCGGCATTGTCAGATATTGTTTAGAGAGGAACATCTCACAAATGGATCTTCATCAAGGTGGATGTATTGCCATTAACTTCACAGAGTTATGACATCTCTCTGCACATTACAGTTTGAGTGTTGGGTGACATATTTTAGGATGGTGTGTAAAGTTCACAAGAAAGCCTTCTAAATGTTCTCCTTTATAAAGGCCCAGAAAAATACTCTGTCCATTTAACATGTGTCCTTCATGTCACAAATATGAAGTAGTGTTGTTTAAAATGCAGTCCAAAGTCAGCCTCTGAGAGTGTTTGAAAAGGGCCAATAGAACCTACAGATTATATAATTTAACATTTAAAAAATACTTAGAGGGCTTCCCTGGTGGCACAGTGGTTGGGAGTCCACCTGCCGATGCAGGGGACGTGGGTTCGTGCCCCGGTCTGGGAGGGTCCCACGTGCCGCGGAGTGGCTGGGTCCGTGAGCCATGGCTACTGAGCCTGCCAGTCCGGAGCCTGTGCTCCACAACAGTAGAGGCCACAACAGTGAGAGGCCTGTGTACCGCAAAAAAAAAAATAAAATAAAATAAAATGGTGTCTGGTACATGGTAAACACTATACAAGTGTTTGATAAGGAAATGCATTCAATAAAATGCATATACTTATTTATTATTGAATATATACCGTATGGCAGGCACTGAGTAAAATGCTGGGGTTAAAATGACGAGCCAAAAAGAGAAGACCCTTATCTTCATGGAATTTAGAATCTATAAGTTAGACATTCAGCTAATCCTGTAAGTAAAGATATAATTAATTGTAAGTGTGGAATAAAAGATAATCTGGTACAGTGAGAATATATGATGTAGTCTGATGAGTCTAGGAGGCTTCATGAAGGAAGTAATATTTAAGCTAGGTTCTGAGTCATGGGTGGGAGTTACCTAGATCAAAGAAAGAGCATGTGTTTATTCTCTGGATAAGGAATAAAAATGGTACCTTTCTGAAAATGGAAGCAGGTTTATTATTTTACTCACGTAAAGAGAATGAGGCCTAAAGGGGCTTACAGTGAAATTGGGAAAGGTAGGTAGGCATCATTTTATTCAAATTATTGTAAACCATGCTAAAATAAGGATGTAAGTCTTCATCCTAAAAGCAGAGAAGGACATCAGAGGCTTTAAATAAAGAATGAGTGTGTCTGTGTGAATGTGTGTATAATTGCATGCATGCATGTGTGTGAGAGGAGACAGAGAGAGAGAGAGAGAGAGAGAGAGACAGAGAGAGAGAGAGAGAGAGAGAGAGCTTCTAATTGAAAGAGAGCTCTGGCCCCAGTTTGGAGAATGGGTTACAGGGGCAAGGGTGGATGCAGGGAGATAGTCAGGTGGCTAATACAGTCATCCGGGAGAGAAATAATGTTGTCTTAGACTAAGGAATTAAGGTGGTGGCTGTGGATTTAGGGACAAGTAGATCAGTTTGCCTGGTTGAATGAATAGAATTTATTACTGGACTGGATTTGAGGGAGACCTGATGAAGATGATTATGACTGAGTGAATTGAAGAGTATGTTCTGGAAAATAGCAGATTGGATCAAAGAGATTAATTTCTGTTTAGGAGTAAAGAAGGCCTGTTTTGAAGACCTGCTTAAGATTACAGAATATGATGAAACAGTACCAGGGACTGGTAGACGCCATCTTAAACAAGTGATCCAACTTCGCATCTTCAATAATAGGATAAACTGACATCTTGTGCCTCCTAATGTGATTATCTGATTATGTAGACTCTCTGCCAACAATGCAGAATCCGAATCCAGTCATGAGTAAGCAGTTTAGACAAACCCAAATTGAATTCTCCTGTACTCTTAAAGAGGCTGTGGCCCTACTTTAGCTTAAAGGAGACTAAACAGTCACAAAACAAAATGCAATGTGTGATATTGAATCAGATCCTGAATCCAAAAGGAAAAAATGCTATAGAAGACATTACTGGGACAACTGATGAAATTTGAATATGTACTGTATATTAGATAATAGTCTTGCAATAATGTTAAATTTGCTGAATTAGATTTTTCTTTTATGGTTATGTAAGAGAACATCCTGTTCTTATGAAATACATGCCGAAGTATTTAGGGGTAAAGTGTCACAAAGTTGCAGTTTACTTTCAAATGATGCAGTAAAACTAAAATGTATATAAACATATAATGTACACACACACACACAAAGTAAATGTGACCAAGTGTTAGCAATTGCTGACTCTGTTCTTGCAACTTGTGCTATTTGCACAATATTTCTGTAAATTTGAATTTTTCACAATAAAACATTTAAAATTCAGGAACTCTATACCATCCAGAGCTCTATACCATCTGCTAATATTTATTATTAAAAAAATGTATCATATACATTAGATTAGAAAGAACAATTTTGGATATTGTGAGTGTTAGTAACAACATTTATCTGTGGCCATCATTATAATTAGGAATTTAATTTCAGTGGTTGACAAGACATGACCTTGCCTTCATAAGACATTCTAACTACAATTTCAAGTTTATCTTTTCTATAAAAAATCATCACAACGATCCTACCTAAGAACTTAACTAGATTCAACTAACATCCGTGGAGAACACTGTAAGTGTAATGCTGGATTCTAGATATGGTAGGGAACGTGGAGATGAACATGACCATCAGGGCTCAAGGAGCACATGGTCCAGTGTGGAGGCTCAGACAAGGTCACACTATCACAGAAAGTCATGAAAACACAGTAAATGAACTCCAAAGGGAGAGGAGGGCTACAGAGCAATATTTCCCAGATTCTCGAAAAATGTTATGCAGAGTGGTAAAATGTCACCACCAACAAAATGTTGGGGAAATTTACATACAAGAAGGATATGAGAAAGCAACCACCACCATCCACTTTCATTATCATTTTGTAGAGAAAAAACATTTTTAATACGAAAAAAACTATGAAGGAAAATATCAAAGTAAAGGCCTTAAAAATGAAATGAAATTCTTTTATTGAGAAAAAAAGAGAAGTAATAAAAGCTGTATGAGTGGTGCCAACCAAAAAACTTAAGGAGCTCTGAGAAAGTCAGAGCAGTTTTTTTTTTAATGTTGAGAGGAAATAAGACTCATCTGAGAACTTAAGTAGCTATACTTGTTGCAGATGCAGTCATCTCTCAGTATCTGAGGGGGATTGGTTCCAGGACCCCCAGCATACCAAAGTCCCCAGATGCTCAAGTCCCATATATAAAATGGCATAGTATTTTCATATAACCTACACACATCCTCCTGTGTAGTTTAAATCATCTCTAACATACTTACAATGTCTAGTACCATGTAAATATAAATAGTTGCCAGCTCACAGCAAATTCAAATTTTGCTTTCTGAAACTTTCTGGATTTTTTTTTCAAATACTTTTGATCAGAGGTTGGTTGAGTCTCTGCCTGTGTAATCCACACATACAGAGGGCTGACTGTAATAGAAATAGGCTTTGGAATATTCACATGTGGGAAATCCACGTACAGGAAAATTTCCTATAGTCTCTTCTATAGCACATCACGGGCATTCAGTGAACAACAGACGCATGATTGTAAACATAGTAAATACTGAATTAAGTAATTAGTGTCTTTTTAAAAAATTTTTATTTTATTTATTTTTTTTATACAGCAGGTCCTTATTAGTCATCCATTTTATACACATCAGTGTATACATGTCGATCACAATCGCCCAATTCATCACACCATCACCACCGCTTTTCCCCCTTGGTGTCCATACGTTTGTTCTCTACATCTGTGTCTCAATTTCTGCCCTGCAAACTGGTTCATCTGTACCATTTTTCTAGGTTCCACATATATGTGTTAATATACGATATTTGTTTTTCTCTTTCTGACTTCTCTAGATCCATCCACGTCTCAACAAATGACTCAATATCGTTCTTTTTTATGGCTGAGTAACATTTGATTGTATATATGTACCACATCTTCTTTATCCATTCGTCTGTCGAAGGGCAATTAGGTTGCTTCCATGACCTGGCTATTGTAAATAGTGCTGCAGTGAACATTGGGGTGCATGTGTCTTTTTGAATTATGGTTTTCTCTGGCTATATGCCCAGTAGTGGGATTGCTGGATCATATGGTAATTCTATTTTTAGATTTTTAAGGAACCTCCATATTGTTCTCCATAGTGGCTGTATCAGTTTACATTCCCACCAACAGTGCAAGAGGGTTCCCTTTTCTCCACACCCTCTCCAGCATTTGTTGTTTGTAGATTTTCTGATGATGCCCTTTCTAACTGGTGTGAAGTGATACCTCATTGTAGTTTTTTTTTTTGCGGTATGCGGGCCTCTCACTGTTGTGGCCTCTCCCATTGCTGAGCACAGGCTCCGGACACACAGGCTCTGCGGCCATGGCTCACGGGCCCAGCTGCTCCATGGCACGTGGGATCTTCCCAGACCGGGGCACGAACCCGTGTCCCCTGCCATCGGCAGGCGGACTCTCAACCACTACGCCACCAGGGAAGCCCCCTCATTGTAGTTTTGATTTGCATTTCTCTAATAATTAGTGATGTTGAGCAGCTTTTCATGTGCTGCTTGTCCATCTGTATGTCTTCTTTGGAGAAATGTCTATTTAGGTCTTCTGCCTATTTTTGGATAGGGTTGTTTGTTTTTTTATTATTGAGCTGCATGAGCTGTTTATGTATTTTGGAGATTAATCTTTTATCCGTTGATTCGTTTGCAAATATTTTCTCCCATTCTGAGGGTTGTCTTTTCATCTTGTTTATGGTTTCCTTTGCTGTGCAAAAGCTTTGAAGTTTCATTAGGTCCCATTTGTTTATTTTTGTTTTTATTTCCATTACTCTAGGAGGTGGATCAAAAAAGATCTTGCTGTGATTTATGTCAAAGAGTGTTCTTCCTATGTTTTCCTCTAAGAGTTTAATAGTGTCCGGTCTTACATTTAGGTCTTGAATCCATTTTGAGTTTACTTTTGTGTATGGTGTTAGGGAGTGTTCTAATTTCATTCTTTTACATGTAGCTGTCCAGTTTTCCCAGCAACACTTATTGAAGAGACTGTGTTTTCTCCATTGTATAAATCCTTGCCTCCTTTGTCATAGGTTAGTTGACCATAGGTGTGTGGGTTTATCTCTGGGCTTTCTATCTTGTTCCATTGATCTATGTTTCATTTTTGTGCCAGTACCATATTGTCTTGATTACTGTACCTTTGTAGTATAGTCTGAAGTCAGGGAGTCTGATTCTTCCTGTTCCATTTTTTTCCCTCTAGACTGCTTTGGCTATTCAGGGTCTCTTGTGTCTCCATACAAATTTTAAGATTTTTTTGTTCTAGTTCCTTAAAAATGCCATTGTTAATTTGATAGGGATTGCATTGAATCTGTAGATTGCTTTGGGTACTATAGTCATTTTCACAATATTGATTCTTCCAATCCAAGAACATGGTATATCTCTCCATCTGTTGGTATCATCTTTAATTTCTTTCATCAGTGTCTTATAGTTTTCTGCATACAGGACTTCTGTCTGCCTAGGTAGGTAATGTGTTGCTGGATTCTGTTTGCTAGTATTTTGTTGAGGATTTTTGCATCTATATTCATCAGTAATATTGGTCTGTAATTTTCTTTTTTTGTAGTATCTTTGTCTGGTTTTGGTATCAGGGTGATGGTGGCCTCATAGAATGAGTTTGGGAGTGTTCCTTCTTCCACATTTTTTTGGAAGAGTTTGAGAAGGATGGGTGTTAGCTCTTCTCTAAATGTTTGGTAGAATTCACCTGTGAAGCCATCTGGTCCTGGACTTTTTTGTGTTGGAAGATTTTTAATCACAGTTTCAATTTCATTACTTGTGATTGGTGGGTTCATATTTTCTATTTCTTCCTGGTTCAGTCTTGGAAGGTTATACCTTTCTAAGAATTTGTCCGTTTCTTCCAGGTTGTCCATTTTATTGGCATAGAGTTGCTTCTGGTAGTCTCTTAGGATGCTTTGTCTTTCTGCGGTGTCTGTTGTAACATCTGCTTTTTCATTTCTAATTTTATTGATTTGAGTCCTCTCCCTTTTTTTCTTGATGAGTCTGGCTAATGGGTTATCAATTTTGTTTATCTTCTGAAAGAACCAGCTTTTAGTTTTATTGATCTTTGCTATTGTTTTCTTTGTTTCTATTTCATTTATTTCTGCTCTGATCTTTATGATTTCTTTCCTTCTGCTAACTTCGGGTTTTGTTTGTTCTTCTTTCTCTAGTTCCTTTAGGTGTAAGTTTAGATTGTTTATTTGAGATTTTTCGTGTTTGAGGTAGGCTTGTATAACTATAAACTTCCCTCTTAGAACTGCTTTTGCTGCATCCCATAGGTTTTGGATCGTCATGTTTTCATTGCCATTTGTCTCTAGGTATTTTTTGATTTCCTCTTTGATTTCTTTAGTGATCTCTTGGTTATTTAGTAATGTATTGTTTAGCCTCTATGTGTTTGTGTTTTTTACGTTTTTTTCCCTGTAATTGATTTCTAATCTCATAGCGTTGTGGTCAGAAAAGAATCTTGATATGATTTCAGGTTTCTTAAATTTACTGAGGCTTGATTTGTGACCCAAGATGTGATGGAAAGACCAATAGCACAAGAAATCGATTTGAATTGATTAGATCCATTAATCAGGTATTTTCTGAGTTTTGCTTATCTACCCACCTTAGAGAGGAAATAGCTGAGAAGAAACACTAATGGATAAGTGGGAGTGAAGCAAGTAGGAGATGGCTAAACAAAACTAGTAGGAGATGGCTCAACAGTGCTATTTATGGCAAGTCATGCCCAGCTTTCCTATTTTCCTGAAATATGCCTGCCCTGAAGTTAGAGCAGAATGCCTTTTCAGCGTGACTTTCTTCAGAGTCCTTGAAATGTGACCTTTTTTAGATTACAAGCAAGCCACTAGGGTTTAGAGTTAATATTTAAACTTTCTGTCCTCAGTTTCAAGGGTGCATAGGAGGGGTGGGATGATACTCTCAGTGTAAAAAGCATAGACTTGTAAATTTGGGGAGCAATCTGGGCTTTAGAGATAGACAACCTTCTAATCTCGTATGTAATCTTGGTTTGTAGGGCTTATTGGGACCAGTCATCACATATTTTACTTACAGGAATTTTATTTTCTAATTTTTTAAGAAAAATGCTTGCATGTTTGTTGCATATCTATAGAATTGATTCTATCTGAAATGTATCTTTTGTCATCTCTAAAACTGAATGCATAAAGGAAGGACAGAAAAAGTTTTAATAATTTTACCTTGTTACATTTTATATTTAAATAAATTATAACAGACATGAGCTAAATTTGAAAGTGTAAATGATGGTCGGGGGGTGAAGTTAAAACTTTTTTCATTGACATCCTGAGGACTATAAACTCACCCAGGGGTACTGTTGGGCAAACGAATCAAATCGGAGTTCAGGGCTTCCCTGGTGGCTCAGTGGTTGAGAGTCCGCCTGCCGATGCAGGGGACACGGGTTCGTGCCCCGGTCCGGGAAGATCCCACATGCCACGGAGAGGCTAGGCCCTTGAGCCATGGCCGCTGAGCCTGCGCGTCCGGAGCCTGTGCTCCGCAACGGGAGAGGCCAGAACAGTGAGAGGCCCGCGTACCACAAAAAAAAAAAAAAAAAAAAAAAAAATCCGAGTTCATTCAAGTGTCAACATAATAATGTAAAAGGAGCATCCATACTGTGTGTGCGGTGGAGGGAGGGACAGTGCATTATCCACCAACAAGGAATGCCAAGATGGTAAGTAGTGTCCCTGTTGCTATTTTTGAAAAATATTTGGGTCAGCATTTACAAGCCTGGCAAAACAAACAACTGTTTCTTCACAGAGTAGAACTAGCTCTTTAATGATCAGAAAATACATTGCTAGTTGATCATGATTAGTGCTAAACTGAAGTCTTCTGTCACTATTTGATTTTCATATTAGGAAATGGATTACTCCAAATTTTTATTGTCCTTATTTAGCAGTTGGTATTACTACACACACACACACACACACACACACACAAATGGTCTTATAACATGTAAACTGCTCTGCAACTTATTCACTTTAACAAAATATCAGGGATACCTTTCCTATATTCTGGGTATAATTATATAAGCAATCTTATACTGAGGTTGTCCTCCACCTCCATTTTTTTTCCTGTTTTTTTTTAATTTAAATTTTTTATTGAAGCGTATTTCCTTTACAATATTAGTTTCAGGTGTACATCTTAGTGATTCAGTACTTTTATAGATTGTACTCCATTAAAAGTTATTACACAACAATGGCTATAATTCCCTGTGCTGTACAGTATACCCTTGTTGCTTATCTATTTTATACATAGTAGTTTGTATCTCTTAATCCCATATTCCTTATCTTGTCCCTCCCCCCTTCCCTCTCCCCACTGGTAACCACTAGTTTGTTTTCTGTATCTGTGAGTCTGTTTTTGTTTGCTATATACATTCGTTTTATTTTTTTAGATTTCACATATAAGTGATATCATACAGTATTTGTCTTTCTCTCTCTGACTTATTTTAATAAGCATAATATTCTCTAGGTCCATCCATATTGCTGCAAATGGCAGAATTTCATTCTTTTTTTCCAGCTGAATATTCTATTGTATATGTATATATATATGTATATATATAAATCACATCTTATTTATCCATTATTCTGTTGATGGACACTTAGATTGCTTCTATTATCTTCGCAGTTGTAAATAATGCAGCTAAGAACATTGGGGTACATGTATCTTTTGAATTAGTTTTTTAGTTTTTTTCTGGATATGTGCCCAGGAGTGGAATTGCTGGATCGTATGGTAGCTCTATTTTTAGTTTTTTAATGAACCTCCATACTGTTTTCCATAGTAGCTGTACCAATTTATACTCCCACCAACAGTATACAAGGGTTCCCTTTCTCCATATCTTCATCAACATGTCTTATTTGTAGACTTTTTGATGATGGCCATTCTGACAGGTGTGAGGTGATATCTCATTGTAGTTTTGATTTGCATTTCTCTGATAATTAGCCACGTTGAGTATCTTTTCATGTGCCTGTCAGCCATCTGTATACCTTTGGAGAAATGTCTATTTAGGTCTTCTGCCCAATTTTTGATCGGGTGGTTTGGTTTTTTTGATATTGAGTTGTATGAGCTGTTTGTATATTCTGGATATTAATCCTTTGTTGGTTGCATCATTTGCAAATTTTTTTCCCATTTTGTAGGTTGTCTTTTCATTCTGTTGATGGTTTCCTTTGCTGCACAAAAGCTTTTAAGTTTGATCAGGTCCCATTTGTTTATTTTTGATTTTATTTCTTTTGCCTTAAGAAACTGATCAAAGAAAATACTGCTACAATTTATGTCAAAGAGTGTTTCACCTATGTTATTTTCTAGGAGTTTTACAGTTTCAGGTCTTATATTTAGGTCTTTCAACCATTTTGAGTTTGTGTGAGAGAATGTTCTAATCTCATTGTTTTACATGTGGCTGTCTAATTTTCCCAGCACCACTTGTTGAAGGGACTGTCTTTTCTGCATTGTATATTCTTCCCTCCTTTGTCATAGATTAATCAACTGTCAGTGCATGGTTTATTTCTGGGCTCTTTACTCTGGCCCATTGGTCTATGTGTCTGTTTTTGTACAAATACCGTGCTTTTTTTTTTAGCGGTATAAACTTTTAATGTAAAGCTAATATAAACCTCTGAAACTTGCAAGCCCATCTTCACTGGACAAGAATCATTCTAACAAGAAACATCATAATGATACATGCAAAGGAGAAACTTTGGAAACTGGGAATTGAGTCTCCTTATTCTACTATTAACATGTCATGTGAAAAGTTTCTTAACTTCACTGAGCCTTGATTTTCTTAAATATACAGGCTATAACCACCTAGTATTTGGGGAGGCTTTGAGATGCTGCATATGAAAGTGTGATCATGCTTAAACAAAGTGTTTAAACAAAGTGTGCTCAGTAACTGTAATATGTACGTAAGATACGCAGGGGCTACAGAATTTGAATGTAGCCAGAAAAGGAGGCTCAGTTCATGTTGTATGTAGTAGGGGGTTCCTTTTTTTCCCATTCCAAACAGGCTGATGGGTGTCTGCTACAATATATGTACTATTAGTTACAAGGAAGCACAAGTCTTGTGGCTCACACAGGTGGGGTGTGAGTAGAAGTCAAACAATGGGATGGCAGGATAGGGTTGGGGTGCCAGGATGGGGTGAATGCAAGATGTTCACCTTTTGTCTCAAACAAAAAGCGAAGTGGTGGCAGTGGGTGGGGCTCCATCACAGCTTTTCTTTCTTCCTTTGTTCCATTTCCTTTTTCTAAAAAATTTTATTTTATATGGGGGTACAGTTGATTTACAATGTTGTGTTAGTGTATATGTATAGCTGAATCACTTTGCTGTACATCTGAAACTAACACAACATATTTTTTCTGTTCTTAAAATTATTCATTTAATTAACATTTTTACGTTCCCAAGTACCTCTTTAGAAAAGAGATTTTAGAGTGATGGTGGGCCTAGATACCAATGGCTTGGCACTAATTAAATACTGAGGCAAACCTGGCATGGTCTTGTAACTGAGTTCTTAGAAACACTAGTTGACCTGATAGAGGTAACAAAGAGGTTTGATAGTTTTAGCAGTACTGATTATGTACCTTTTGTTAAATTTTGAAATATTTAAAATATAAATTATATATTCATTTAAACTTTCTATGCACCAGCCATAGTGCTACATTTTCTTCTAATGTCAAATTATTGAGTGAGATATAGAATTAAATAAAATAACAATAGATGACATTTATTGTAAATTTTCAAATTTTCGTTGTAAGATATATTATACATTTCTGTACATATATGTTATGTACAGTTGTTGTGTATAGTTGTATGTACCATTTATGAACCAAGTAAAGAATCATAATAAAATGAATACTTATGTACTTACCACTCAGGTTAAGAAATAAAACTTGAGGGCTTCCCTGGTGGCGCAGTGGTTGAGAGTCCGCCTGCCGACGCAGGGGACACGGGTTCGTGCCCCGGTCCGGGAAGATCCCACATGCCGCGGAGCGGCTGGGCCCGTGAGCCATGGCCACTGAGCCTGCGCATCCGGAGCCTGTGCTCCGCAATGGGAGAGGCCACAGCAGTGAGAGGCCCGCGTACCGCAAAAAAAAAAAAAAAAGAAATAAAACTTGATAAGCACTTTAAAAGACTTCCATTGCGCCACCTTGATTGCATCACCTCCCTCCCCTCCCCCACCCCAGGTTACCACAATATTGAATTTTGTCTTAACAATTCGTGTGGATTTCTTTATAGTTTTACCACCTAGTTTTGCTACAGGAGCACCTAGGTATGTGTTCCTAAATAATACATTTACTTTTCCTTCTTCCTGAATCACCTGAAAGTAGCATCATACAGTATATATGCTTTTAGAGCTTGCTTTTTTTTTTTTTTTTTTTGTGGTATGCGGGCCTCTCACCGCTGTGGCCTCTCCCGTTGCGGAGCACAGGCTCCGGACGCGCAGGCTCAGCGGCCATGGCTCACGGGCCCAGCCACTCGGCGGCACGTGGGATCCTCCCGGACTGGGGCACGAACCCGCGTCCCCTGCATCGGCAGGCGGACTGTCAACCACTGTGCGACCAGGGAATCCCTAGAGCTTGTTTTTTTGATCATCATACTGTTTTTAGATCATCTTGTTGATATTTGTACTAGATTGTTCATTTTTATTAATGTACTATATTATATTACATAAATACACCACATTTTATTTATCCATTTTACTAGTAATGAATATTTGTGTGGCTCTCAGGTTTTTGCTATTATAACCTAGCATTAATAGGGCTGTAATAAACATTTTTCTACTTGTATCCTGGTACACATAATGTAAGACTTTCTGTAGATAATGGCATTCAAACTTTTTTTGCTTGAGATACACGGTAAAAAAATTTTTTTCTTCACAGTTCAGTTAACACACACATACATAATGTGTGAAAGAACAATTTTACAAAATAATATTTACCTTTACTAATTATAGTGCATTCTGACTTTTCTGTTCAATTCTATTTCATTTTTAACTGAGTGGGTCACAACCCAGTTTGAAATACACACTTACTGCTTTAGAGTATATACTTAGAAGTGGAAGTATTGTGTCACTGTATATGCACGTGTCCAATTTTATTAGATACTGCCAAACCCTTTTCCAGTGGCCTTTTGTGCTTCTTTCCTCATTCCTTCATTCATTCTTTCATTCCTTTGACTATTTTTCAGTTAGTCTGTCTTTTTCTTATTGACTCATAGGTATGCTTTACGTATTCTAGATGGTAATCCGTCATCAGTTAAATAATCACAAATATCTTGTTCAATTTTTTCACTCCTTTAGTGGTGTCATTTGATGAACAAAAGTTCTTAATATTTTAATCTTCCTTAGGGTTGTTGATTTTTAGGCCTTGCTTAAGAAATCCCTTTCCACCCTGAGGTCATGAAGATATTCTCTTATATAATCCTTTGAAAGTTGTATATTTTGCCTTATAATGAATCAATCTGAAATTGATTTTTATATGGTGTGAAGTAGGAGCCAAATTTCATTCTTTCCATATGGTTGTGCCAAATTATTTCAGAACTATTTCCTGCAGTGACTTTTTCCCGCTTCTGCAGTGCCAACTGTGTTATACTATCTGTATGGGTCTTTTTCTGGACTCTGTTCAATTCTCTTGGTCTGTTTGTCTATCACACTGTACCAATACCACACTGTTATAATTATGTAGCTTTATAATAAGGCTTGAGATCTGGTAGGGGAAGTTTCTTCAACTTGATTTCCTTCTTCAGTTATGTCTTGACCTTGGTCCTAAGCTCTTTTATATACATTTTTAGAATGAGTTTCACGATTTCCCAGAAATAACTTCTGGTGATTTTGATCAGAATTGCATTTAATCTGTAGATCAATCTGGGAAGAGTGACTTCTTTAGAATAGAAAGTTTTCCTATCCCTGAAAATAGTCTAACTCTCCATTTTATTTAAGTCTACTTTAATGTCTCTTAATATGTTTAGTCATTTTCTCCACAGAGATCTTCTCACTTGTTGAATTTATTGATGGCACGTTATATGTTTTATTGATATTATACATTTGTTGTGTAAAAATGCGTTTTAATGTATTTTAAATACCCATTTTACATATATAACCTCTCTTTTCAGTTGTAATGCTCTATCTGTAAATCATTTGAGTTTTATACTGAGACCATCATATCATCTGGAAATAATGACATTGTTTTTCTTCCTTTTTTGATACTTCTACTTTTTTTTTTTTTAACATTTCCCTATTATAATATCCTGGAGAAGATCTCAAGAACAATTTTGATTAGAATGATGACAATGGGCATCTTGTTTTGTTCCTGATGATAAAGGAAATCTTTACAACTAATTATCACTAAATACAATGCATGCTTGTTTAAGTATTGTTGTTATTGTTTGTAGACATTGTTTTGTGCTTGATATCTTCCATTACCTTGTTAGATTACTCTCCACTTTTGCCACCCAGATGGGTGCCCTGGATGGCTGACCTCTGTGGACCATTTTAATGGTTTTCCTTACCTTCTGTTGGCTTCCTTTTAGGTTCAGCCACTGGGGACTACTGGCAGTAGAGGAAGGAGAGCAGGAGAGAGAGAAAGTTCAGGGTCTTTATTCCTCTGGCCCTTTCACTGTGGATTACTTTGTGGGTCAGTTGCGTAACTAAGTAGAAGGTCTAGCTCCTTCCTATGTTTGTGTTGGCTTTTTTTTTCCTAGTTAATTTTTTAAAGGCTTTATTTTTTATTGTTTTACATCTTTATTGGAGTATAATTGCTTTACAACGGTGTGTTAGTTTCTGCTGGATAACAAAGTGAATCAGCTATACATATACATACATCCCCATATCTCCTCCCTCTTGTGTCGCCCTCCCACCCTCCCTATCCCACCCCTCTAGGTGGTCATGAAGCAGGGAGCTGATCTCCCTGTGCTATGCGGCTGCTTCCCACTAGCTATCTCTTTTACATTTGGTAGTGTATATATGTCCATGCCACTCTCTCACTTTATCCCAGCTTACCCTTCCCCCTCCCCGTGTCCTCAAGTCCATTCTCTGTGTCTGTGAGGGCTTTATTTTTTAGAACAGTTTTAGATTCACAGCAAACTTGAAAGGGAGGTACAGAGACTTCCCATATACCACCTGTCCCTACATATGCATAGTGTTCCTCATTTTCACCAGAGTGGTACATTTGTTAAAACTGGTAAAGCTACATGGACACATCGTAACTACCCAGAGTCCACAGTTTGCATTAGGGTTTACTCTTGGTGTTGTACATTCTATAGGTTTGGACAAATGTATAATGACATGTAGCCATCATTATAGTATCGAATGGAGTACTTTGATTGCCCTAAAAATCCTCTGTGCTCTACCTATTAATCCCTCCCCCTACCCTTGGCAACCACTGATCTTTTTACTGTCTGCATAGTTTTGCCTCCTCCAGAATATCACATAACTTAAATCATACAGTATGTAGCCTTTTCAGACTGACTTCTTTCACTTAGTAATATACATTTGTGGTTCCTTTCTTTTCATGGCGCGTTTCTTTTTAGCTCTGAATTGTATTCCATTGTTTGGGTGTACCACAGTGCATTTATCCATTCACCTGCTAAAGGACATCTTGGTTGTTTCTAAGTTTGGGCAATTATGAATAAGACTGCTGTATACATCATGTGCAGGTTTTTGTGTAGACATAAGTTTTCACCTTCTTTTGATAAATTCCAAGGAACATGACTACTGGGACATGACGCATATGATACGAGTATGTTTCGTTTTGTAAGAATCTGCCGAACTACCTTTGAGGGTGGCTGCATCATTTTTCACTCCCACCAGGAAGGAATGGGAGTTCCTGTTGCTCCACATCCTCTCCAGCATTTGGTGCTGGCAGTGTTTTGGATTTTGAGCATTCCAGTAGGTGCATAGTGGTATTTCACTGCTGTTTGAATTTGCATTTCCCTGTTGACATATCATGTGGAGCATCCCTAGTTAACTTTTGGTTAGGAAATCTAACTTAATTCCACTGTGGTCGGAAAGTGTAATGTGTTTGATATCTTTGAAATTTCTTGAAGCTAGCTTTATGGCCTAGTTCATGGTCAATTTTTATATAATTTTTATGTCTGCTTAAAAAACTGTATTCTTCCATTCCTGGATGCAACACTCATTCTGGGAACAAAATTTTATTGAGGGTCTACTATGTGCTAGGCACTGTTCTAGGTGATGTAGATACAGAAGTAAACAAAGAGACAAAAATTACTGCTTTTTTGGAGAGCACATTTAGAGGAAGGAATAGAATCTAAAATTTAAAAGTGGAACATATAGTATATGCAGTAATGTTAAGTGCTAAAGAGGAAAAGAGTAAGTGCTAAAGCAGGAAAAGAGTAAGAAGTGGTGGTAGTGAAGTTTGATAGTGTTAGTTCAAAGATGGCTTCACTGAGGATACTTTGAGTGAAGACTAAAGAAAGAAAGCCATCATCTATTTGTGAAGTTGAATGAATAAATTTTAGCTATTATATTAGCATTTTATTCCAATTATTTTTATTAGCTATATGTACCAGATATTTATTCCATTTATTTTGTAAGGCCTTTTGAAAATTTCTAAAATTTCCTTTCAACATCACTACAACTGTTTATATTTTCTTTATCAAACTGAAAATAAGCCTATTTTTTTTTTTTTTTTTTTTTTTTTTGTGGTACGC
Source organism: Pseudorca crassidens (assembly GCF_039906515.1). Taxonomy (NCBI): domain Eukaryota; kingdom Metazoa; phylum Chordata; class Mammalia; order Artiodactyla; family Delphinidae; genus Pseudorca; species Pseudorca crassidens. Next base: position 22,141,176 of record NC_090301.1, read on the forward strand.
GGGCCTCTCACCGCTGTGGCCTCTCCCGCTGCGGAGCACAGGCTCTGGACGCACAGGCTCAGCGGCCATGGCTCACGGGCCCAGCCGCTCCGCGGCATGTGGGATCTTCCCGGACCAGGGCACGAACCCGCGTCTCCTGCATCGGCAGGCGGACTCTCAACCACTGCGCCACCAGGGAAGCCCTAAGCCTGTTGTTTTTCTAAAGAAACTACATTCAAGATAAATTTTGGACATTTCTCCCGGTTTAGATATCTTTGTTTTTTTCCCTAAATAATGTTGCAACAATGATGTTTTACACAATTGTTTGTAGTAAATTTGAAGTTTTAAATGATACGTCTAATCCATTAATGTGAACATTAATGACATTTTCCTCCATAGGAAGATAATCTTCCCAGTTCTGAAGAACCAGTTTACAATTGGATCAAATATTACTACACACTCTGTATTTACTTTGTGTTTTACTTGATTAAAACTTTTCCCATGATCCTATTATAGAGGTTTTAATGAGACCGAAATAACTCCATTTTAATGCTTAATTTAAATTTTCTAGTTCAGTCTAAAATAATTTTATATATTGTAGAAAAAGGCATATTTTCTCTAATAATGAATTAACTAAGTAGTTGGATATATGTGAGCAAATTATTTCTGGGGGTCCGATTTTTCATCTATAAAGTACAAATTGGTTTGCTGGTTTACTTTCCTTTTCAATCTTCTCCAGTCTCGCTTACCAAGATATCATCCAAGATAAAGTTGGCACTACAATTCCTTTTTTTTTTTTTTTTTTTTTTTTGTGGTATGCGGGTCTGTCACTGTTGTGGCCTCTCCCGTTGTGGAGCACAGGCTCCAGACGCGCAGGCTCAGCAGCCATGGCTCACGGGCCCAGCTGCTCCGCGGCATGTGGGATCTTCCCAGACCGGGGCACAAACCCGTGTCCCCTGCATCGGCAGGCGGACTCTCAACCACTGCGCCACCAGGGAAGCCCCAGCACTACAATTCTTAAGGAGGAAAGATCTTTGTTTTGGAGACTAATTCTTCAAGTCTCCTTGTTAGGAGCTTGGAGGGGCAGGGTACATACAGGAGAGTTATTTGCATAAGGGTAGGGGAGAGCAGAAAAAACAAAAGAACTTGGAGCCAGACAGCATGGTTCAGTTTGGAAACTGAGTTGGTGAAACGGCCAAAAGCGTTTCTAAGGAGGATGCTTAATATGAAATTTAAAATCTTTTGTGTTTCTTCAATATAAATACTGTCCATTTCCCAAATGGTCAGAATGTTATATTGCAATTTTTTAAAGTTAATAATATGGCTCTCATGAAAATATAAAATGAACATATGCCAAAGATTTTATTCAACTCATTAATAATGCAGGAAGCTATGATATTAGGACTACTTGCAATGAGAATTTGAAGAAAAGCAATAAATATGAAATCAGGAATGCTTAAATGAATTTGCTAATAGATGCAAAGCTGGTTAATTTCTTATAGAGCAGTAACATTTTATGTTTGGGGTCAGTCTTTTCTATAAGGCAGAAATAAATTGTATCTTAACTGGGCAAAATTCATTCCCGTTGCTTTGGACAAGAATCATTTGCATTGCTATCAGTTTTTCACAACCGGAGAGAGTTGTAAATAGATTAATAGAAAGATAATTAGAAATGCACACCTGTGTAAAATCAGACAACCTCCACAGAGTCCAGTAGACCATACCTAGGCCTTCACTGAAAGGACACAGTAATCTTAGTGATCTCTTTTGCTCATTTCCAAGTCATAGACAATTCTTCTTGGCAGGAGAGACAAGTAGACACACACTAGATTGTACAAAAATTATGGAAGAGGGTTGAAATGCCTGTTTGAGCTGATGTGATGGAGGAAGAAAATAGCATGGTCAGAATGGTGTGACTGGAGTTCAACACTTAGGTAATCGTAAGAACAGAAATGACTGGGAAGTCTTGGGGAAGGACACTAGACTCCTCATGAAATGTAGACTGGGTCCAATCACTCTCATCTTGATTTTAATTAACAAGGTGACCACAACCACGGCTGACATCTTGTCTGCACTTTTCATAAAATTATATTCACTTGTGAGAGTTAAAAGTTCTACTTCCGGGCTTCCCTGGTGGCGCAGTGGTTGAGAGTCCGCCTGCCGATGCAGGGGACACGGGTTTGTGTCTCAGTCCGGGAAGATCCCACATGCCACGGAGCGGCTGGGCCCGTGAGCCATGGCCGCTGAGCCTGCGCGTCCGGAGCCTGTGCTCCGCAATGGGAGAGGCCACAATAGTGAGAGGTCTGCATACCGCAAAAAAAAAAAAAAAAAAAAAAAAGTTCTACTTCCTTCAACTTCCATGGGGAAGTTTTGGAGTATAAAAATTTCAAACCTATTCAGTAATGGTAACATCTTCAAACACAGCACTGAATCTCGTTGCTTCTCTGACAGCTAATATACCACTTCAGTATCCCTGAAGACTGTGGTTGCTCCTGGCTTAGCAACTAATATTAAGGAAGACAATGAGAAGATGAACAGAGATGTGCTTTTGTCAGCAGTGACTTTTGAAGTACACCCACTCACAGTGGTTGAGGATTCTTCGCCACCGTTTGATGAGTTTGGAGTTAGCTAGAGAGATCAGAGATATAGCTGAATTTGGTTTCAACAACAAAATCAAAATCTGAAGTTGCCTATTCTAGAATTATTCATGCCGTAGTATCATTTTGCAGTTTGGGGGAGAAATTCAGGACTGGTTCCAAGAGGCAGCACAGTGAAGTGGTTAAGAGTTCTGGTTCTATGGCCATACTCCCTGAGTTTGAATCATGATTCTACCTTTTACCAGTCATATAACCCTGGGGGAGTCACTTAACTTCTCCTTGCCTCAGGTCCCCTAATTGTAAAACAGGATGATAGGTATACCGTTCTCATAGAGTTGAAGTGAGCATTAAATAAATCAATTTGTACAAAATAAGCCTGACACATATTAAGTACTATATATATGTATATATATATATATAGGCTTTTATTCTAAATTGACAGTTTTAGCTTACAAGATCAAGGTTAATGAAATGTTTCCATGAGTAATAGACTTTTAAATATGTTTAAATACACACAGACAGATATCATATATATTTACAGAGGTGTAGAAATCAGAAATCTACTAGAAAAATAGAAACAGTAGAATACACACACACATTATATATGTATTATATGTAAAGAGAGAAAATGTATGTAACATGCATCACATATATATGTATATATAAATACACATAGAGAGAGAGAGCAAGAGTGAGAGAGCAAGGGAGATTGATTTCAAAGAACTGGCTTATGTAATTGTGTCTAGCTTGGCAAGTTTGATATGCATGGGGCAGGCCAGTAAGCTGGAACCTCTTGGGCAGCAGCTAACACTGCAGTCCACGGGAAGAATTTCTTCTTCCTCAGGGAAACCTCAGTTTTTCTATCAAGGTATTCAACTGATTAGGCAAGGCCCAACCATATTACGGAGGAGAATCTGCTTTACATAAAGTAAACCAATGGTAGATATTAGCATCTGCAAAATACCTTTACAGCAGCATCTAGATTAGTGTTTGATTGATTAAGGGGTTACTATAGCCTAGCAAACTTGACACATAAAACTAACCATCACAAGAGGCTTTCGATGCTAGATTACATTTCCTGATGGCTAGGGTTTTTTTTTTAAATATTTATTTATTTATTTATTTGGCTGTGCTGGGTCTTAGTTGCAGCACACAGGATCTTCGTTGTGGCATGTGGCATCTTTTAGTTGCAGCATGCAAACTCTTAGTTGTGGCATGTGGGATCTAGTTCCCTGACCAGGGATTGAACCCGGATCTCCTGCATTGGGAGCACGGAGTCTTAGCCACTGGACCACCAGGGAAGTCCCTTGGCTAGGCTTTTTAATAAAGGATTATGAGGGAAACTTTCATCCTGACACTGCTATTACTAATTTGCTGGCATCATTTGTTTTTGACTCTGAGAGAATAAATTAAGTAGCTGTTTGTCAACAATAGCCAGCTACCAATGTCCAGAACCTATTTTTCCCACTTGAGAAGCGCTTTAAGAAAATCATCAGGAAGTTAGTTGTTCTTGGCACAAGGCTTTGTCATTTTCCATCATCCACTTGGGGGCACAACTTTCCTCACAGTAACTGAAGAGACCCTTGGAGTTAGGGGAGTGGCCTTGCTTTTCTCCTGTTAAGAACCCTAGAATCATAGAATTTCAGGTGAAGAGCTACCCTTTTTCCTCATTTTACAACAGAGGCGCTAAAGCCCAAGGAATGTAACATCACACAGCAAGTCAGTGTCTGGAACAGGAACACACGAGGTTTTCTAATCCCTAGTCGAGTCTTTAGTCTCTCCTGATGTTTTCCACTCTCCCTTTTTTGGTCTAGACGTTTGCCTTAGCTATTCAAAGTATGGCAAAAGGCTTCACATTAAGTCCAACAATGCTGCAAAACATCTTCAGACTTTTTCAGGAAAGTTAATGTTAAGTCAGGGTATTTATAATTTCATTATTTTGGCTTCTTTTCTTACAGTAGTGGGGTGAATGGTGGAATACTTGATAATACAATGCTGTGGATAAGTACAAGGAATTCTGAAGAGAGAAGAGATACTTGTTTGAATCACTAAAAATCTAAATGAATGTTCATTTCTAAAACGTCTCAATCTGTGTAAAAATGGGTAAAAATCTTTGTTTCATTAGCATACAGGCCAATAACAGCTCCAAAGGTGTCATCCAGAAACCAGAATTCATTTCAGGTAGATACTCATCCCAGTGGACATAGAAGACATGGTCGGCCTTGTATTAAAATTACCAATGAGCTTGTCTGTCTTCTTACATGCCCATACAGGAGCCCTTTGATAATCAAGTATCATTAATCTTTTTTAACTTCTAGTGCCTAGGACAGCCCTTGGTACATATCTAGGAATTAACATATGAGATGAATTAAGTGCACGCCTAGAATTGAGGTCTTCTACTTGCCTTGATATAGGCGGTTGGTGATGGCAAAACACTTCCTAGTTCTTTTGAGGCGGAGCAAATAGCCATCACTTATTAGCTGTTTGTAAGATATACTTTCAGAAACAGGTTAAACATAATACTGGAGCTATTGTCAAAGGTTTACAAAGAGGAATAGTGAGGCATGAAGATAATATGACATTAAAAGTAACAAGTTACTACTTGAATGGGACATGAGATACATTGTAGGTTTTTGTAAATATTTGCCCCTTTTTTCTACTAAAAAAGGGCTTAATGATAAAGATACGAAGTATTAGTATTTAATATCTACTCAGTACTATATGGCACATCTAATTAAACACTGGACTTAAAGATAACAAAGCATTTATAAGCAGTGCTTTGAACTTTATAGCTTCATTACATGTATATAGGACTTACAAAGTTCTGTGTACTGCAGGGTCAAAAATGCAGGAAGGAACAAGCGGAATCGTTAAAATACACAGGAGGGGTCAGGTTCTCGTGATCCCTCCAGCAGGCACTATAATACAAGGAGACCCTCCACTTGTCCAAACCACAGGCAGATGTCATTACTCAACAAGATCTTAGCTAGCAAGACTTTCGTGGGTGGTATTTGTTGAAGGTTGAAAATATTTTCAATTTGGTACCTATAAACCAATTATTCTTTGATAGAGCTGCATTTCTTAAAAAGAGTTTGAATTCTAGGACAAGCTCAGTCTCAGGAAGTTTGTGTGTCTTAGAGCAAAATCTGTGAAATGTGTTCTACCTGAATTTCTTAATTTGCAATATTTGGGACCAACCTTATATCACCATGAAGAGGGTTACACATTTCTCCATAAGGCTGTGAGCCCCTGGAGGGCAGCGATGGTATACTTGTCTCTTATGCACTATAGTACTTGGCATGTATAATACTGTAGCAGTAATTTCTATTTATTGAACATTCATTTAATGGTCAGTAATTATATTAATTTAATAATATCAAAATGTTAATAAATTAAATTCTGTTTATTTTTGGCATGCCTCTAGGTACTTTAAACACATTACAGTGTTTAATGCTTATACTAACTTTGCAAGGTAGATTTATTATCTCCATTTTATTATTATTATTTTTCTTTTTGCGGTATGCGGGCCTCTCACTGCTGTGGCCTCTCGTGTTGCGGAGCACAGGCTCCAGACACGCAGGCTCAGCGGCCATGGCTCACGGGCCCAGCTGCTCCGCGGCATGTAGGATCTTCCCGGACCGGGGCACGAACCCGTGTCCCCTGCATCGGCAGGCGGACTCTCAACCACTGCACCCCCAGGGAAGCCCTATTATCTCCTTTTTAAAGGGGGAGAACTAGACTCAGTAGGTATAGGAATCTTCCTAGAAAGTGGCAGAGCCAAATTTCAAGGTGAGATTTGTCAGATTCTACTCGGTCTGTTTCCTTTCTTACATGGGGTCTGTACTCAATAAATGTTGAATGAATGAATGGTCTTCTTTAAAATCTTTATAAACTATGTGACAATTGCCTGGTACGCATTTAATTTTAAGCAACTAACGGGACATTAAAACTTTAAGGAATTATTGACATGTTCTAAAATAGACATTTCGTTTCTAATAGCACAGTAGCAAGCAGCCAGACATCACATTCATTCATAAGCTTTGGGCATGTTCCAAAGATTCTGATACACCTTGTTTGTTCACTTCCCCACACAATGCATTGATTTGCTATCATACACCCATCAGGGCACTCCTTACACAAGATACCTTCTTTTTACATCACCACTTTGATAAACACATGTTCAACTGAAATCATCTTGAGTAAGATTAGGGATATAAAAGTACGATGAATTGACATGTAATTCTCATCATGATTACAAAGTGCAAAGTGTACAGAATCCTCCTGATCTCTCTAGGCAAAGAATTTTGCCAAACACTCTGTGTCTCATCACCGTTGGAAAGAGTACCTGGAACAGTTTGCAAACTCAGTCATTGACTGCCAAGCTTGAATCACATCTTGAGAGCGAACAAAGAGGAAGTGGTTCTGTGTTACATGACGATAATCTAGAAATTTTATATGAGCCTTTATCTTAAGTAAGGTTGAATAAAGCAGTGAACAAAGAGTAAGATTTGTAACTTTTACATACCTTTACTATATGCCAAGAAATACTCACAGTGGTCTACTTGAATTTTCTCTTTTAACCCTCTCACTTAAGCTTTCTGTGAGGAAAGCACTATTAACTCCATTTTACAGATGAAGACACTGAGCAGAAAGCACAATTGCCAAGAGTCACATAAGTAGCAAGGAGTGAAGGCAGGACTCAAACCAGCATCTAACTCCAGGGTCCACGTTCTTAACTTCTTTTGAAACTGCTTTTGAGAAGTCTTCCTTGACTCAAGGATTAAGAAACTTTGACCCAGTATAGCATGTCTGTGAACATCTAAAATTTCACATGCTCAACACTATTTCCTCTCCACTGCACCATCCTGGCCCTAATTGTCTCTCCTCTTCTTCCTTTATCCTTTATTTCTTTTCACATAGTTCCCAGACTTGAAACATTGGCATCTCTCAATTGCCTTATATTTAATTTGTTACCAAGCTCTGTGATTTCTTTTTGCAATGTGCTGTGAATCTATTTCTGACTTTTCCCACTTAATTTCCACTACTTCAGTTCAGAGCTCATTACTTCTCATCTAAGCACTTGTAGTCATTTTCTGACTAGTTCTCCCAACCTCCTTGTTGTTATTATTATTATGATTATCAGCACATCCTATTATTATTCTAAGATTTATCCTAAAGCTAACCTGTGATGATTCTTGTCCCCTGATTTTTAAAAACAATTCTTTCATCTTTTTTTCATATAGAATTATGTCCAAATTTCTCACCTAAGGCTGTGGAGAGATGAATTGAGAACCCCCCCCTTCCTAGCTACTATCAGAAAAGACCTGGGATTTCCCCAGCCATTTTCAAGTAAGGTTGTGGCCCTCCAGTTCAAACAGCAGCCACAGGAAGTAGTCACATGCTTCTTATCATAATAAGTCCTGAGTTGTTATTTCACAAGCAGGGTGGGCGATCAAGGCCCTGTTACCAAAAAAATATGATATCCTTATAGGAGACTAGACTGTGCTTGTTTTTAGAAGAAAATTAATGTTTGTTATAGTGAGATGTGTTTTCCTTTAATGGTAGAGCTTCTTCCCGCACCTTGGAGGAGCAGAGCCACTTACCCTTCTTCAGAGCCTGAAAATCCTAAGCAAAGGAAAGGCTGCTTTAGTATTTGGTTGAAGGTCAAGGATCCAATGCTGGCAAAATACAAAAAGGCAGATAGCTTTCTTTTCTTACTGGAAAAGAGGCGAAGCTTTGAAATGAAAAGGATTAGGATCCCACATGTAGAGAACTGAGATTGAAAAGAGATTATGAGATGATTGTCAGAGGGATTTAAAAGATAAACCATGGCTGGGAATGAGAGGGGTGAGCTCCTTCTCTATCGTTCTCTGTAAGTTTAAACTCTTATTCTGATTTCTTTCCTTTTTTCGCCCTTCCCTTCCCTTCCTTTCTTTTTCCTCCTCCTCCTTCTCTCACTTTTTAGTACTTACCGTCTCATGATATAAGTCAGTTTGTCTTACTATTGTCTATCTCCATCTACTAAAATGTAAGCCCCATGAGGACAAGGAACTTTATATTATTCACTGCTCACTCCCTAAAGTCTAGAACAGAGCCTGGCGCAAGTTACTTGCTCAATAAATATGTGTTGAAGGAAGGAAGGAAGGATGGAAGGAAGGCATGAAAGAACCTCAGAAGGGACAAACTATGAACAGCCTTTCCCCATCGTGTGTACTGAAAGGGACTGAGTTGCATTCTGTTTCTCTGCTATTCTGCTTTGGGAAGCTTGCCTGATCTCTTAGGAGGTGAGTTGCTTAAACGTGGAAGAATCTCATAAACCTAATATAGAACAAGAGGAGGAAGACACAAGAGAATGCCTACAATATGATTCCACTTACATAAAGTTAAACAGACAAAAGTAAACTATGTTGTTAAAGGATGCTTCCATGATTGGTAAGACTGTTTTTTTTTTAAAAGCAAGGAAATGGTTATCAAAACAGGATAATGAGAGTTAGAAAGAAGGTGTGATTGGCTGGGCTATTTACCGGCCAGTATGTGCCCACACAGTCCTGCAGGTTGATGCTATTCTGACTGTTCTGAGGCTGGTCCTCAGTTGGTGCTATTCTGACTTTTCCATGAACTTGAAAATATCTTGAAGAATAGTCCCCAGTGAGTTGGAAGGTGTTACGGTTACTCTTATTGCATAATAAAGCACCCCAAAACTTAGTAATATAAAAAACTCATTTTATTATGCTTACAGATTTATCCAAAGATTGTAGGACTAATTAATGGCTAAGCTAGGAATTGAATTAAAGACTCCTGAATTCCAGTAGTTACTTTGTACACCCTGCCCCTTTGCTTTCCTTTCATTGTTCTTCCTCTTCATCAAGTATTTTGGTTTTCAGGTAAGCAGGAGAAATAGGGGAGGCAATTATTATCTCATGTCATTCACTTACTAGGTAAGCTTCAAAGCTGGAGATGGCCTTTGACCTGTCTCTTGATTTGTCTGAGAGCTTCCATCTGCCAGCCTCTGCTCAGGCCAATATTTGGTCAAAATGAGGAGAGAACAAAAGAACAAAAAATGAGGTAAAGGAAGCAAGTCATCTGAAACATCGACTAAGAGATTATACTATTATACTTATGACAGGAGGAGGGAGGAATGGTTTTTCCTAAACAAACTGGTCAAAGAAAAGCTGTGGGTGAGGTTAGATAAAGTCACATGCACATCCTGGAATTCTAGACCTTTATACAGGGCAGATTCTTGTTTTGATTGTGTAAGACATCAGTATAACTCATGGTAAAACAAAAGCTAGGATTCCTGTCAGGTTTATCAGCCTTCATGCTGGGAGTGCCCCCTTACTCTGATGTGATGTTGACAGGCTGGCTCTCCCCTCTGTCAGGAGCACAGACACATTCCGTATCTGTGGAGTAAAGTCCATATGGTAGGAAGAGGTTCAGAAATGTAAAACAGCGTAGACCAGACTGGCCATTTACACTCAAAGTTTTAGTTGCTGGTTAGCTTTCTTAAAAGTGTATTCTCAAAGTAAGAAGAAACACACACCCACAAAACACTGCCAGATCCCTTATTCTCATGCTAGTTTTTAGTCTCATTTCAAAATTTTCTCACATGCACATTTGTCTACCCAATTAGAAGACTTTGTCATAGAGCGTGTGGTGAAATGCTTGTATTTTTTAAAAATTGGAGACAAAAGGGCGATAATGTCCTAATGCTTTGGGAACTGCTGCAGAGGTAAAGCATCAGAGAATTTGTCCAGACCACCTATTCAGGTTAGTTTATACTTGCCATCAAAAATAAAATTCCAATGTTTAGAAAGTTAAAGAGAATATGAAATATCTCTTAAAATAATTTTTTTTGGTGTGTCTTATAATATACCAGCCAAACCTGTGGGTTAACATTGCTATGTAATTTTTCACAGTAATGACTTCTGAGTCCTTTTCCTTCAAATAGTGTATGAATGGCCTTTATTGTTTGCACGTGAAGGGACTTTCCTCACGCTTGTGCCCATCATGCCACATCTCTCGCTCATTTCTGAGTGGCCAACTGTGCTTTTCTCTGCTCCTGTGCTTTCTTGTACCTCCTTGCTGGCTCCAGGTCACCCACACATCTCCAGACCTCTTGACTTCGATGGAGGCAGAGGGCATCTGCGTGGGAAAAGCCCCAGCTCACATCATCATGCTCTTCTTTCTGGCTCTTCTTTGTGATATGGATTTTAAATGACTTTCAGTGGAAGACACATATCAATAAAAACCAGGCAATAAGTAGGCTGAAAAAAAGAAGAAAAGCCAAAGAGGTCTGGATAATCCATAAATTGTTGTTAATCCATGCTGTTGTTAACCACTTCTTTTTTTAAAGGTGGCAGGAGTAGAATTTTAGAAGTTAGAAAATAAAGAATATTTCATTTTGGGTCAACCAAACTGACTGTGAAATCTTCCAGAATCAAATTTAATCTCTCTCTTTCGGATTTTTTGTTACATTTTTGCTCATGGTGTTTTTGAAGTGATGTACTAACTATATATAAAATATAATAGTTGGGCTTCCCTGGTGGCGCAGTGGTTGAGAGTCCGCCTGCCGATGCAGGGGACGCGGGTTCGTGCCCTTGTCTGGGAAGATCCCACATGCCGCGGAATGGCTGGGCCCGTGAGCCATGGCTACTGAGCCTGCACGTCCGGAGCCTGTGCTCCGCAATGGGGGCGGCCACGGCAGTGAGAGGCCCACGTACCGCACACACACACACACACACACAAATCAATAATGTGAAGTTCAAGAGAAGATCATTGCATGAAAATCTTGGTAGTAGTAAAAAGTCCTTCAATAACTTCCTAAAACACTAAGGTTTACACTAAACTTTGCATTTAGAGATGTAGCTAAGATACAGGCTAAAATGTAAAACTGGTTCTGTGTAAAGAATTCTTGAAACCTAACTCCTGAACAAAATTTTGGGATATTCTTGCAAAAAAATCTGCCTTTCCTCTTACCTAACCCTTACCCTGTAACCCATTTAACCCAAAAGCCAAGTTCCTCTTTGCTGTTCCTCATGGTTAATCTTTCACAGAATCTTTTGGTGAGAAGTGGAGGATTTTTCTCTGAAAGACCATTCAGAGAGAAACAGTACTGCTTTGTTCCTTCCTGTGATTTCCCTCCCCACCAATTGTTTTTTTAATTAAATCAAGTGCACTTATTTTTTTATCATGAAGGTTATACAGCCTGGACTAGATATAAAGCTTCAGAAAGTCCCTTCCAGCCACTGGGACTCTGCTGTCCCTGAATTCTCAGGAGGCCCCTTGATAAGGTATTTGCTACTGAGATCAGTTGTGTTGTCCTTTTTTTTCCCCTTTATTAAAATAAAAATAACTTTATTTTTTGTCTTTATTATGAAGCTTCATAACATTCCTCCTTTTTGTTGCTATAGTTTTGGTTGGCTGTGCCAAAGATCAAAGCTGAAACATCCTTCAACCTTCTGGGATTCTTCTTTTTTTAGGTACCAGGCAAAAACTCCACCGATCCATCTACTCTGCCATTTTATTCTCTTTTTGGGAAATCTTGGTCTGAGAAAGCTCCCTGTTATCAGAACATAGATTTTTTTTTCTTTCTTTTTGACAGATTTACTGAGCTGAGCTGTCTGTCCATCCCTGAAGGACTTTTAGACTCTCCTTTCTGCTTTTCCACCAGTAGCATGAACATTTAGCACATAGCCCACAAAGTAAGCATGTATAGAAGAATTGAACTCATCAGATATTAGTAAACCATCTAAGAAGAGTTACTTCTAATTTTCTAATAAATAAGCTTAGAATTAAATACAAACTAATGAATATTTATCTGAGTGATTATTTGTTAGCTTCAATTTGTTTCTGTTTGAATTCATTTTGATTTTTAAAAAAATTCTCTTTGGGAAATTCCCTGGTGGTCCAGTGGTTAGGACTCTGCTTTCACTGCAAGGGCACAGGTTTGATCCCTGGTCAGGGATCTAAGATCCCGCAAGCCTTGCGGCATGGCCAAAAATTTAAAAAAATTTTTTTAAATTAAAAAAATTCTCTTTTCATTTAATTTTGAATAGGCAATATGTGCATATGATTCAAAACAGAAAATTATGTTAAAAACACATATTCAGAGAAGTCTCATTCCCATTTACCCATTTCCATCCATACACATAGGTAATCTTTGCCATTAGTTTCTGGTTAATTTTTACTGTGTTTCTTTTTGCAAAAATTAGCAAAAAGGTATACGTTTATGTATATTATATATATAATTTTTCTTTTTTTATACAAAAGGTGGCATAGTGTATGCATTCTTTTTCTTTAGTGTATACATTCTTTTGCTCTTTAACAATAGCAGTTCATTGAGATCTTTCTTGTTTTTTGTTAGTTTCTGCATAGTACTCCATTATGTAAATATTATAGTAAATATTTTTGATAAAATTATCCCAAAATAAAACTTAACAATGATGAAAACGTAAACATTATAAAATTTGATAAAGATTAAAAATCTGTGGAAGAAGGATGTTGGGAAAGATTAGATAAAATTAGAGTTAGTAGAAATACTCATCGTTAAATAAAAGAGATAAAATTTTACATGATGTTTTATTAATCACTAAAATCTGATACCAGAATCAAATCTTTTTGACAAAATGTAAATATGTCAGATTCAGCGAGGGGAAATTGGGTTTGTTAGAAGAGCTGCCAGAGAAAAATCACAATGGGGGAATCTATAATTGGGAAAATACAATGTTCTCAAGAAATTCAATAGAACAATCATAGTTTCAGAGTAATATATAAGTTGGAAAGAGTCAATTGCAATAAAAGTAATTTTAGTTATATTAAAGATAAAAATGAAAAAAAATTAACTGCATTGTATATAAAATTGATCAAAGAATCAAGTTGGCTTAATGGAATAAGCTCTAGAAAATATTTTCTTAATGAAAATCAGTGATGTTTGTATAATTCTGCTTAAAATACTTTACCTACTACCTAGGATCGAACTACATACTGGGGTATAAAGTGGTATCAAAACATACCATACTAACATGTTCTGGGCTTTTTTCCTATAAGTTCTGCCCTTGATTTCTTTTCATCTCCTCTTCCCTTTTCTGTCTTTGAGAATCTTTGATGTTTCATTTCAGAGCTGCTTAACTATGGATCAACTAGTCTTTTCTGTGAGGGACATCTTTCTCCCTTCCACTTCCTAACAACTCAAAGCCTCTTTGCTCTTCAAGCCCTTGGTGTCATCAAGTAGGCTGGACCCTCTTTCCTTCCTGCTGTCCTCATCAAGAGTCACAAATCATCTTTGCTGACATTTGCATACTTCAAATATCCGTTAACATATTGAAGAGAGCAACCAGCCTTACCTGAAAGTGTCCTTACTACCTTCCTTTAAAACTTACCCTGAGATTTCTGTCTCCCTGTCTCCTCTCTCTTCCCTAACCTAAATTCTTGATTCCTCAAGGCATGTTTAGTCTGGCTGGGTCCAATCTTATTCTTGACTGGGGGAACTCCAGAAGCCCTTGCTGAGGTGTTCCAGTGATTAAGCATCTCACTAATTCTGCTGCCATTTCCAGATTGACACTGTGCCCTAACTTGGTGATCATATTTAGGCTTGTGCTTTGTGCATTTTTTTTTCTTTTTTTTGGCTGTGTTGTGTCTTTGTTGCTGCATGTGGCCATTTTTTTTTTAATCTTTATAGGAGTATAATTGCTTTACAATCATGTGTTAGTTTCTGCTTTATAACAAAGTGAATCAGTTATACATATACATATGTTCCCATATCTCTTCCCTCTTGCGTCTCCCTCCCTCCCACCCTCCCTATCCCACGCCTCCAGGCGGTCACAAAGCACCGAGCTGATCTCCCTGTGCTATGCGGCTGCTTCCCACTAGCTATCTACCTTACGTTTGGTAGTGTATATATGTCCATGCCACTCTCTCACTTTGTCCCAGCTTACCCTTCCCCCTCCCTGTATCCTCAAGTCCATGCTCTGGTGGGTCTGTGTCTTTATTCCTGTCTTACCCCTAGGTTCTTCATGACAATTTTTTTCCCTTAAATTCCATATATATGTGTTAGCATATGGTATTTGTCTTTCTCTTTCTGACTTACTTCACTCTGTATGACAGACTCTAGGTCTATCCACCTCATTACAAATAGCTCAATTTCGTTTCTTTTTATGGCTGAGTAATATTCCATTGTATATATGTGCCACATCTTCTTTATCCATTCATCTGATGATGGACACTTAGGTTGTTTCCATCTCCGGGCTATTGTAAATAGAGCTGCAGTGAACATTTTGGTACATGACTCTTTTTGAATTATGGTTTTCTCAGGGTATATGCCCAGTAGTGGGATTGCAGGGTCATATGGTAGTTCTATTTGTAGTTTTTTTAAGGAAACTCCATATTGTTCTCCACAGTGGCTGTATCAATTTACATTACCACCAACAGTGCAAGAGGGTTCCCTTTCCTCCACACCCTCTCCAGCATTTATTGTTTCTAGATTTTTTGATAATGGCCATTCTGACTGGTGTGAGATGATATCTCATTGTAGTTTTGATTTGCATTTCTCTAATGATTAATGAAATTGAGCATTCTTTCATGTGTTTGTTGGCAATCTGTATATCTTCTTTGGAGAAATGTCTATCTAGGTCTTCTGCCCATTTTTGGATTGGGTTGTTTGTTTTTTTGTTATTGAGCTGCATGAGCTGCTTATAAATTTTGGAGATTAATCCTTTGTCAGTGCTTCATTTGCAAATATTTTCTCCCATTCTGAGGGTTGTCTTTTCGTCTTGTTTATGGTTTTCTTTGCTGTGCAAAAGCTTTGAAGTTTCATTAGGTCCTATTTATTTATTTTTGTTTTTATTTCCATTTCTCTGGGAGGTGGGTCAGAGAGGATCTTGCTGTGATTTATGTCATAGAGTGTTCTGTCTGTGTTTTCCTCTAAGAGTTTGATAGTTTCTGGCCTTACATTTAGGTCTTTAATCCATTTTGAGCTTATTTTTGTGTATGGTGTTAGGGAGTGATCTAATCTCATACTTTTACATGTACCTGTCCAGTTTTCCCAGCACCACTTATTGAAGAGGCTGTCCTTTCTCCACTGTACATTCCTGGCTCCTTTATCAAAGATAAGGTGACCATATGTGCATGGGTTTATCTCTGGGCTTTTTATCCTGTTCCATTGATCTATCTTTGTGTTTTTGTGCCAGTACCATACGGTCTTGATTACTATAGCTTTTAAGTATAGTCTGAAATCAGGGAGCCTGATTCCTCCAGTTCCTTCTTTCCTTCTCAAGATTGCTTTGGCTATTCGGGGTCTTTTGTGTTTCCATACAAATTGTGAAATTTTTTGTTCTAGTTCTGTGAAAAATGCCAGTGGTAGTTTGATAGGGATTGCATTGAATCTGTAGATTGCTTTGGGTAGTGTAGTCGTTTTCACAATGTTGATTCTTCCAATCCAAGAACATGGTATATTTCTCCATCTATTTGTATCATCTTTAATTTCTTTCATCAGTGTCTTATAATTTTCTGCATACAGGTCTTTTGTCTCCTTAGGTAGGTTTATTCCTAGATATTTTATTCTTTTTATTGCAGTGGTTAATGGGAGTGTTTTCTTGATTTCACTTTCAGATTTTTTATCATTAGTGTATAGGAATGCCAGAGATTTCTGTGCATTAATTTTGTATCCTGCTACTTTACCCAATTCATTGATTAGCTCTAGTAGTTTTCTGGTAGTATCTTTAGGATTCTCTATGTATAGTATCATGTCATCTGCAAACAGTGACAGCTTTACTTCTTCTTTTCCGATTTGGATTCCTTTTATTTCCGTTTCTTCTCTGATTGCTGTGGCTAAAACTTCCAAAACTATGTTGAATAAGAGTGGTGAGAGTGGGCAACCTTGTCTTGTTCCTGATCTTAGTGGAAATGCTTTCAGTTTTTCACCATTGAGGACGATGTTGGCTGTGGGTTTGTCATATATGGCCTTTATTATGTTGAGGAAAGTTTCCTCTATGCCTAGTTTCTGCAGGGTTTTTATCATAAATGGGTGTTGAATGTTGTCAAAAGCTCTTTCTGAATCTATTGAGATGATCATATGGTTTTTCTCCTTCAATTTGTTAATATGGTTTATCACATTGATTGTTTTGCGTATATTGAAGGATCCTTGCATTCCTGGAATAAACCCCACTTGATCATGGTGTATGATCCTTCTAATGTGATGTTGGATTCTGTTTGCTAGTATTTTGTTTAGGATTTTTGCATCTATGTTCATCAGTGGTATTGGCCTGTAGTTTTCTTTCTTTGTGACATCCTTGTCTGGTTTTGGTATCAAAGTGATGGTGGCCACCAGGGAAGTCCTAGGCTTGTGCTTTGATCAACCCTCCATCTTGTACCCTAATTCCAGACTCTGTATTCCTGTCTTCTCACTTTTGCCTGAATTTCTGTTTTGATAGCCTGTTTGTTACTCCTGTTTCACTATGACTTCATTGTCAGTCTTTGTGAGGGCGTGGAATTGTCAGTCTTTGTGAGGGCGTGGAATTCTACCCTTGAATTCAAGCCTCAGGTCTGGGACTCTGTATCCTGTTTCCGGAACTTCCTGATACCCATCAACTACCTGCCTGACTAGACCTCTGAATATTACCTGCTCCAGACTACCCGTGTCTAGGCTCCTCCTATCTACTACAACACCCATCCTGTATCTCATGTTGAGACTCCCATGGAATTGCCCACTTGACTAGAATCCCCCCATCCCCCCACAATTTTCTTCAGATAGAATGTAGGTCAGGTTATGCTTCTTTCCATTCCTGGACACTGGTTCTATGCTGTAACATCTGCTCAATTCTAGGAAGTAATTTCTTATCCAAGTCTCAGGTTAAGCCTTCAGTCCAGATTCCCATTTTGAGAAAACCTTTAACATATTTAAATACCTACATAAACATTTTATTATATCATTATCCACTCTTTTTTGGGTTTATCCATTAGTGCTTATTCCCTTTTGGGAAAGACTTTTTTGATGTTTTGTTTGTTCTACAATGCTCTTAAATATCCTTAAAATAACAAATAATTCACCTGCTATTTACATTTGTCCAAAGATTTCATATCATCACTTTTCCTAAAATAGGAAGGTTGTCCATGATTTACTGAAAACTTGCTATGTGCCAGAGCATGTGGGAACAAAGATAAATAAAATGTAGTTATTCTCCTTAAGGAGCTTACACACTGCACAATTGAAATACAGTATGATAAAAGTTCCATCACGTGGGGTATGTGAAAAACTCTGGGAGCACAGAGGTAAGCTTGACTTACCTGCCTTGGTGTAAGAGGATCAGGGGTTGCTTCATAGCTTATGTGAGCTGGTTCCTTAAGGTAAGGATGAGTAAGAGTTTACCATAGGGAACAAGGCTATGCTTGACAGAAGAACCAGGACCAGAGCATGGCCCGTTCCACTGGAGGAAGTATGAATAATTTGGGTGGACCCATTGTAAGCTCTGTTGAAGGGGGAGGGGCATGAAATATGGCTGGAGAGACAGGTTGGGGACCGCTGGTAAAAAGATCTTACATGCTATGCTAAGGAGTTGGGACTTGATTGTGCTGGTAATAGGGACCTATCCCTGACAGTTGAGCAATATCTCAGCTGCCTGATGGAGTAATCCAGTCTTTGCCTGGTACAAAATGTATTCACAGCATTTTAAAGAATCAGCTCTGGAAGTTATATAATGTTGTTATGATTCTTGCAAAAGGCAGATACCATTGTAAACTTTATCCCTAAAAATCTTTTCTCACATTTTACGTACAAATATTATTCCTCACTTTGTGGACACTGTAGAAAACTATTCTTAATATCACTTAATATCAGATTGTCCTGATATTGATTTATTTATTAAATTTGAATTTTATGGTGAGTATGGAATATTTTTTATGGAAATAGTAACCTTTCATGTGTGTATGTTGGAGAAAGAGTGGGGAGGGGAGAGAGAGAGTTTCCTGGTTTAGCAACGTATGTTTTGTGATTCTTGTTTTAAGACTTCTTCCCTGATTTATTGCTAGGATAAGCTCTCAAAATTTTGTGGCAAGACACTAATAACTTTAATTTTATCATCTAGTTCTATAAAAGGAATTATCTGTCAAATAACCATGAAGCTATTTTTAAAACTCTTCCCTTTCACAAATATTTTTCAACAGCTGTACTCTAGAGAAGCATCAAAAAAGAACTCCCGAGAATGGTTGATTTTCTGCCTTGTTTGTTTGTTCACGTGCATCCTTGTGAAATGCAACAGGATAGATCATTTATTTGTTCAATATTTTTTAGCATTTAGTATATATCAGGCATTTGGTTAGGTGCTAGGGATGAGGTTTACAAAGATAAAGGTGATTCCCTCCTTTCTGGTGCCATCTTGATATCTATTAGTCACTTCTTCCTCTGTCCTCCCAGCTTGAGGCTGCTTCATTCCTGTGGACTTAGCCCTCTATTCTTCCTCAGAAGACAATGTTTGAGCCACTGAAATCCATTGCCAGGACCAACCCGAACAGAAAGTACATGGGCCTTTACGTCCTTCCAGAGAGGCTGTAGCCAATAACAGAGGAAGGGGACTTCATCTGAAATGGCTTCTTGCCTGGCTTCCCATTCTCTCTCTTGCTTCCTCGACTTGCTACCAGTTTCTCCTGGGAACACCGGAGGCAGTTTATAACCTGAGACAATAGCCATGTGCATCAGTCAGAGTTCTCCAGAGAAACAGAACCAGTGGGAGATAGATATAGATATACGTATGTACGCATATTATATATAATCAATTCTTTTTATTCACAATCCACAGTAGTTATATTCTGTTAAGTTGTTGTAAACACTGAATTAGCAGATACTTAACCATTGGTCCTAGAGGAAATACAGGGAGTTCCTGGGGTCACTGGTCCCAACATTTTCATCAGCTGATCAATACATAACTTTATGTGTGTTTCTGTTCGAGGACACCATATATATATATATATATATATATATATATATATATATATATATATATATATGAGTCATTAACACCGAACTCATGGCCAACAGAACTGTAACTCGTGCCTGAATGAAGCTTATCTAATACACATATTTCTCTCTAAGGAACTTCACAACCTTCTTGTACTTAGAAACACTAGATAGCACTTTAGTACTATGCTGGGGGGCGTTTTAAACAGCAAAATCAACAAAGAAACATAAAAATACAAAAAAAGTAGCCCTAAATATAAAAAAAGGAAACTTGTTTACAGTATGAGAGCTGAAACAAGAAGACAGAGAGATTTGACTGTTTGACCTCAGGTGGGAATGTGCACACTGGGCAACTCAGATTTTTTGCTACTCTGTGCATGTCCGTGAATAAGTGCAAAAGCACCGCAAGTATTGGTTTTGAGATGACTAACAAATTTTAGTGGGTAGGCAAATTATCAACTACAGAATCTATGAATAATGAGGGTCAACTGTGTGTGTGTATATATATATACATACACATATATGTATATACACACATGTATATGATATGTATTTGTTATATATGTATGTTTATATGTACAATATAATATATATACAATACATAAATATATATGTAATACCTGCATATACATACATACATATACAGGCTGGAAACGCAGGCAGGAGTTAAGGCTGCAGTCTGGAGGCAGAAATTCTTCCTCAGGAAACCTCAGTTTTTGCTCTTAAGTTCTTCACCTGAGGGTGAAGCCCACCTGCGTTACTGAAGGTAATCTCCTTTCTATAAAGTCAACTGGCTATAGACGTTACCCACATTTGCAAAATACGTTTACAGCAACACCTTGCTTAGTGTTTGATTATATAACTGGGGTACTATAACTTAGTCAAGTTGACACAAAAACTAACCTTCACACCCTGCAAACAACTTTAATCTGAAGTTGGTTTCTCCATTCTTAAAAAATTTTTTGGCTACTCAGTCACCAGATATTTTCACTGGCTGTTTCCCTGTAAGGTCTCTTATCCTGCCTTCTCCTAGAGACCTTTCTTTTTCCTTTCTTTGGAAGAACAGGATGACTATCATTTTGTTTCTTGGGTTTATGCCCCAGGGCGTCACCTTTCATCTCAAGGAGTTTTGCCAATTATTTTCTCACACAGCTGTAAAAAATAATTCAGTTTTTATCTTGTTCTGTCTAGATGGGGGACCAGAAATAAAGGGTTAATGGTAGATTTGAGATGGCTCTTAAAGAATGTATAGGACTGGAGGAGGCTGAGATAGACTGGGTATGATCCAGGTGGAGGGACAAGTGTGAATAAAAGTACAGGGGTGAGATAAGTGCAGAGCATAATCATGGAAGACAAATCTGGCTAGACATTAAAATTCACGTATGTGAGTAGTGGGAAATGGAAAGGTAGGCATGGTCCATATTGCAGAGATTCTTGAATGGAATGATGAGTGATGAGGAGTTAATTGTATGAACACAGCAGCTCAGGCACTGTGTTTTATTTTCATTTTTCCCTACTCCTACCACGGATCAGCCCGCACCTCCCTGCTTAAAGAAGTCCCTTCATGTCCAGCCTCAGTTAAATCCTTTGAATGCAGGCTTCTGCTATGAGTGCAGGCTGAGGGTCTAGGAACACTAGATGTAAAGGAAGAGAAAGGTAATAAAATTGAAAAGGAGGATTTGGGAGCGAGCCATTTAATAAATTACTGAAGATATTTACCTCACTTTTCACTTGCCATTTGAATGAAAAACCAGGAAAAACTCTTATAAGGCAACACCACGTGCAAACATGGCTGTCAGGGGAACTTGCAGCGGACTGAAGGGAAAAGCATTTGAAAATTTAAAAACAACCTTTTCCTCTCCATTTCAGAGAGTGACCCCTAAGAGAGTTGAGTGTATCCTCTATTCTATTCTCCAGCTTGTGAAATACAGAAATCACAAAGCACTGACTGAAAGTGGCTGTTTCCTTTGTTCTCCCTCGTACAGCTAAGGGACTTTGGGAAGTATTTACAGGCAGTTCAAGTGCAAATGGATGTTGAGTAGTTCTCACTTTCCAGAAAAAAATCTCAAACAAGTTGCCTCCAGGTGCATCCCAAATGGCGTGTTGATTGACTCGGTTCAAAACGAAATTAGGGATGTAAATGTGTTTGAGAAATTATTACCCAAATCACAACATCCTCTTCAGACAGTTGTTTGATTGAATACTGAAAAGAACATTAAAAATCTTCCAGCAAAAGCCTTTGCCAGAGTATTAACTGATAAACTGGTATGAATTCTCTTCTTGCCCTCTGAGAAAAAGATCTTCCTTGCCTTTGATATTAATTCAGGTTGTTTGCATGTATAATTCAGACACATTTTGTAGGTGGCCTTCTGTCAAAATGTCATGAGATCTCATATATAGAATTACTAATACTTGAAGTGATGTAATGAGTATTAAAATTATTGGCCAAGACAGCTGTCACTAGTACCTTAAAGCAGATGGGTGCAGATACTCCAAAGTGAATATCCTTAATTTGAAATGACAGTAACAAAAATATTTTTCATTTGTACTTAGTTAACCTTTTCAAAAAGTTTTTACTCTTATTGTCTTTTTTATGGAGACCTAAAACACACCTGAAGTTTCCCTTGATCAAAGATTTCTGCCTTATTAATTGGTTGATTCACTCATTATATAAATAAAGGTCAGTTATTGTCAGACCCTAGAGATATGGCAGTGAGCAAGACAGTCAAGACAGGATGCTATTTCTGTGGAGTTTAAATTCCACTGTGGGGAGACAGAAAATATGAATTAAACAAATGTGTAAGGACGTCTCAGAACCTGAGCTTTAGCTCCCCCCTTCTACCATTAAATCTACCATTGAAGATTAATTTCATAAAACAACATCATCCATCATTTTAAATTATTGCTGTTTATTTGATGGAGTTTCAGTAGTAATTTTGTAACACACGTGTGTGGAGTTAGAAAGAATGTAGAGGATTTTTTTCTGATAAGCATCTAATAAGTTGGACTTTCCTTTGCTCGCTCAAGGATGGTTAATGGATAATTCTGGAAAGATAATGCTGTCATTTTACTGTTACGTAAGCAGCCCTTTTATGATGCTTTGTTCTTGCAGATTTCCAGAGACCAAGGACCGTGTATAAAAGTCCATAAACAACAACAACAAAAATCTGTATTGATCTGCAATGCATTCATTTGGTCAGTGAACCAAAATTATATATTGCAAACCTTTCTAAACAATGTCCTGAAACTAATGACTGTACTTTTCAGTACTCAACCAAGTGAAAAAAAACCCATTATCAGTTCTTATTTAGACTGAGTCTCTCTCTCTGTCTCTCTCTGTCTCTCTGTCTCTGTTTCTCTCTGTCTCTCTCTGTCTCTCACCTTTGTTGCTCAACAGTCTCTCAAGAACCACAAGATGAAGACAGGAGGTCAGCATCCACAGGGCAGGGCCATCTCTGGCCTGAATCCCTTACTCCATTTGTTGGGACTCTGTCTAACCCCTTTCCAGGGACAATATACTTTATTTTTTGGTAAAAGAATGAATAAATGCATACCAAGAACTGAAATTTGGCTGCACAAGTGATTGAACAGATTGAGGTCAGAGGGCAAACCTTTTTAGAGTAAACCAAACAGCAATCCATTTAAATGAAGAGCCTGCTGTATATTCCTGTATGTAAATGTCACACCAAGCCCATGCCTCTGATTTGGTGTTTGTGCTGATGCAACTTTCTAGCTACTAGAGTTGGGAGAGGGAGACTCAACCTGTCTGAGAACTAATAATGGACTTTTTTTCATTTGTCTGAGTTCTGAAAATTACAGAATTATAGTTATTAGTAACAGGACACTATTTAGAAAGAATTGCACTTTAATAAAATTTTCAAATATACATCCCCCCCCACTATATCATAAAGTGTTTAAATTGTACATTTTGGTCTCTATTTCGCCTCTTTGGAAAGAATAGCAAACTGTACTTTTGTAGGAAAAAAAAACCCAAAACAAAAACACTGGACTTGGAGGCTGAAGATTAGGTTATACAATTTAATAATTCTGTGTCTTCTGGCAAGTCACTTCATATCTCTGGGCTGTAGTTTTTCTCATCTGTAAAACGATAGGGATCCTTAGATGATCTCTAAGCTGCCTTTCAGTGTTCTTGAGCCGAGCTGTGCTGGCCTCCCAGATTCTGTCTCCATCTGAAATCCACTTCCTCCTTGTCCTCTCTTATTAGGTATGACAGTTGTCCTCCAGTGAATTATAGAACTACCCATACTATGAGAGGGGAGAAAAACATATTTTTACTAATTATTTGGCCTATTTCTGTGAATATATTGTTTATATAGTATTTTTGTTGAAAATTATTTTCATATGGAACAACTGTATGGGAATGCTGGAGAAAATGCAAAGTTCATTTAAAATCAATTCTAAGTACATGTTGTTTTTCTCACTATCTCCACATATTTGTTGCATGGAAAATTCTTTCCATGACTGCATTCCAGAGACAGATATCAATGAACAATTCTGAAATGATTTTTTAAAATAAATTGGAGCTGATTCTCGAGTAAAGAAATGCTTCCATTTTTCATGACTGCACTCATGCCTAGATGCTATCATGGAGAATTCCCTTCTAATGATCTTTTCCTTGTGCCCTGCCTGCTACATTGTTTCTCAGGTCTGCTTGTCCTCGGCTCCTAACCACTTCTCCTACCTTTTTGCCTAAATTCAGACTGCTGACCTCTTGGTGAATCTACCAGTCTCTTCATTTAAAACAAATCTGTTGTGAAGCTGTACATATATTTAAAAGTTTTTTACTTTTAATTCACTTTTTTTTTGATGTACAGTAAGTTCTAATAGATACATAGTCATATATAACCAACACTACAATCAGGAACAGTGCCCTTACACCAAAAGTTTCCTTGAGCTGTCCCTTTGTTGTCAAACCCTTCCTGCAGCCCTAACCCTTGACAATACTGATGTGTTTCTGCACCATAAAGTCTTGCATTTTCCAGAATGTCATACAATTGGAATAATATAGTATTAAACTCATAATGTGTTTGAGATTCATTTCTTTTGGTGCATGTACCAATATTTCGTCCCTTCTTATTGCTGAGTAGTATTCCACCACATGGATGTACCATGGTTTGTTTGTCTATTCACTTGCTAAAAGGGCATTTGGGTTGTTTCTGATTTGGGGCAATTATAAATAATGTGCTACAAAATTCATGTACAGGTTTTTGTGTGAATATAAGCTTTCATTTCTCTTGAGTAAATGCTGATACCTATGAGTGGAATTGCTGGGTTGTGTGGTAAGTAGTATATGTTTAATTTTATTAGAAACTGTTTTACAGAGTTGGCTGTACCATTTTGCATGCCCATGAGCGATGTTATAAGAGTTGCAGAAACTCTTCTGATGATACTTAGTATGAGCCAGGGTTGGGATTTTTTAGGCATCCTAATAGGTGTTTAGTGAGGTGTACCTTTTTTTTTTTTTTTTTACCATAAGGATGTCTTTTATATTATGAAACAAAATACTTATCATTCCAGCTTGATGAATTTGCACTTGTATTAAATCACCAGTATCTGGAGCAGTCCCAAGGACCCTGAGTAGTATTTGACTGACTTCTGGTCAGCCAAGATGATGTGTAAAACAGATGCATCCCACAACAAAGACAGGCTCCAACAAATGATAAACTACACATCTTGAACTATAGGAAGCAAATGTATAGTTTTAGACTAGCTCTCTTGCCACTGTAGCCCACTACCAAGGGTTCAGAAATAACTGAAAACTCCTCAGATCACACTACTACACAATTAGGTAATATTTAAGATAATAAGAAAGACACATTTATTTATAGCACAAGTTAAAATATAGGACTGCCAGGCTTCCCTGGTGACGCAGTGGTTGAGAGTCTGCCTGCCGATGCAGGGGACACGGGTTCGTGCCCCGGTCCGGGAAGATCCCACATGCTGCGGAGCGGCTGGGCCCGTGAGCCATAACCGCTGAGCCTGCGCGTCCGAAGCCTGTGCTCCGCAACGGGAGAGGCCACAACAGTGAGAGGCCCGCGTACCGCAAAAAAAAAAATTAAAAAAAAAAATTATATATATATATATGACTGCCAAGTTTAGCATCAGACACATGACACCTTTAGTCCTATTTTTTATAAGAATTACATCTGAATCCTTTCTTGGAATTATCCTCTTGCCTGCTATCTGTTGACTACACGGAACTCCTGGTCTTTGAAGTGAGCGAGCCTCAGATTTATGGTGTCCTAGGTGCACATTGGAATAGCTAATATCCTCACCATGGCTTTTGTCCTCATAGCATCTCAAAATCTTACTTTCTCCATTACTAGACAAGCCTGGCACTCTTAGATTGCCCTATCTTGAGGCTGCTTAGAACCTGGTATAGCTAGGTTACATCTTAGGTCGAGGTTGGGTTCTCAAGTTGGCAAGAAAGGAAAAACTACCCATTAGTCAGAGTTTCTACCAAAACTCCTTTAGGGTGATGCCAGCTGGAGGCCACCAAACCGTCTTGCAGCTGAGCTTGGCCGAGCCAGTTTTTCCTCCAGCTTTGGAACACATTGCTTTATCTTCCCTTGAGCACCAGATGAAGGAGTTTGCTTCTGTTTAGGGGCCACGTTATAAGAAAACTATCTTTGGTGTCTGCGCAGCAGAATTCTATTTAGTGCATCTGATTCTCACACTATGCAAAGCTCAGAGGAGCTGAGATAAACTGAGAGAACAGATTCACGTCTCCTACTTTTACTCATCTTGGTATATACACTCAGCATTTTGAGAGAGATGGCAAGTGGGATTTCTGGCTCCATCTTAATTGTTATTTTTCTGTCTTTCCTGCTACCTTTTGCCCGCCTTCCCAAGGTATACAGTTGAATTTCCACAAGAAAAATTATAACTGTTGGTAATGCTACTTTTCTGTACTGACAGTGTGGTAGCTGGCTACTGTACTTTTTCCATTTCTTCACAGTGAAATGGGGAAAAGTTGATGGCTTTCACATACCTCTTAATATCTAGTGGCAAATTTGGCCAGCCCTATTCCTGTCCCGGCGGTGCCCCCTGCAAGTGCCACAGTTGAAGAGCCCACCCACAGAGCAGCCATACCCAGCACTGGTCTTGCACTAGTGAGAGACGCTCTCTGCTGCTGCTTCTAACCTAAAGCTATGGAGTTCCCCTCCCGAGGTCTATAAATGTTCAGGCAGATTATAGAGTTGGGCTCATTAACATCTGGTTTTAGAGCAGTGGTGGTAACAGAATATGATATGTTATTACTTCCATTTTCATTTTCTGAAATGACTGTGGCCATTTCTCATTGGAGATGCATTGGATCTTTTGGACATGTTTTTAGTGCAATTGACTTCATAGAAGTAAAAATGCCAACAAAATTTCCCAAATATGGCAATGCAAATTTCCAAGTCTGGTTTAATAATACACAATAACTGCTGTTTATGTGTAATAAACAACAGCATGTAAAAGGTGGTGAGACTCATAAATGCATTAAATAAGCTATTTTTAAAATAGGTAAAAGATGTTAAAAATAATAAAAAAATAAAATAGGTAAATAAAAATTTAAAAATTGTTAGCACAGAACCTTACATAGTAGGCATTCATTAAATATTATTCCCTTTTGTTTTCTTTCATTTTTAACCCTCCATATTTAGAAGATGGGTTTTGTTAAAGGCCTGTTCATGGCAAAAAGGGGAAAAATGCTTAGGTAAGAAGAGTTAGTCCTTGTATCACCCATTTCCTTATTTATTTTGGGAAGGTAGTGAGGCACAACAGAAATATTATGAATCAGACAAACCTATAATGAAATCCTAGCTAGCTGTGTGACCTTAGGCAAACTATTTAATTTTCTGAGCGTCAGTTTCTCATTCTTAGAATAAGAGAATATTCTGAATATTCAAGGCAGTGGATAATAATATTGTCTTTGCAAAATCGTCATAACAGTTTAGGATGAGGTCATTGAATTTGTTTAGCTTTGATTCCAAGCAACGTTCTAACTGTGTAATTTCATAGGTAGGTCTCTCTAGAGGGAGATCTTGTGGCGAGCACATGGGCTCTGGAACTTCTCTGTCATTTCTCAGTGTGAACCAGTGATTCTCATTTACCTAACCATGTTGCTTTACCATAGAAAAAGAATACACCATTTTTGCAGACATAGGCATCCTGGCCACCAGTGCAGTGAGTCTCATCCTGAATTGTTATACCTCATCTCATGAGTGTGATTGAGTTTCACTCCTCCCAAAGATGAACCTGCTTTTTATGTGCAGGTGAAATGAAATTTTGAGCCTGTAAAGTCGGACGCTAGAAGCTGAAGGTTATACATTTCACATGGTGAGGAATGTTACCCAGGGAGACCTGGAGAGAATTGGCAAACCTCTTTCCAGACTACTCTGCTTCTGTTTACCCATTACAATTTAAATTTAATCATTATTAAAGTAACAACTGGACATAATTTAAAAATAAAAATAGTACTTATAATGAAAAACTCCCAATTCCTGCTACTCAGAGGCAACCACTTTCAACTCTAAGCTGTTTCTTCTGGTATTCCTGCTCTAACTGGGACTGGCTGCTCCAAAGCTGGCAGCACAAATGTCTTCCTAGGACTTTCTTTCCTCAAACTCCGTTAGAGGCTGTGTACCTCTCTCCTGCCTGGTGCTTTCTGTTTCCTTCAGTGCACATCTTTTTCCGGATGTACTCCTCTATTTTGAAGAAGCACATCCTTCAGTAGTTTCCTGAGAAAGGGTTCATGGCAGGTATCTTTATTTATTTTTTGCTTAGTTTCACTGAGGTATAACTGACATATAATATATTAGTTTCAGGTATACAGCATAATGATTTATATATATTGTGAAATGATCACCACAATAAATCTAGTTAACATCCATTATCATACATAGTTACAAAATTGTTTTATAATTTTTTAATTTATATTTTGAATCCTTGTCATTCATAAATTTTACATCATGTGCTTCAGTGTGGGATTTATCAGTGGGTCCCTTAAATTTAGAAATATATGCCTTTCAATTCTGGAAAATATTCTCATTTTATCCTATGGCAATTTCCTGTCATCTGTTTTCTCTACTCTTTATTTCTGGAACTGTTATTATTTAGATGCTGGAGTTCCTGGATTGATTCAATAAATAAAAAAATTTCCCCAATTCTAATATTTATGTATTTTATTTTATTTATTTATTTTTTTTGCGGTATGCGGGCCTCTCACTGTTGTGGCCTCTCCCGTTGCAGAGCACAGGCTCCGGACGCACAGGCTCAGCGGCCATGGCTCACGGGCCCAGCCGCTCTGCGGCATGTGGGATCTTCCTGGACCGGGTATGTATTTTATTTTTACTTTCTATTTTATTTTTTAATACTTCCACTTGAAAAGGGTCAGAAAATGCCACTCCAAAATATGCCTATTTGGCATATTGACTTTTTTGAGTTGAAGGCACTTGAAAAACAACAGGTGCAAGAAAGGCTCTCTACCTCCCCTTTTCTTCTTAAAAACAGGGGATAAAACTCCCATGTGAATGATATGCTCCCTGAATCTGGAGGAAAAGAACATTTTTATAACCAGAGACTGAGAGTAGAGGCCGAGAAGAATCTATACAAATAAACCTTGTTAAGATAACCCTTATCTTCCTTTAGCCTCTTTATATATTTTAGTTACTTTTTTTCATAATAACTATCTTTGTTCAACCTAGTATGTAAGCACTTAGAACTAACCACTCTTGGGTCTTTATTTTCCTGTGAAGGCTTCCATGTACATGTAAAAATAAAATTTGTATGCTTTTCTCCTATTAACCTGTCTATGTCAACTTAGTTCTCAGGCCCAGCACTAAGAGAAGGGAGGAAAAACTTTGCTTCCCCTACATGTTGAAAGGTTTACTTCTGCAGTGTATTTTTTTTTTCCTTCATCACTGCATTGTATTTTTAATTTTCTTTGTTTTTTTTTTTTCACAGTTAAACATCCTTTGCTTGTTTTATGAATGTTGTTACCTTCTTTTAGATGTTGCAGCACCTGTTTTTACCTAACAAAATTAATTTAAATGTTTTAGAGTTCCCTTTTGTTTCCTTCCTTGTTTTTGCTTCCTCGGTATTTCCTTTTCCTGTTTGTTCAGTTTCTGCCTTTTATGTTACACCTTCCCTTCATTGCCTGGCGGTTTCTGGTAGTTCATTTTTAAAGAATACATTGTTGGCAGCTCTGTTTCTAGACATGGTTGGCCAATTTGTAGACCTTGCCACAGGGTGATAGGATATGGGGCCTAGCTGTCTCACCAGGATACTCTCAAAATCATTTCTGAAGTCTTTTCTTTTGAGTGGGTTGGTTTCTTCAGAAAGAAAGTCTCCAGTTTCCTACCTAATGATGTAAAATTGGCTGAACACATTTTGGGAGTCCAGCAGGGGAAAGGTGGTGGTAAAGGGAGTGGAGGGGATGGGCAACAGATTTTATCAGGCCCTAAAAGTAGAGCTGTTTGGAGAATGAGCCAGAATTATTCATTCTAGCATCCCTGAATGAATCATCTGGCACAGCTAGATGTCTTACATATTGTGACACAGAAATGTGTAGGAAGTTTGGCTGGGATATTTGTCACACTATTATTTGTTAGGGTTGATTTGAGTATTTGCTTGATGTTCCATGTATATCCCTTTGAAAACTGAAAGAGGATGGATGGCCTTCACCAGCGGATCAAAGATTGCTCTTTGATCACAGTGACTACATTGCTGAGCCTCCAGCTGTAAGATAGAAGATATATATATATATGTATAAAGTGCTTAAAATATACATATATATATATGTATAAAGTGCTTAAAATAGTTACTCGTACAGAAACTATTATTATATTCACAGTTATCAATGATTTAAACCAATTTGTTAATCAAACAAATGTCTTTTGAGCCTACAGTTTTGCTGAAGTGGTCCTTACTTTGAGTAATACCCTATCCTCAAGAAGCATACATTCTAGGAGAGACACATGAAAAATTGATAAGTTAAATAATTAGATTCACAATAGCATAAAAACTAATAAAATACATAGGAATAAATTTAACCAAGCAGAGGAAAGATTTGTACACTGAAAACTATAAGTCACTGATGAAAGAAATTAAAGACACAAGTAAATGGAAAAATGTACTATATTCATGGATCAGAGGAATTAATATTGTTAAAATGTCCATACTACCCAAAGCCATTAATAGATTCAGTGCAATCCCTATCAAAATTCCAATGACATTTTTAACAGAAATAGGAAAAAAATTCATATGAAACCACAGAAGACCCCAAATAGCCAAAACCATCTTGAAAAAGAAGAACAAAGCTGGAGGCATCACACTTTTGATTTCAAACTTTATTACAAACCTATAGTAATCAAAACAGTATGATGCTGGCATGAAAATAGACACATAGATCAATGGAACAGAATCAAGAGCCCAGAAATAAACATACACATATACAGTTAACTAATATTTGACAATGGAGCTAAGAAGACTCAGTGGGGGAAAGGATAGTCTCTTTAATAAATGGTGCTGGGAAAACTGGATAACCACATGCAGAAAATGAAATTGGACCCATATATTGCGTCACTCACCAAAATTAACTTGAAATGGATAAGTGACTTAAATGTAAGGCCAGAAACTATAAAACTATAGAAGAAAACATAGCTAAAAATCTCCTCGATTTTGGTCTTGGCAACAATTTTTTGGGTGTGACACCAAAAGCATAAGTAACAAAAGCAAAAATAAACAAGTGAGATTACAGCAAACTAAAAAAACTTCAGTACAGCAAAAGAAACAATCAGCAAAATAAAAAGGCAGCCTACAGAATGGAAGAAAATATTTGCAAACCATTTAACTGATGAGGGGTTAATGTCCAAAATATATAAGAAGCTCATACAACTCAATGGCAAAAAACCAATCCAATTTAAGAATGGGCAGAGGAACCGAATAGACATTTTTCCAAAGGAGATATACCAACGACCAACAGATACATGAAAAGATGCTCAATTTCACTAATCATCAAGGATATGCAAATTAAAGCCACAATGAGACATCATCTCACACCTGTTAGTATGGCTATTATCATAAAGATAAGAGATATCAAGTGTTAGTGAGGCTGTGGAGAAAAGGAGACCCTTGTGCATTGTTGGTGGCAATGCTGGTACATTGGAAAACAGTATGGAGGTTCCCCAAAAAGTTAAAAATAGAACTACTGTATGATCCAGCAATCCCACTTCTGGGTGTATATCTGAAGGAAATGAAATCACTATCTCAGAGAGATATCTGCACCCCCAGTTCATTGCAGCATTATTCTCAATAGCCATGATGACATGGGAACAACCTAAATGTCTATCAACAGATGAACGGATAAAGAAAGTGTGATATGTATACATACACATACACAATGGAATATTATTCAGCCAATAAAAAAGAAGGAAATCCTGCCATATGCAGTAATAGGGATAGACCTTGAGGGCATTATGCTAAGTGACATAATTCAGACAGAGAAAGACAAATACTGTATGTTCTCACATGTGGAATCTAAAAAATCTAAACTCAAAGAAACCGGGAGTAGAATGGTGGTTGCCAGAGGCTTGGAGGTGGGAGAAATGGGATGTTTGTCAAAGGGTACAAACTTCCAGCTGTAAGATAAATAAGTTCTGGGGATTTAATGTACAGCGTGATGAGGGGATTCATCAAGATGGTGGAGTAGGAGGGCATGGAACTCACCTTCCCCAACAAACACTTAAAAAATGCATCCATGTATGTGGACGTGTATGCACTGCCAAGCGTGGGGTGGGTGGCTGGTGGGAGGCAGCCGCATGGCACGGGGATGTCAGCTCGATGCTTTGTGGCCGCCTGGAGGGGTGGGATGGGGAGGGGGGAGGGGGGGAGATGCAGGAGGGAAGAGATATGGGAACATATGTGTATGTATAGCTGATTCACTTTGTTGTAAAGCAGAAACTAACACACCACTATAAAGCAATTATACCCCAATAAAGATGTTAAAAAAAAAAGAACAATTCTCACTGAAGACTAACTGGAAACTGACAGAAAGACTTTTGTACAGCCAAGACTGTGAGAAAGATCCACATGAAAGCAATCAGATCAGGACCTGTGCCCTTGGGAGGGGACTCAGAGGAAAAGGGAGAACATACAGGCACAGACCCGCCCTGGGGAATGAGTGGTGAATGCCAAAGATTAGTTCCTTGAGCCTTGGGGTCCTACACAGGGAAGATGAGCCCCCTTGGCTGGTTGGAGGACTGCAGGGACTGAGAGGATAGCTGCGGGAAGCCTGGACTCCACTGGTGAGGATCACACTCACAGCGGCTTGACCGCTGGTGGGGCAGAGGGGGTGAATAGAAGTTTCTCAGGCTCGCCTGAGTGAGTGCCCCAGCCCAAGCTGAGTGAGCACTCTAGCACCACTCACTCCATGTCACAGCATGGCACTGGATCTAGGGCTGTCAAGACTGGGAAGAAAACTCTGGGCTGCAGAGGCAACCTGATTTCAGGACAGAGCCTGCTTGGGGTGATGATGGCCATTGTTGGCACTTACTCAAGCAGTTTCTCAGAAGCCGCTCAGAACTCAGATGGCAGCTGCTCCATCACAGCTCACGACCTGATATACACCGAGAGTCCATATATACCCACTTGCCCTTTGTTGCAGCTCCACAACAAGCAGTAGAGCACGGTGGCAGAGGCTAGGGTCAGTGATTGGCTGTGAGGGACAAAGGGGACTTGCACCTGAGGCTGCATCTGAGCAGAGCAAGGGAAGCAACTGCTGGCACCTGCACAGGCAGCACATTGGAGACAGCTTGAACAGGAGCCGAGAACCACCTGGACCCCCTTTGCTTCAGCACTTGCGCGCTGTGGAGCAAGAGTCCCGGTGCTGGTAAAAGGGAAAGCACTTCCACGGCAGGGGACACGGGTTCGAGCCCTGGGGAAGATACCCCATGCCGCGGAGCAACCAAGCCTGTGCGCCACAACCACTGAACCTGTGCTCTAGAGCTCGAGAGCCACAACTACTGAGTCTACATGCCACAACTACTAAAGCCCGCGCACCTAGAGCCCATGGTCCACAACAAGAGAAGCCACCTCAATGAGAAGCCTGCGCACCGCAACAGAGTAGCCCCCGCTCGCTGCAATTAGAGAAAGCCCACGCGCAGCAATGAAGATCCAATGCAGCCAAAAATAAATAAATAAATTTATAAATACATTAAATGCTTACCACTGGTCAGTATGTACCATGGCTTTCCTGTTGCTAATTCTTTATAAAATAAATAAATAAAATAAACCTGATATGAATGAGAGTCCTCTGACTCAGGAGGTAAAAGACATTGCTCCCTGACTAGAAACTTTGCCTTGTGGAGGTGATGGAGTTTTTTACTCGTGCCTAAGGTGATTGCCTGGAGGTATTGATACAGGTGTGTATTCTTAATGAACCAGCCCTGATTACCTTGTTGGGGTGAGAGGGCAAAGGAAAAATGAGGGTGTGTAAAGCAGGAAATTTCTCCACCCCTGAAGAACATACCCCGTGCCTGGGTTAAAGGAATTTTATACAGTTGAATGCATTTTGGGTTTCCCTTACTGAGAAATTTAACCCTCTTTTATATGAGACAAACTAGCATGGAGTTAGCACTGAAATGCTTTTAAATATACATATATATATGTATGTATGTGTGTATATATATATATGTGTGTGTGTGTGTATGTATGTATATATATATGTATGTATATGTATATATATGTGTATATATATTTTATATATATATATATATATATATATATATATATATAGAGAGAGAGAGAGAGAGAGAGAGAGAGAGAGTTAAAAAGGAAAGTTTGCCCAGAGGAACAAACATTGGTGGTGGTGCTAAAGGCCATGGCCTATATGAGGCCTTGGGCTGAATGTATTCTACCTGGAAATTGCTCCGACATCTAGATTAGCTTGTTTGTGACCTCTGCTGGGGAGGTAAAATGTTTTGGTCAGCTACCAGGAAGATTAAACTCCAACATGCTCAGAAGGGAAGTGAGGGCTTAGGTATGTCAACCTGTATGCTCCTGAATTCCTCTTTCAGATTCAGCTCTGAGTCTCAAACAGCCTCCTCACTTTACTTCCTTCAAGGTCATACAGTCACCTCATCCACCCTCCTCCTCATTGGGTGTGTTTCCCAGGTGGTGAGTGAGAGCATGGACGTTCATAGGCCCCTCTGCACTAGGCAAGCTGCCTTCAGCCCATGGGGGAAAACTGCTAGGAGCCTCTAACCGAATTGGCTTCAGTCTTGGGACTGCTGGGACAGATTGCTTGGCATGCATGACTTTTAGGCTATAGTTCTTGACAATCATCTCTAATGGAAAGCTTTTCAGTGTTCCCTAAGTAAACCCTCAAATCCAAGCTGGTTATCTTTGAGACTGTCCATTCTCCTTAGTGGCTTCTCCAGGGAATTCTTACAGCCGAGTTGTGGATAGTCACTACTGTATTTTCTTGCTTCTCTCCAGAAACCAAACTAGGAGATGCAATTGCTTCCTAAATGCTAAAGTTCTTGCTTTCTCTCTTATGCCTCAACCCAGGGGATTTGTTTAGGTACTCCCCCTTTTCTGTCTCTGATCTATAAAGCACAGCTTTCTGTGTATGCCTGAATACCCTATTCCCTTGTTGGGGAAAGATCCACCTGCAGAATTAAACGACTTTCTCACCAAAGATAGTCAACATTAAAGAACTCCCAGACCAAGCCTATGCACTCCAAGCTGCACTATTACAATTGGAAGACAAGCCTCAATGAGAAGTTCCTGAAGAAGTTCTACAGAAGGTAAGAGTGAATGTTCGTGCTGATAGAAGGCCAAGAAGAACCAAGATGTCTGAACCAATAGTAGTCAAACTCTGTCCAGGTGCTAAGGCTCCAGATTTAAAGCAACATCCTTTAGAGAGGCATATACAAAGCCTCTGATAACCACCCTTCTTAAATACCAACTAATCCAACTTTGTCAGTACCCATATAACACTCCATTCTGCCAATACAAAAACCCGGGACTGGAGATTATAATTTTGTACAGGATTTGAGAGCCATTAACCAAATTGTAGAGGATATACATCCATTGCTGCCAAATCCTTATACTTTGCTTACAACTTTATCTGGAGACTTTCGCTAGTTTGACTAATATAAAACAATATTGCTAGATGTTGTTCTCCCACGAGGATTTAAGAATGCCCCCACCACCTTCGGGTAAGCCTTAGCCAGGAACCTAGGGTGTCTCCAATTAAATGAGGAGCCTTACTCCAATAAGTAGAACATATACTAATTGCTAGGAAAACTAAGGAAGCTTCAGACCAAAATACAATCTTCACTTTAAACTTTCTGGCAGACCAGGGCAATAAAGTCTCCAAGCATATATTTCTCAATGAACTGTAAAATATCTAGGATTTGAATTATCAAAAGGACAAAGAAACTTATTGCTGGATCAAAGGGAAGCATTAACTAGGGTGACTGTACCAACTACCAGAAGGCAATTGTGAGGATTCTTAGGAGTGGCTGAGTTTTGTTGTATTTGGATTCCTTACTTTAGACTCATGGCCAAACCCCTATATGAGGCTCTTAAAGGAAATGACAGTGAGCCATTAAGCTGGACTGTGGAGTACCATAATGCATTCTGTACCATACAGATAATTGAAGAAGTCTATTCTAGCAGACCCATCCTGACTGATCAGCCTTTAGAAAATACAAATATGGAAATGTTTGTGGACGGGTGCAGCTTCATTGGTCAGTGACTTCAGAAGGCTGGGTATGTAATAGTAACTCACCAGGAAGTCCGGAAGCAGAAGCCCTTTCTCCAGGTACATCTGCCTAGAAGGCAGAGCTCATAGCCCTTGTGAGAGCCCTGCACGTTAGAGCTAAGAAAAAGGCAAGCGTTTATACTGATTCTCTAAGAATGGCTTCTCTGTCGTACATGCACGTGGGGCCATATGGAAAGAGAGAGGTCTACTAACACCAGGAGGAAAAGAAATTAAACATGCACAGGAGAAACTGGCTTTATTAGACGCTGTTATGATGCCAGAAAAGGAAGCCATAGTACATTGCCTGGACCACCAAAAGACTGATAGTTATATAACTAAGGGAAAAAATATGGCTGTTCAGGCAGCCAGACCAAAAACCCGGATCCGAAGGCCCTAGCACTCATTCTGAGGTGGACCCATCCCTGTTGATGCCTCAGTATTCGCAAAAAGATCTAGAGAGATCAGACAGATGGGGATTTCAGGCTGACTCTTGAGAGTTAGTTGGTGATCAATAGCAAACAACAAAAGAAGGCTGAATTTACAATGAACAGGGACTAATGCTTACACCTGAGCATTGCCTGGTCTGTGCCAGAAACAATCCTAGAACTGGACAACCCCAAAAATGAAAAGGGTGTAAACCTGAGGGACAGAACCAGGAGATGGTTGACAGACAGACTTTACTGTTAAGCCAAGAGCCGTGGGAAATTATAGCTACTTCCTGGTACTTGTGGACACCTTCACAGGATGCGTTGAAGCTTTTCCATGCCAGACAGAGAAGGCCTCCAAGGTAACAACAGCTTTACTGAAAGAAATTGTCTCTCATTTGGGGTTGTCTCTTTCAATTCAAAGTGACGACAGAGAAGCTTTCATAACCAAGGCAACTCAAGGGGTGTCTGGGGCCTTGGAATGCAATGGAAGTTATGTGCTTCATGGAGACCCCAGTCTATGGGGAAGACTGAAAAGATGAGTCATACCTTAAAAAAGAAACCAACTAAACTTGGGATAAGGTCTTATCAGTTGCCCTGCTTAGTGTGAGAATAGTCCCTAGAAGCAAGCTGCAGTTGAGCCCTTATGAAATGCTATATGGAAGGACCCCTCTTTAAGATTAAGTACTATTGCAGTCTTGAAGCTGATCATATTGCATTGTAAAAGAATTAGATACTATGAAGTACGGATGGTCTCCAGGTGTTACTTTATCTGCTATGCATAAATATGCTTCTAGTAGATTAATGTTTCCCACAGACATTCCCCTGCACTGCATAAGCCCAGAGGATTGGGCCCTCCTCAAAACTTGGAAAGAATCAACTCCCTGAGGATCAACTGCAAGCTAAGTGGATGGACAATTCCCAAACAGGCGTACTCTCCACGGACAGAAGGAAGTAGGAGGACCCACCATCTTAATAACACCAGAGGGAAACCGATTACCAATTTCTCAGCCCCTGATTACAGTTGTAAACCCTTCACTGACCCTAAATTACTTTTCAAAAATAAACAGGACAGCCAAGACTCCACCTGGCCAGGATGAGAAGACATGGACATCTTTAAAGTAGATGGCTTTCACCCAAGAGTCTGGATCAGGCCTATATAATTCAAATTCAGCCACTAACGATGTTTAAAAATAACACATTTTCATGGATTCTCAAAGAAATAAGGTCTTATTTTGAAGAGCTATAAAAATTAGGAGTCATATTTTAGGATTAATCCTTTTACTACTTATTGTCAGCTATAGTGGTCAGCACCCTATTTCCCTCAAAATTGAAGAATGTACAAAGATAAAGGGGGGAATTGAAACAGAATGTAAAACATTGACTGGCTTCAACTGGCTTCAACTGGTTTTGCTCCCTCCAATAGGTTGATTGATCAAACAAATGAGTTAATGAGTGCTGTTAGAGACAGCACTGCACATGTTCAAGACCAGAACCCATGTCTCCAGGATGACCCTGGAACCGAGAATCTTCAGTCCTCAGCACTCAAAGATCAGAGATGTTGCCACCAGAGCACTTTACCAGAGCACTTTACGAAGTGAGGAGTCCATCATTAAGGAAAATTTGGCTTCCAGAAGCATGAGTAGCTTATATGAACTGATTTGAGACTAGCCAATCAGCTTCTAAGTTTGAAATTCCCCTAACTCCTTAAATTTTGCCCAGGACCTTGGATCGAGGAGACCAGTTTGAGAGCCTTGCCTCCTGACCTCACAATAAAGTTCTTTCTTTCCTCAAAAGCCAGAGCCATATTATTGGCTTCTGTGCGTGCCAGGCTTCTGTGCGTGCCTTGGTGGTTAACCGTATTTACTAACCTTACTGTGGTTATCATTTCACAATATATACGTGTGTCACCTTAAACTTGCATATGTTATATGCTAATAATATCTCAGTAAAGCTGGGGAAAACCTAAATAATTAGAAAAAAAATCTCACAGGGTGAAACAGAGAATGCAAGAATGAATATCTCTGTTATTAAAGAGAATAACAGAGACCCAAAGAAATCACCTTGCTCAAGGGTAGAACAGATCCTTTCTGCACTTAAAGAGAGTCCAGGACCCCTTCTTTCTAGGTGTCAGGGGCTTTGACCAATACACTTCTGCTTTTGTTTTTATTCTACTTCAGAGAGCTGCTCTGAGGTCCTTTAATATGTGTAACTCAAATATTTCCCCTGAGAGTTGGGCTCACTCAGATGTTTGTTTCCTCCTTGATAGATTTACATTTTTAAAGATGTGCTAACGTTTAAGGACAGGTTTTATTTTCATAGAAACAGGAAGCATATACCACCCAGGATACTTTTGATAAGAATTTTAGCTGTTTTCTGTTGCCCTTAAAAAAACAAGGTGCCCAGAGGACTTTAGCAATAGGAAGCTGAAATGATTAGCATTATCCCACAAGAGGATTAAAAAGGGTAAAGGAAAGCATTAGCACATAATATAAAATGACGGAAAGCTAGGTTAGACCTTTCAGCAGGCTGGACTGTTGTCCTTTAGGGACAACTCTGAGACCTACTAATGTGTTTCCACGATGGCTGCCGATCATCATTGTGTTTCTATTTCTTACTGAGATCAAGCGCAGCTTGTGTTCTCAGTAAAGATGCCAGATTCAAAGAGAAGCTGTTTTGTTTTTTTTTAATCTTATTGAAATAAAGATCTTGCATAGATATCAGCATCATTACCAATATATCGCTATGCTTATTTGTAATGTGTACAGAGGTTGTGCAAAAAGGGAGATTCACTTGACTGCCTTCAATTACAGTAGTAATGATTTAAGTAAATATTATTCATTCAACAGAAATTTACTGACAGCGTTTTTGGGGTAAGATGCTGTGTAGGCCCTGGGACCTGGTTTTGGATCACAACGTGATCCAGCACGTCAAGGATTCTGATATGTTTACAGTCCAGTAAGGGAGACAGGGATCAAATAATCATACACACAAATGTAAATAAATTGCAACAATAAGTGCTATCAAGGAGATAAGCACAGTGCTATAAGAATAGATATTTTTAAGGAAGAGACCAAAAAAAAAAAAAGGGAGGGGGTGAGTGGGTTCTAACTGGGAGAGGATAGGAAGTGTGTGCAAGGCCCTGGCCCTGGGGTGGGAGGGAGCATGGTGACGAGGCACTGAAGAAAGACTGGTAGAATTGGGAGGGTGGTGTGAAAGTAGGCATCAGACCATAATAGGTTTTGACCATAGTAGGTTTTGTGGACCATTAAGAAGTTTGATCTTTGTCCTAAACGCAAAGGAAAGGCATTCAAGGGCTTTAAAAGGAGTGTGTGTGACATGTTTTCATGTGTGTTTTGAAAAGATCATTGTGGATGCAATTTGGAGAATGATTTGGAAAGGTGAGAGTGGATGATAGAGTACTTACCACTGATCAGACCTTACTGAGAACTGTTTTATGAAAGCAGCATTTAATTTATAAGAGAATAAAGCTATAAAGGATGTCAAGAAATTTAATCCAACATTCTCCTTTCAGACCAGTGGATGTTACAAACTTTCAGGACAAATGACTTCATAAGTCTCCCAGAAGAGAAAAACCTGCCATATCTCTGGGGAACAGATACTCACATTTGACTTTATTATAGAGGAACCCATTTCAGTGTTTAAAAATGCTCTGCCTCTTACTGGATAACTTTCACAACAACACTGAGAAGCAAGTTGGTATCATAATTTCGATTTTACAGACATGGAGTTGAAGAACTCAGATGCAGAGAGTACTGACATATCCTAGGTTATGAAAAAAATTTAGTACCTGTGCTAATTGGTGACTTTCTTCCTAACCTTCCAGTTCTCTGAGTTGTCCAGATGACTTTGCATTCACCAGAAATGTCCTGGAGCACATAAAGTTGGACAGAAGTCAAGTATAATGTTTTAGACTTACTGGGCGTTTCCCTGAATTTATTCTAAGTATGAAGCTACACCTTTGACCTCAATTTTTACTTTTTATGTACACATATGTATTTTGCCACTTAATTTCACCAATCCCAATATGCTGCTTATTAACTTTAAAGACAGGTTTATATACAATAGTTTTATGAATTTATAAGTGTTTTGCTAAGTTTTCAGCCCTATTCCATATGACTCACAAAAGCTGTGTGTTCGATGCAGTGCAGGTGGTAGGGTTTTCAGAAGGTTGATGCATGTTAATCTCATGGAAAGTCATGTACATAGACTTTGGCATTCTATGCAAACTTTCTCCATTTTTTTCCCTTGGGTAATAATACATAAAGTCTATAAATTGTTTTTAAAATTAAATTAAATAGTAACAGTAATATTCTTCCCTATAGGTTGTTTTTAATTAATGTCTCTTATTTGACCTAATTTGTGATATTGACTCCCCATTTTCTAGAGTTTCTAAGCCACTTTATATGTGTATTATGTTCTAAAATAATTCCTGGAGAATGTCAATGGGAGCATGTTCCTAACTTCTCTTCCCTCCCAATGCAGGCGTATTTCTGGCCTAGAATCTGAACTCAGGATTTTTTGTTAGCTCTTTTTAAATTGCATTAGAAAAAGTAGTTTGAATAGTTTGATTATTCACCGTGGTAGGGCATTATCAGAGAATAAAATAATTCATATCATAAAAAGACATAATATATACTGAAATGCATCTTTGAATGCTGGCAAAACATATAATGCTACATGTGGGTCATTTAACTGTAATTACCTGGATAATTTAGGCAAAAGCCATTTATTTATTTTTAACTAAAACACTTGAGTAACAGAGAAAAGCTTTGGCTTTATCTAAATTATATATATTTTTACCTAAACCTCTATACCACGTCAGGCTATTACACTTTCCTGAAAAGATTTCTAATTTTACCATTATTTAGTCAAAGTATTTTTAATTTTTGCATCTTGTGATTCACTAAATAGCAGTCTGGAAGAGTAAATTTAGTGGGTAAAATTGGTAGACAAAAGTGGAAGGAGGAACAATATAGTAACATAGTCTCAAAGTATCTCTCCCCAAATAGTAACTTTACTGTGTAGAAATCTAGCCCACTGGCCTTAACCAAGGGCTCACGATTCATATCTGGACATACGATTCAATGTTCTGCTCTCCATTTCTGGAGAGAAACTTAATGCTGTTTGATCATGTGTACTCATGGTGGAATAAAAGCCTGCTAATAATGTAAGCCCCATAATGTTTACAAGGCAGGGGCACTGTTCAACATAGTTATAATCATACCTTGAGGGCTTAGTAAATGTTCAATTCTAAGTAATTACTAATTTGTTTGACATTTATTGACATCTACAAGCAAGTTTAGTGTAGAACACACACACACACAGAAACAAACATGTTAAGACAGAATTCTGTATAGAATTCTGTTACATTATCAGGGCTACACTGAATTCCAGCATTTTGTCTTAAGTGCTAACGTTGGGTCTTCCTGATCCAGACATCTTTAACACTGGACTGAATAAAATCAACAAAAATTAGTTAAACGTAGTAGAAGTTAATCCAAAGAATAAAATAAATACCCATGGGTCCATATTGATATAAATAAATAATCGAATAAATATATAAATGATAGAAAAGAGACACACTTCTTTACAGAGGAGTCCCATTTTAATAAGTGCCGAAGAAAGGTAGGAAATAGAAAAGTCAGCATTTTAACACCGCAGTAATAATTGCTACAGGGAAGATCTGCCAGTGGATGCTAATACTAGTGGGTGAAATTTAAGGAGGATTAGGATATGTGTGTAGTCTCAAAGTATCTCTTCTAAAATAGTAACTTTGCAGTAGAGAAACGTGGCAGACACCACCTTGACCATGAACTCAAGGTTAACATCACCAGCAATAAGATATATTGACATCATATGCCCTCTGATGGGCTGCCCTGAGAAGGGTTCATCACCTTTGTGCTGTTGTTCCCAATAATGCAAACCTCACTTTAATCGTGAACAAGCATGAGACAAGCCAAAACTGAGGTATATTATACAAAATACCTAACTAGTTCTTTACAAAAGTCTCAAAGTCATGAACAACAAAGAAAGGAACCGTAGTAGATTAGAGACTACAGAGGCATAGCAATTAAGGCACCATGGGATCCTGGATTGACTGAATCCTGGCACAGAAAAAGGACTTTCATGGGAAAATGGGGGAAATCTGAATAAAGTCTGTAGTTCAGTTAACACTGTTGTGCCAGTGTTAATTTTCTGGTTTTGATAATTATACTATGGACATGCAACATTGGGTAAGCTGAGTGAAGTGTATACAGGAACACTCTGCTATTTTTGCAACTCTTCTGTAAGCTTAAAATTATTTCAAACTAAAAGTTTTTTTTTTAAACAATGAAAATGGAAGCATACACTATGAAATGAGCACAGTAGTCATTGTTGAACAAATAAAATATGCAACACCTAATGGCACCATTCCTTTTGCTAGAATATCTTATATATGTACATATCAAAGCAGTTCTCAAATCTCTTATTATGTCATATGGTTTATTTGTGGTAGAACAATGATGAGAGGGACTGTTACCTTTCTCTTTATGGAGAGTAATTTTGCTATATTATGCTGTTCCATGATTACATATCTGTTCTATGTATGTTTCTGAATATACACATACACATAGCATATTCAGTAATATCAGTGGCAGTTTAATTCATACATTATTCATAAAATTAACATAATTTAGCATAGTATAACTCGTATATGATACTGATATGATATAATTCAGGAAAAAGATATTCAGCAACGTTTTCTAGGATTCATGTCTTGTCATATCTCAAAAATTCATCTTCAGTGACGGAAAATGTTTGGCAGTCTATTGCTTTTTGTTTGCATTTTTAACCTTTTAAGACTCTGACTATAAGAAAATTTGATTTTGAAAACAAAAAAGTCTTAATAAAGCCTTCTGTTTTGCAGTGTGATTAATGAAAACAAAATGTGTTTGGGGTACCTAATTTTTCTTTAATATTTTCTTTTATTCATAGTTTTCATTATGACTAGATCAAACATAATTTCTCATGGATATTTTTATACACAATTTTGGAGGTTTTTCTTCTGCTGAAATACTGAAGAAGTAAAGT
Organism: Pseudorca crassidens; assembly: GCF_039906515.1. Taxonomy (NCBI): domain Eukaryota; kingdom Metazoa; phylum Chordata; class Mammalia; order Artiodactyla; family Delphinidae; genus Pseudorca; species Pseudorca crassidens. Next base: position 22,184,994 of record NC_090301.1, read on the forward strand.
TAACATTTTGCTTGTAATTCCTCCTCTCGGAATGTGAAGACTCCAAAACTAAGCCTTTTCTTAAAATACTTAAGGCCTAAATGTAATTAAATAACTAATAATTGTCATTCTTAAAAGTTATTTTATTTAGTGCTATAAATACTAGTACATTAAGCAATTCTACAAAGATTTGAATTATGGTATAATCTCTATTATTCTGTTTTGCACTGTTACTAAATTTAAAAAATTGTTGGGTTAAGAAGTATTATATTTGTAATAGTTATGTATTGCTGCATCAGAAGTTGCCCCAAAACATAGTGTTTTAAAACAACAATAAACATTTATTGTCCTCATTTTCTGTGGATTAGAAACTTGACAGCTCTGGCTTAGGGTCTCTTTTGAGATGGCAGTCTAGATGTTAGTTGGGGCTGTAGTCATCTGAAACCTTGATGGGGCTGGAGAATCTGCTTCCAAGATGGCTCACACACATGACTGGCAAGCTGTTCTGGTTGTTAGCTAGAGGCCTCATTTCCTACGTACATGTGCTTCTTCATAGGCTGCTTGAGTGTCCTCACTGTGTAATGGTTGGATTCTCCAAGACAGGTAATTCAAGAGAAAGCAAGACAGAAGCCTCAATATCTGTTTTGACATATCCCTATGTGATTATTATTTACAAAGGTTAGGTTTTTTTTAAAATTTGTTTTGATTCACTCCTTTTTTTAAATTGAAGTAGAGTTGATTTACAGTATTTTATTAGTTTCAGATGTATAGCATAGTGATTCAATATTTTTATAGATTATACTCCATTTAAAGTTATTTCAAAATAATAGCTGTATTTTCCTGTTCTGTACAATGTATCCTTGTTGCTTATTTATTTTATACATAGTAGTTTGTATCTCTTAATCCCATGCCTCTATCTTGCCCCTCCCACCTTCCCTCCTCTCACTGGTAACCACTAGTTTGTTCTCTATATTATGTGGGTCTATTTCTGTTTTGTTATATACATTCATTTGTGTTATTTTTTTAGATTCCACATATAAGTGACAACGGAATATTTGTCTTTCTCTTTCTGACTTATTTTACTTAGCATAATACCTTCTAGGTCCATCCATGTTGTTGCAAATGGCAGAATTTCATTCCTTTTTATGACTGAGTAATATTCCATTGTGTATGTGTGTGTATGTGTATATGTATGTGTGTGTATATACACACACACACACACACCGCATCTTCTTTATCCATTCGTCTGTTGGTGGACACTTGAGTTGCTTCCATATCTTGACTATTGTAAATAATGCTGCTATGAACATTGGGATGCATAGGTCTTTCCAAGTTAGTGTTTTCATTTTTTTTTGAATGTATACCCAGGAGTGAAATTGCTGGATCATATGGTAGTTCTGCTTTTAGTTTCATGAGGAACCTCCATTATGTTTTCCATAGTGGGTGCACTAATTTACATTCTCACCAACAGTACACAAGGGTTTCCTTTTCTCCACCTCTTCACCAGCGTTTTTTATTTATAGACTTTCTGATGTTAGCCATTCTGACAGGGGTGTGGTGATATCTCATTGTGGTTTTTATTTGTGTTACTCTAGTAATTAGGGATATTGAGCATCTTTCCATGTGCCTGTTAGCCATGTATGTGTCTTCTTTGGAAAATATGTATTCAAGTCTTCTGCCCATTTTTGAGTAAGTTTTTTTTTTTTTTTTTTTGTGGTACGCGGGCCTCTCACTGTTATGGCCTCTCCTCTTCTAGGAGTTTTATGGTTTCAGGTCTTATATTTAGATCTTTAAACCATTTTGAGTTTATTTTTGCATATGGTGTGAGAGAATGTTCTAATCTCATTGTTTTACATGTGGCTGTGTAATTTTCCCAGTACCACTTATTGAAGAGACTTTTTTTCTCCACTGTATACTCTTGCCTCCTTTATCATAGATTAATGGACTGTAGATGCATCGATTTATTTCTGGGCTCTCTATTCTGTTCCATTGATCTATATGTTTGTTTTTGTACTAGTATCATGTGTTTTGAATCCTTTAGCTTTGTAGTATAGCTGGGTTAGAGTATCCTAGGTTGCAGGTTTTTCCCTTTCAGCACTTTGAATGTATCATGCCACGCCCTCTGGCCTGCAAAGTTTCTGCAGAAAAATCAGCCTTATGGGGATCCTGTTGTATATGACTCTTTGCTTTTTCTTTTGCTGCCTTTAGGATTCTCTCTTTATCTTTAACTTTTGCCATTTTAATTATATGTCTTGGTGTAGGTCTGTTTGGGTTCATATTGTTTGGGACCCTCTGTACTTCCTGTACCTGGATATCTGTTTCCTTCTTCAGGTTTGGGAAGTTTTCAGCCATAATTTCCTCAAATACATTTTCAATCCCATTCTCTCTCTCTTCTTCTGGGACCCCTATAATGCAAATGTTGATATGCTTAATGTTATCCCAGAGATCTCTTAGACTGTTTTTTTTTTTTTACTTTTTTCATTTGTTTTTCTTTTTGCTGTTCTGATTGGGTGATTTTCATTATTCTATCTTCCAGATCACTCATGCGATCATTTACGCATTATTCTATCTTCCAGATCACTTATGCATTCTTCAGTAGTCTTCTACTCATCCCTTCCAGTGCATTTTTTAATTTCAGCTATTGAATTTTTCATTTCTGATTGGGCCTTTTTTATATTTTCTAGTTCCTTGTTAAAATTCTCACTGTGTTCATCTATGCTTTTTCCTAATTCTTTTTTTTTTTTTTTTTTTTGCGGTACTTGGGCCTCTCACTGCTGCGGCCTCTCCCGTTGCAGAGCACAGGCTCCGGACACGCAGGCTCAACAGCCATGCATCACGGGCCTAGCCGCTCCGCGGCATGTGGGATCTTCCCGGACCAGGGCATGAACCCGTGTCCCCTGCATCGGCAGGTGGACTCTCAACCACTGCGCCACCAGGGAAGCCCCTAATTCATTTAACATTCTTATTACTAATGCTTTGAATTCTTTATCTGGTAAATTGTTTATTTCTGTTTCATTATTTATTTTTCAGGGGTTTCCTCTTGCTCCTTCAATTGAGAACTGTTCCTCTGTCTTTACATTTTGCTTAACTTTCTCTGCCTTTATGAATTTAGGTTGAAAGTTACCTATTGCACTCTTGAAAGTGTGTCCTTACGTGGGAGCATCCCTATATAGTCTGTGTACCTTTGGTGGGAGATTTGGATTTGACATGAAGAGAAGTCACATCTTTCCTCATGGTGTGCTGGCAGCTATCACCTTGGTAGGGAGTGAGGCTGGAGATGAAGGGTCTAGAGCTGGAGCCATGTGAGGTGGAGCTTTCCCTCTGCTTAGTGGCTGTCACTGCCTTATCAGGGGCAGGGGCAGATCCCAGGTTGATGGAGCAGAAGCTCTGAGGGTTGGGTTCAAGCTGGCTCTGTTGCCTTAAATATGTGCTCTCCCCTTTCCCAGCACTGACACCCTTACCCCAGAGGGGAGTGCTGGAGCAAAGGGGGCTCATGCAGACTCTAGGCTTGTGACCAGTCATGGGCTATGGCAGGCCAGCCATACAGGTCGAGGTAGCTTCCAGTGTGCTGCCTGTACCAGCAATGGCAGCCCCTGCTGTATCTGACTCTTCCTTGTTCATTATAGCTGATCACTCCCACCAGCCTCTGCCTGCACCAGGCTGTTGTGAGCCATGCTGCAGGGCAGGTGGGGCCCATGTAGGCTCTTGGCGTTTATTGGGCATCGGCTGTGGCAGTCTGGCTGCCGTCAGAGATCGGGACCATCCCTAATGCACTGCCTGTGTAAACGCCAGCTTTGGCTGCCCCTGCCACTTGCAGACACAGCCTGAGGTCCAAGTCACCTCTGTGTCCCATGTCTGAGCTCTCTCCCCAGTCCGGCATAGCAGCCTCGCTCTAGTGTGGAGCTGCAGGGTGAAGTAGGCGGGGCTGGAACGTTTGTTCGTCTCTGGCTGGGGTGCATGCTAGGGTGGTTTCAGGAAACCAGGCAGCCACTGGAGCAGTCTTCAGTCTGCCCTCTCCACCCTGCATCAGGAGCAAGCCAGCGCTCATGCATCCCTCACAAGTGGAGCCCAGGCTTCACCCAGCCCTCCTCTTAGCCCCTGCAGCCCTCCAACCAATTAAGGGTGCTCTCTTCCCTGTGTAGGACCCCAGGACTGGAGCGCCTAATGTGTGGTTCATACCACTCTCCTCAGAGTGGATCTCTGCTCATGTGTTCTCCCTTTGCCTCTGAGTCCCCTCTCAGGGGCACAGGTTCCACCCTGATTGCTTCTCTTCCCTTCCTACCCAATTCCATGTGGATCTTTCGTATAGCCTTGTTTGTACAACAGTCTCTCTGCCAGTTTCCAATTAGTCTTCAGTAAGAACTGTTCCATATGTAGATGTATTTTTGATGTGTTTGTGGTAGAAAGTGAGTTCCACATCTTCCCACTCCGCCATCTTTTTTTTTTTTTTTTTTTGCTGTGCGCGGGCTTCCCACTGCTGCGGCCCCTCCCGCTGCGGAGCACAGGCTCCGGACGCGCAGGCCCAGCGGCCACGGCCCACGGGCCCAGCCGCTCCGTGGCATGTGGGATCCTCCTGGTCTAGGGCACGAACCCGCGTCCCCTGCATCGGCAGGCGGACTCCCAACCACTGCACCACCAGGGAAGCCCCCCACTCTGCCATCTTGATTGATCTCCTGCAAAGGTCAGTTCTGTTCAATATGGGAAGGTACTACGCAAGGGCATGAATACCAGGTTATGAGGCCCACTGGATGTCATCTTGGAGGCTTGTTATTACAACAGTCTATGTAAAAGTACAAGCTTGTGCATTCTCTCTTAACATTCATATTAACTATCAATCTATTTTCCTAGTTACTTAAAGACTTCAAGGTTCTTAATAATTGTTTTGTACATTGAATTAATAGCTTTCAAAGCACACCATTGTAGCAACATTTTACTCTTACTTTAATAAATATATGTGTTAATTGGCACAGAATTTCCATATAACCAGCACATAAACAAATTTTTATTTGAAATTATATATAGAAGTTTTACCAATATTTAAAAAGAACAATTAAGATAATAATAATACAACCAAATGACATTTACTTATTACTGACCATGAAATTCTGGTTAGGTACAGTGGTAACATATGTGATGATACAACCATTAATCACACAGGTTCAGGGATGTCTGAAATGGCCTTCAGTGCTTCATCTTACAGTGGCTGAGACTGTGGGGAGGCTGTCTCATTATTTTGGTCAAATAATGAGACTAAAGCCACACTTCAGGACAGTTCCACCACAAAAGGCCTTAGTGAATTTGACATGAAGCTCCATTTCCTCCTTATTAAAGAACTAGTGCTAACTCTTAAAAGACTCTAGCTGTCTTAGGGGGTCAGTCTGAATTGGTTGGCGTCCCTTAGCCTTTTTCTCCCTCCAAGCTTGCTCTGTGCCAGAAGGTTTGATGTCTGAAAGGGATTCAGGGTCTTAATTCCTGATTATAAATGGCTCAACATTTGTTTGACAGGAAAACCAGTCTCATTCTTTTAATTTTATGCTACATTTTATCACCTGGGCAGCAAAGAAATTCTGCTTGTACTCAGAATTTCACAAAATATTTTGTGAACATTTCCATCAGTTTTTGGTTCTCAACCCTATAACCTCAGTGATTCAAATTTAGTCCAAATTATCTGAAAAGAAATAGATGTTACACATTTCATTCCATTGCCTTTCTATTCTAACTCATCCTTAAATAAAATAATCCCTCTTCTCACAGCTTTGAAACAAACAAAAAACCCTTTAAGTATATTCCTGAACACCATTCAGGGAGCAGGCTTTGGAAAATCATTTGACACTGGTTAGTACCGCAATCCCAGTTATTTCAATAAAAGAGGTTGAAAATTTACTCATGCTGCTCTTAAATGTGTAACTAAATTGCAGCTTCTTTATTTTCTCTAATAGATTAGGTCATCTTTATAATATTTTAGTCCACTGGATAACATGGAGGGAAAAAAAATCTACAAACTTGCTAATATACAGTTTAACAGTCCTTTCCAGTTTACATAACCTCTTTATGATGGCTTGATGTGTTTGAGATAAATTTTCAGTCTTTTATATTTCTTCTTATTCCTTGCGATCCTCTTCAAGATGATGAGGGGGTTTACTGAGGGCTGGTTTTATGGTCTTAAAGTATCAGGAGCTAAGGTGATGGTGAGGTTTGGGAAATGGGAGGCTCACAGATCCACATTTGTTCTGGATCCTTATTGGTTTCTACTGGAGTGATAGATCTTGTCTGTTCCCTGAACTTGTAACCCCTGAGACAGTTCTCTCCAAGGGTTTGGGACATCATGCTGGTGCCTACCACTAATGGCCATTTGCTAAAACTATCTGTCTAGTGTTGAAGTATCCCTGCACTGCAGTCTCTTTGTTGTTCATCCAATGTAGTTTACAGCAATTGTTTGAAACTTTCCCAGTTTTATGATAAATAATATTTCTTCATAAGAAGTAGATAGCATTTTTTTGTTGTTGTTTTTGTGTCATGCTTTTATTTAGCTTATCAGAAAATCTTGAGAAATCCAAAACCAGGAAAAGGAATTTTGATTTGGAGGAAATGGGGTGCGTGGTGATGGGAGCAGAGAAAGCCAGGATTGGGAAGTTTTATGAGGACAGACTGAAATGTAAAGCCAAAGTGGATTGAAAAGATTCCCCTTGAATGTGAAACAAGTAAGGGGAGATTGAGGACAAACTTGCCCTATTTCCCAGACTTCTACCTGCTGGCTTTGGAATTTAATATGTAATAGATACCATTTAAAAAAAATTATTGAAAGCAAGTTCTTTCTTTTTCTCCCTTCAAGTATTTGGATATAGGCATAACTGTTTCAGAAACTTTTTAAAAATCAAGAGTTTAAAAAAGAGAACATTTGAGAGGTTAGTTTTTCAATAACTACCAAGTTCTTTTGGATTTAAATTCTTATTTCATATTGATTCCTTATGATTGCTGAACATCTGCATGGCATCAGATTGCTGAGGCCCTGTATCCCTCAGGGTTCCACCAGAAAAGCAGAACCAGCAGGAGATCTTTATTAAGAGATTTATTGTATAAAATTGGCTATGCAGTTGAGGGGGGTTGGCCAGGCAAGTCTGAAGTCTGTAGTGCAGGATGCCAGGAAGGACGGGCTGAAACTCTGGCTGAAGCTTCCATCCACAGGCTAAGTCTCTTCTTTATCAGGGAAGCCTCAGTTTCGCTCTTAAAGCCTCTCAGCCATTGAAGCAGACCCACCCAGATTATCTGTCATACTTTTACTTAAAGTTAACTGTTTATGGGCTTTAATCATATCTACAAAATACCTTCACAGCAACACCTAGATTAGCCTTTGAATGAATAACTGGAAACTAAGCCTAGCCAAGTGACACATCTATAGATCATCTCAGGTCCCAAAATGTTTGTCCCTGGAGTTTCTCAGTGTTGCTTATGATCTAATTTTCTGTCCTTCATACCTCTAATAATAGGGGTTATGTCCATGTTTACCTGCTATTTTTTGATATTTAAGTGGATCGATTCTAACCAACAAATAGGCAATATAGTCAGTATATTCTAAATGTAGGAAATGCATGTACATACAAATCATACATGGCGGGATCAATTATTTTAAAACTTTGTTTGCTAGCTCAGACTTCGTATTTAATCAAAACCTTCCAAAGAACAATCTTCTCTGAATTTAAAGTATAACCAAGAAATCTTGGTTTATAGAATGTCATGAACAAGTCATTTCCTGCTAAGTTTTTCCTCTGTGCTGAAACTACACTTTTAAAAAAACATTTGAATGTATTTGTTCAATATTATCATGAAAGTATAATTTCAGCATTAAATCTACTTCCACCTTTTCTCACTGACTCACTGCAATTAGTCTTTTCTTTGCTTCACTACATCATTTTAATGATGGCAAATCAAAGCCTTAATATATATTAAAAATAAGAAAAAATTCAGTTATGAAATATCATTGCCACAGGGAAGTATTACTTTTATAATTTGTACGGGAATTTAAAGATTCTTTTGAGTTTGAGTTACAATTTGTCGTTTTCACATTAGAATAGAGGATCTAGATAAGTTTATCAATTCACTGAAAGGTTGAACATTTCTCTTATAAATGATCACTTGCCACTTAATTGTTCATAATTTGGTCATCCAGATGAAGTAGAATAGACTTGAATTTTTCAGAGTATCATAAACATAAAAGACCCAAAATATTAATCTTCAAAAGAATTCATGGGCCCCTGAGAATACGTCACAGATCCCAGAGGGGTCTACACTTCTACTCAAACTGCCTTGGGTATAGGAAAAATAGAAAATGACAGTATTTTATATGTCCTGATATGTAATTGAATATTGCTTTGAGTTTGAAGTAATTGCTATGGAATTAATCTCATTGTATTCCTTGATTGTCATTGTTCTGGGGGTTCCAAGTGATCAAGCATTATTTTAGCCAGTAATAATAGGAATTAACTGCAAGGGGTTTGTGAAATTTTTCTTCTTCAGAAGCTGCTATCAGAGTTTCTTATGGTGAGAAAAGAGCCCTTATTCTAGTGACTGGTAAGCTGGGATGTAAATGCATCCCTCTAGAATCTGGAGAGAAGGAGGCATCCAAACTTCAGAGAAGGAGGCAAAACTACTCAACAAGAGAAAAGGAGAGGAATTTAATAGTCCCAGAACGGGAGGAGGAAGAAAGGAGTGAAGAAAACAAGGAGATGGGAGGGAGAGAGGAGAGGGGGTGCATTGGTGAAGGTGAGAGGTCACACACTCTACATTTTGTGAGCCACTCATCTCCGATAAGGGGACTAAACTCAGCAAACAATTTGTGTGAAGGTTTTTTGTATGTTGGTTTGTTTGATTTTCCTATACACATCACCAATGGGTTGAATTTCTATCTGGGTTATATAGAGTGTTATTTCAAGCCACATACGCAGATGTAGGAACTGGGGGGCAGCGAGGACTTAGGTACTATCTAGTTGTTTACATTTGTTTGATCCTTTAATTAATTCCCCAACAAATCTGTGGACTAAACATAACTATTACCCTACTTTCTAGATAGAGCATTGGAGCCTCCAGAATCAACCTAGCTGGGAAGAGGAAAAGTGGCCCCAATATATGTCTCCTCACTAGGTTCCCTCTGCTCTTTCCCCTCAAACGCCCTACTTCCTTGTCAGTCAAGACAAATTTCTTTTAAAATAAGCTCTTGTAGTGTTCTCTCCCTTTACAGCAAGCCAGTGCCTTCTCTTGCAACGTGATTTGACATTTCTCACGTGGCCCCTAGGGAATGAAGTTGCTATATCAAAGTGGCATCTTGCCGATGACCTCCTGAGGCTGCAGAACCACAGTGTCAACAGGAGTTCATTTCAGGGGCTCCTGGTGCTACACAAAATGCTTGCTGTTTGCTCTAAACGATGAACTTTCATTATTGAAGGAAGACTGAAGATTTGAGGGTCAAGCTCTAGGTGACAATGGGATTACGTTTCCCGTAGTGGTAGGAAAGTTTGTGCAAGCCCTTTTGAAGAGTTTTGAACAAGTTTTGTCTTTATTATGGCCCCTATACAGATCATAACCGGCTTTCAGGACAGTTCCATGGTCCAGAGAGAAAGCCTGAGTAATAGCAGAATGGGCAAGATTAGCTTCATTGCAGTCATTGAAATTGTCATTTTAGATTGAGATATATTCATTTTGTGTTACATGTAAATGCTTCCTCCTAAGAAGAAAGTTAATGTATAAACTTAATAAAAAGTTAATGAATGTGAAGTTATTTAATTTAAAATAGTTTTGAATTTGTATGTTTAGAAAAATACTGCGGATAAATCTAGGTGCTACAAAATTTGGTTCAAAAGATCTGTCCAGTTCTTTGTAGCAAAAGTTTACTGATATCATGCCATATGCTCCATTTGTCACATGCTATCATTAAGGCACTCATTAAAATGCATATCTGAAGGGCCAGATGTTTCATTTTTATTATACACCATTTTCTTCACATTTACAATTCATGTATGCTTATATAATGGCTAAAATTTTGTGAATATTTCTTTACATACTTATGCATATGTTTTGTGTTTCTGTCTCTATGTCTGTAAAATCTATACGGGCATGTTTTTATATCTATATACACACATACAGAAATGGATTTTTTTGAGTATGGACCTGTGAATTGATTCTACCCTATTTAAAAAATATATTCTCTTGTTCAGAAGTCAAACTATTAGATACCAGCACACATGACAACTAATTAGTCCCTTCCATTTCTCCTGGTTTCTTTTCTTCTCCTTTGTTTCAAAATATTGCTTGCGGGGCAGCTGATGAAAGGGAAGTGCTATTAAAGGAGCCACATGAAGGGGCATGAAAACAAAGACCTCAGTTCTCTGCGGACTAGCCAAATAGTGCTTGAATCAGAGACTTTTAAACAAAAATATTTTATTATTGATTTAAATTGAAATCATTGACCAAGCCCCTTCTACCCCAGTCCTGATTTTTCAAAGTAATCTAGTAGTAATACACATAGAAAATATATGGAAAAATTGAGTGTTGCTCAGGATTGAGGGGACAGATAACTGGGTGACTTGTTTTTTCTATACTGTAGGTTTGGAATTTTAAAATGCAAGACATTATAACTTTCTAGCTTGTTCAAGAAAAAATAAATTTTTCTAAGTTTCTGTTGTATTCAAGAGAACACATGCTGCCACATACATACAGGAACCTTTAATATTTGTGATATTCTTTTTACAATTTTTCCATGAACAGGCCAGTTACCAAAGACTAAAACACATGCAGAAGTTGGTTTGTTGTATTTTTTTGAAAAAAAGAAGTAATACTAGATAAAAACACAGATTTGTCTTTTAAGCTGTGTTAGGTTTTTTTTTGTGGGGAAAGACATAAGTTGAGAAGGAGAAAACAATAATAGTATTTTTCATTTTCATCTTTTCCTCTAAAGTGAATTGACGAAAACTTATACTGCAAAAAGGGAGGACTGATCTCCTACATCAAATCTTTCCTTAAGTTTTAATAGGTTGGCTAAAAAGGGACCAATTAGTTCTTACTTCTTATCCCCACAAGATTATAGCAACATACATAGTAAAATTAATTCAACATACTTCACCAGTTTAAACAAGGAAATTATTACTCATCCTGGGTGAGTGGGTGAGTAATTCTTTGCAAGATTGTAAATCATCCTGAAACTCCCAGAGTCACAGGTGGAAATTCCCAGGCTCAGTGGTAAGTAAGATAATCCTTAGTTTATCAAAATGGCTCTCCTTACAAGACCATGTTATTTGTGATGGGTCATTTTGTACCATTGTATCATCTTGAAGGAGAAGCTGCCTTATAACTTAGCTTGGAGTGAGTCTTATTTAAGTCCATTTAAAATATGTTTATCTTTCTGGTTTTGTGGATCAGATTTTTACCAGTTGCTTCCTGAAACAGTTCTAACCACATCATCATTGGAGTGTCTCATTACTGATAAAGAACCTGAAAATCCTGAATCTGAGAACTTCCTCACATCTACCTGTTTTATAGCATTGGCTATCACCACCTTATATCACAGTGTATCTAAGGTAATGAGGTATTAGCAGTTGGTGCCCCATTACCTTAAGCTTCTGGTGGAACCCCACCCTTCTCATAAAAGGAGGATGCTGTTATTTTTGCCATGAGTTGGCTTCAATTTTCCAACTTATTTCACATTTCCACCTGGGTTAAATGCACACGCTTGCCATGTGTTCTGATCCATGCTTGCTTTATGAAGGCCTATTGGAGAACAGGCTTTGAAGACACAGAGACGTGGGTTCAAATCACTGTCCTTACGCTCATTAGCTATGTAACACAGAAAAGCTACTTGACCTATGCTTCCTTATCTATAGAGCAGATGTTATAAACTGACATCACAGGTTTATTATAAAGATTGGATCCTGTGTGTGATGAGCATCCCATAGCATCTTACCGTAAAAGTCAGTTAAATGGTGTGAAAAAAAGTAAGTTGTCACTGTTGCTATGAGCAAAAACAGATTTGGACGTCAAGGACTAAAATTATGCATATGGTTCCCATCAAAATTCTTAAATTATTTCACTTCATCATTAGCTCATTCAAAATAGAGGTTTCAGGTCTTAACCTGAATCTCTTATCCTACTAACATTTTCATCTTCCCACAGCATCAATTTTATCATGCTCTGTCTCTTTCGAAGAGTTGCCAGGAACTTCCCATTCTAAATCCTCAACATGGCATCCTCTGATCTTTAGCATTAAGGTCCCTCACTCTCCAGACTTTATCATCTACCACTTCAAACCAGCTCTTAGATCTAATCAGGCCAGAGTTCTCACCATTCTCCAGGGATAAAGAATTAATCTCCAGCCCTTCGTGTTTGATAAGGCATAGTCCCTGTCTTCAAGGGGCTCGGAGTATAGATGAAGAGACCAACTGTCTGGCGAAGGCCAATAAGGAGTTGACTATCTTTATGAACGGAGGTCTATGGTAAAACAGGTGAAGGGGTGATTAAATTCAGCTGGGAGTGGGGCTGTGGTGGGTGGAAGGGCTAGGAAACACTTCTGAGAGGAAGTAGCACTTTTGTCAGTCCTTTAGGAATGAGCATGATTTTATTTTGGGCAGAGGGAGCCGCATGACCAAAGCCTGAAAATAGATGGTCCTCATCCAAGGCACTACAGCAGATGGCAGGAGGGATGGCTGAGACTGGAGAGACACACCTGATGAGGCTGGCAAGGGCCAGGCTGGGAAGTTCTTTGCTGCTCTACCAATAAATCTAAAACGAGCAGCATTCCTTTTCCTGAATTCCTGGTGTAATTATTCTTTGTGCACTTGTTTTTGACATTAAAACATTTTTTTAATATAAGTGATTTATAGGCCCCTAGAGAACCAGGAAAAACCATGAAGTTCTTTCCTCTTCTTCTCAGCTCTTCCCATGCAGTGCAGCACATAGGATTGAAGGTATCATGACACAGAGGTGTAAAGTATGTACTTAGAGTTTGAGTTCCCTCTCTGCTGTTTCCACTGTCCCCACTTCTAACTGGGTGAACTTAGGAAAGTTACAGCATCTCTATGAATGTCACTTTCTTCCTCTGAAAATGGGGATAATGCCAATTTCTATATGATAGGCCTTTTATAATGATTCAATAAATTCTTAACCAATGTTTCCTACTCAATTATTCAATAAGCATTAATTGACCGCCTACTACAGGATGAGACCTGTGCTAGATTTGGATTATTCAGTGATGAGTTAAATAGACATGGGCTTTGTGATCTAGTATTTATTATTATTACTATTGTTATTATTAATGTAGATCTTTAATAAATACTATTAAAACAAATTAATGTGTTTCAGCCACATCAATATCTTACCTGTGGTTGGACCAGTTCCCTCTTGTCCTGCTCCTGGGGTGTGTTACTTGACTGGTTGACTGACAAGAATTGCCACATCCAACGTTTATGGAGCCCACCAGTAACACGGTTGTGTAGCTTTATCAGAGCTCTTATCCTAACTAGGTTTAGTAGGTGAGACCAGCCTCAGGAGGATAACTATGCATGCTCAAATCTAATTCTTAGTATGGCTTAAGTCAAATTTGTGCTGTTTGAACTGTTCTCCAAAACTTGCGATTACTAGTGCTCTGGAAAGCAGAAGTCTAGAATCCTTGGAATAACTAATTTTGCGCAGGCTATTCCATGATAAAGCTATATTTTTATTTTTACTGCTGGTGAAGTGAATGTACAAAAGTAAGCACTGCCTATGTTCTGGTAGATGTGATGACTCCTTACTTGATAAAGGGATGCACCTGTCAGTCTCAAAGATGTAGAGTCACCGACAGCAGAGAAAGGGGTCAGAGGCAGATATTGTGGACTGAGAATTGAAAATTATTCCTAAAGACAACCTGGGCGTGCTGGCCTCAGGCAGAAGCAGTGGAACAGCCGCGTCCCGTGGCAGATCACTGTAGTCCTGCCAAATGGAGTGATTTAACTTCTCGGTACAACTATAAGAATAACATCTGTAAACAGCTTACTGGTAAATGTGTTCCTTCATGGATTGTATTGTTCTAACTCTGACTCTCTTTATTTGCTGCTCAGTTTAGTTTTTGCTTAAAAATTTATTTTTCATCAACTCTATGTCCTGGGTGCAGCATATTTCTGGTTGCCAAATTTTTCTTTCTTCCCTCAAGGGGAAATCCTAAGGTATCTGTCAATAACATCCCAATCTACAGTCAGGAGTGGGGCACAATAAGGCAAAAATGCAAGTTCCTTGACAGAAATATAAACAAAAAACTATACTGGATTCAAAGACAGGAGATGGGAGATATATATATATATATATATATATATATATATATATACACACACACACAGGGGTATATCTAAAAAGGCTTCATGGAAGATGTCAATTTGGGGACAGTTTTGAGAGGTAGGTGCTTTGAGAGGGAGGCATGTATTCAAGGTAGAGGAGTTAGCATAAGCAAGCCAGGGGCCAGGAAGCAGAGGTTACATCGCATATTGTAATACATGCCAGTTCGGCAGGTGGCCGCACATTTATGATAGACTGTTGATGAGACTGGAAAATTGGCTGGAGCTAGACTGTGTAGGCATTGAAAATCAGAGGGAATGGGTTGTCATTAAGGTGTTTAAGCAAGGTTATTCCTAAAAGCCTTTATTCCAGACTTGCTGGATCATGTATACCCTTAAATCACATTAAAATTACTTAATTATAAAGTACCTTGAATAATTCAAGCATAAGCCTTTTTCTTTTTCCTTAATCTACAATAGATTTCTTCTGCTGATTTAGAGATTTCAAGTGCAGTAGAACTCTGTTATATCATATACTCAGAAATATCCTGGGTCAACCTATGTCTCCTTTAACCATAAAAGCCTGAAACAACATGGCTGTAATAGACACATGTAATGTGTGAAACAACGTGTCATGTAATAGACACGTGAATCCCTGGACCCCAAATGAGGGTATCCATTGTATATCATTTCTGTCACAGCCTACCTTTTATTTTCTGCATTTTTTGTAATCTAAATTGTGATAGAAGCAAGCATAGTCACCTCCTGCTAAATCAAAGCATTCAGCTTCACTTTAAGCTAAATATTGAGACCTTCTCTAGTATACCTAGTGGTGGGCTGAGGTTCAAAGTGTTTCAGCTGAGCTCTGGCCTCATTGACTTAAAACATCTTAATGACACTTTGTTATGAGAGTCATTAGGCCCAGAGTCTGTAACACACTCTCTGTGCCCTGCCTCTGCTAGAGCAGGCACTATGTACTGAAGAAAGCGAGAGAATATAGGACAAGTCCTACTGGCCTGGCAAGGGTCCCACCTAACTCCTCATGACGTGTCCAGGCCACGTGACACCTGGTCAAAGGTGTGGATAGGCAGTTAATTTTATGGAGAGTAGGAGGTGTGGGCTCAGCTTTTTTTTTTTTTTCTTTCCGTGAGGCAGTATCTGAAGGATATTCATTCTCTCTTGAGTCTAAACTTTATGCAACAAGCAGCAACTGGATGTTATTTTAAAATAAGCAAAAGCCACCAAAAGATCCTGGTCTGGGTCCTTGTTTGAGAGAAAGAGTTGGTTGAGAAGTGTTCCTTGGTCAGGATTAACCCAAGGGAAAAATCCAAGAGGGAGAGAAGATCTGTGGGTTTCTTACCCCAGCCCGCAGGAAGGCTATGCCATGAAAAGGCTTCTGACCCATTGACACGCAGCAAGTTGGACGGGGAACCAATTCTTCTTTTGAGGTTTGGAGGAAAAGAGAGGAATTCTCTTGTTCGTGGCGTTTGAAGGATGGCTTCTCCATTTCATCAGCTTCACGTCTTGGTCTGGAAAAATTGGCTAGGCGTCAAAAGGCAGCCGGTGAGTAAAACAAGGGAAGGGGTCCTGGGGGAAAGGCTCCAGACAATTTTAAAATGTAGTGTTCATGACAGGTAAAAAGAGAAGGAGAAGAGTTTTAAATCATTTTCTAAAGCAGGAATGAGATATTTCGAAATCATCCCTGCATCTGTCCTACAGCTAAATGGGGTGAGTCTAAACATGCCCCCAAAGCTGCCTTTTGATTTCAGGAAATTAAAAGAATAAACCAGGACATGGCCTGGGCAAGAAAAGGGTACACCTTGTTACTGGTTGAATTGGAACTTGTGTTGAATTCTAGATTTTGGGCCAAAATGCTTTCAGAAATTTTCCTAATGAATTCTGTTAAAAATGAGATGAGGAAAAGTTTCAGATGAAAGTTACAATAAATGGGGGAGAAATGTACTTAAAAACCAAAACCAATAGAAAGGTTGGTTGATAAGAAAAAGTATTTACTAGAAATGCCAAACAAAGGTTAATATGTGTGTGATGCTTCAAGAGTATTATTGAGTCACTTTACTGCTACAATCTGTCTACTCAGCTTGTTGCAACATCTTTTTCTATGTGTGCTCTTACACTCATGTTTGCTTTTTAAATTACATAGCCAGCTATTACATCCTCACCAGATAGGGTGCAGGGAGATTGTGAAAGGAACTGGCTTCTGTGAGTTGTTGCATATTCAGAAGAATGTTTGAAAACTGGAGAAATCCAAAAAGACATTCGATATACTTCATTTTAGAAGGTAATTCCCAGCCTAAAATTAATAATATAAGTATTTGCAAATAATATGCATCATAGAAACCAAAGTTTATCTATACACCTTATCTCCCTCTCTAGGTTTGCTTGCAGTGCCTGACGCCTTACTTACTTACACCTTACAAGTGTTCTGATGTATATAGTATGAGGGAGAAGTTGATTTGCCTTTGTGAATTTGGTGGATAGGATTTAAAATCACAAGGCATTATGTGATTACACGGGTGTGGGTGTGGATATAAAATTTTAAATCATTAATATTTTTACTTCATTGTCGGAAGCAACACATCGGAAACAACACAAAAGTGAAACTTTCCATAATTTTCCCACAGTAGGTTCTGTGTGGAATTCAGCAGGGAAAGAGTCTGGGTAGGTGGAGGTGGTTAGAAGACAAGAATTGGCTTCTTGGTTCTATTCCTCACTAGCTACATGACTTAAAGAGCATATCACAATTTCTCTGAGCACTGGTTTTCCCATTTGTAAAATGGGCATCTGGTCTACCATATCTGTCTCATAGGGTGGTAAGAACCAAATGTGCTAATGTATTTCAAAGTGCTTTATAAATGGTGAAACACTTGGCAAATAGATTATAGAGGGATTTGGGGCAATGTCTGTGTCGTATTTTATTCAAAGTAATGGTGAAAGAAAATGCAGGGGAAGGGAGAAAGAAAGAAATTTATATACAGTAAAGTTCCTAAGTGCTGAAAACTCAATAGTTAAAAATAAAAGAATAAAGGAACTGAAAACGTATATCTGTTGCTGATAAGCTGAATGCTAGGGTGGTATATTTTCCTTACAATTCCATTTTACCTAAAAATTAAAAATAAACCCTCAGGTGAATAAATTTTTTCATTAAGAAATTTTATCTTTAGAAACTTTAATAAGTTCCTTCCTCATCTGTAAAGTAGCTGGCATATCAATTTTCTACCTTAGAGTTTTTCTCCATTTTAGTCAATTTCTGCTGGACATGGCATATTTAAAGAAGCTGAAAGTCAGGCATGCTAAAATGTTTTCACTATGATAACTTATATTATTCCTAAGTAACCAAAATCCCTGAAAGCCCCTGATAATAATACTTTTGCCTAGGGAAAGAGAATACATGAACTCTTAGTTCATTTTGGGACATCAATGATTCAGATCTTAAGAGCACCTTGAGAGAATGGGACCTAGCACAGTCTTGGTTGCAGGAAGTGAGATCATTAAAAGTCCGGAATTTGGGGCACTACAGAAGGCCCACCGGAATCCATTATGAGTAACCAGAGGGACAGAAGAGACCTTTGGAAAACGGTGATGCCAAAAGGAGAAGGAAAGACAATTTTAAGTGGAGAGGTAGAGGGCAAAGAAAGGTGTATTTCCTCATAGTTTTGCCTAGAGCCAATCCTATGTCTTGGTACTGGAAGAGAGGACTTGAGGACACAGGTGGAAGGGATATATGTGTGCCAGTGTTACTTAAGAGGGAAGAATGAGAAAATCAAGAGGTTGGAAAGTTAGGATTAAAAAATCTAAAAGGAGATAAATGTTTTTAAAATGTGAAAAGAGAAAATATAGACAAATTAGAAGACAGAACACGTAAAGAAGGGGTATATAAATTGGAGGAGAGGACAGAGTCTTTGTACAGGAACTGGACTTTGGCATCCATCAAGCAGGTATTTAAAATGCAGGTATTTTTATCTCTATCTTTGTAATTGTTCTGAATATGGCACTTTAAAAATATACTTTTATACCCAGGAAAATAGAAATTAAGTTGTGTGACACTGGAAATGTATAGTCATTAGTGAATGTTGAGGAAAAATGCTAGTATCACCTCCATGCCATCCTCTTCCATTTTGTTTTCAAGAGAGTCAATCACAGAGCAAGGCAGTAGGAAGGATAGTGTGTAGAGGAAGAAGTTAGGAACCTATAAATGGAGACGCAAAACAAGAAAAAAATACAGTAAAATTATTAAAGTTGAGTGGGGATTACTGAGGAAGTTTATTATAAAAGTATATACTAGACTAGACAGTGAAAAAACTATTCTAAACAACTATGCTGTCTAAGAAGTAAAATAACAATGGAATAAGCTACATGTTGACTTGGCTGCAAAAAAGGGAAGGCAGGATTTTTATTTTTTTGCCGTATGCGGGCCTCCCACCGCTGCGGCCCCTCCCGCCGCGGAGCACAGGCTCCGGACACGCAGGCTCAGCGGCCATGGCCCACGGGCCCAGCTGCTCCACGGCACGTGGGATCCTCCCGGACCGGGGCACGAACCCGCAGTCCCCCTGCATCAGCAGGCGGACCCCCAACCACTGCGCCACCAGGGAAGCCCAAGATTTTTAATTTTTGAGGTGACTTTCCTCAAAATTGTTCTTAGAGCTAATGTTTCTCTCTTTTTTGTAAAATCAAATGTCAGAATTCTGAACTCTTTGAGATTATCTAACTGCCTTGATTTAACAGGGCCCCTGAGAACTCAAGGTACTTGTCCAGAGTCACATAGTGAGTTTAAAAACACAGTTATATTCTACCAAAACTGGATCTCTTCTTTCCATTACCTCCTCCTGCTTCTCTATTGCTCCTAAGTTGAGTTTCCTTTCCCAATATTCTCTAATCCCTGCTCAGAGTTCAGCCCATCAACAAAGAGATCATATTCGCTAAGGAGGCCTTAGATATTGCTGTTTTTCAGTATTAGTGGTAATACCAATTCTCAGTTATATTGCAAAAAATGAATACTAGAGGAGTGTGAAAAAAATACATTAGGCACCAACAGAAATGTTAGGCAATAGAGAAAGTCAATTAGATGCAGTTGCTACCCTGCTGGTCTTGTAATTTAACTCTAAAATATAATGGAAAAATGAGCATACATTCCACCGGAGATGGTTAGCAACAGGGAGGCTCACCTAATGAGATGCTAGTTAATGACAGGAAACAGAGTCCTGGGACAGCAAAGGCACTGAAGGCTTAAAGACTAGATAGTGCAAGATAAGAATTTATCTTTCATTAAGAAGATGGATTCTAAATAGGCATATCAAAAAGTGACTACAGGTCTCTATAGAAGTGGAATCTAATTCCAGACTTATGACCTAAAGAAGGAAAATTAACTTCATCTATTTATTTTCTGTTGTAACTATTTAGCTGGTGGATCACACTTTAGCTCAGTTGATGATAGACCTAGTTTTCCTATCATAGATATTCCTACAACTTGATAAACTTCTAAAACTGGATCGAATTTGACACTTCCTCCCCAATCCTCACCTTGCTCATTTAATTTTCCCCCACAATGGCTAAAGAAAAAGGAAGACTTAACTTGAAAATTTTGGGACAGGTTGGTCCATGCATTAAAATAATTTTTTGATTAAAACAATTTAGAATTAAACTCGAATTTCAAATTTAATTCTAAATCAGATTAAAATGAATTCAGTGTTGCACAAGTCACTCAACTACATGGTCAAATGTTCCAGGCCCTTTTACCTCTTCTGGATCTGTACTATTTACTCCCTTAAGCCCTTTTAATTGTTCAAAAAATTTGTATCTACTTGTTCATTAAGGTGCCTGGCACATAGCAGACATGCACATTTTATTAGTTTAGTCAAGCAAAAAGTAAATGAGGTAAAGATGTTTTGGAAGTGGAAGCAATAGAGAAATAATTAGCTTAAAGCCCAATAAAAATGTGTTATTTTCATAAACATCAAAGAAGGTTTACCAATCTTCAAATTGTATTATAATCTATAAATATGGATTTCAGAACATTGTCTTGATCCCAGTTTTTAGATGGGTTATTTATGTAGACGGCAGTGTTCACTAGCAGAAAGCCCAATTAACAGAACTCTTGTGCCACTTTTGTTTCCTTGTTTTGGGGGTGAAACTAAGGTTTATTTCACATCTAAAGTATCACACTCTTACTTCTGAATATGAACCTTGTTACTTGTTAACACCAAGTAACAGTCACCTTTGACTTAACAGACAATGCAAAAAGGAAGGAATAGAAGAGGAAGAAAAAGACTGTATACTTTATATAGGAAAGTCTGGGTGATTTTTATTTTCAGGTTTGTAATAAAAAGTTATGATTCTAGGTTACAGCTCAACATTTAAATGACTTTCAATGCTGTCATAGGCTGAACTAAGAAAAGTGTGGTATTGCAATCAAAGAGAGCTAGTAATCTATTCTGTAGGGGTTTGGCTACAAAACTTAGTGGTTAACTGTGCAGGTGCTGAAGTCAGGCTCCCTGGGTCCAAATATCAGCTCTAGCGTTTAGTGGCTTATGGAATGAAGGCTTATTTAGTCTCTTTAATATTCTAACTTCCCATCTGCAAGAGGAAATGAGGTGATTATATTAAATGAGATAGTGCATGTTAAGTGTTTAACGTAGCATCTTGCACATTCTCAGCAGTCATATATTAGCTATTATTTGGAGTACTTTATTGAATTTTGACATTAATTTTAAGAAGACCACTTGACAACAAGAATTCACCCTGGGGAAGATATTTTGAAATCATATTTAACAGGGAATTGGTGAAGGAACTGGCATTGGTACCCAAGAGGAGAGGATTTTATCTCTATTCGAATACTTGTAGAATTCTCCTGCCGGAGGGGAAGCCAAACTAAGACAAATAAATGTTAGTCATGGGAAGGAAGATATCACCTTGATATGAGCAAAAAAATCGGACAATGTGAGTTGTCCAATAATGAAGAAGTCTCGTGAAATATTGAACTTCTAGTCACCAGAAACATTCAAGTACAGGCTGCATAACCATATTGCAGAGATGTTTTCCCTAACTTTTCATGTACCAGTCATTCTGGACTTATTTCTTTTCCTGGAATATTCCACCCTCTTTCCCATTTGTGGGTCTTTACCCATATGTTTCCCCGGCTTGAAAGACTCCCACTTCTTTCTCATATTCTGTCCAACACACATATCCTTTCTTCTGCCTGACCGTTGTTCATCTTTTAGCTTTAGATTCAGCTCCCCTTGCTTTATCTTCCTTTCACGCTCTTGACTTCCTGTATCTTAGCATTATCTATTACATTTGGTGATAATTTTTTTTCATGTTTCCCTTCCTCAAAAGACTGAAAATTTTAATTGCTCTATCCTCAGGGCCAGGTACACAGTAGGTGCTCAATAATTTTTTATTGTGTTAATGAATGTATAAGCCTTATATGAATGATTACTATAGTGTATGTTAAACTGTAAGTTTCCTTAAGACTCTCCAAGACTGTGGTTTCATGGAGGGAAATGGAGAATCTTCATCCTAAACATTTTACTTTTATTTATTTTCAGAGTTAAGGAGAAGAATCCCCATTGAAATCTGGAAATTGTACTGATATTCAGTATTATTCATTTCAGACATAACTAACTTCTAACCACTGTAGTGCAAGGGATACAAACTCAAATATCTGTAAGGGCAAGACAGGCAATGTAACTGTGTGAAATGGGACAAGCATAGATGGTAGGAAATGAGGACATTTATGATTAAGACTAGAGAGTGAATATCCTACTTACAGGCATTCAAATAGTAGTAGTTTCTCAAATTTTTAAATATATAGTAATACATTGATTTAAAGTTCACCTGTATCTTATTTTCTTATTTACTTTCAATGAAAATAACATAATAAAAATGATGGCCACAACTGGAATCAGGTGTACTAACAATAATTAGAATAAAGGGTTCTAACAAAGTAATGAAGTGTGAATGACTTAAAGTTGAAATTATGTGCTCTGCCAAGATTTTTCAGAAAATTAGATTTGAAAGGTTTTGAGAGATTTGAAACAACAGTTCTCAGCAAATGCAGAGGCAAATGTTACTAGGTAATTCAACTGAGTTAAAAAGTACTACAGATCTTGTAGTGAATGGAAATTTTGGAGTGAATTTACATTTGTTTCATTCAAGGAATTTCTTAAGATTTAAACCTAGAATTTTGAGTGGATGACCTCACTGACTTCAAGGCCACTGAAGTGTGTCCTGTCATCATCATTAATTCTCCAAAACTTATCACCTGCGTTGTGCAACAGGATAGAGTTCCTAGATAGAAAGCATGGTTTTTTTTTCTTTAAATCTCTTTTCTTGGTCCTCTTCTCTTTTGCTGTCTTTTATTTATTTTTATTTTTAAATAGATTTAATTAATTAATTAATTATTTTTTGGCTGGGTTGGGTCTTCGTTGCTGTGCACTGGCTTTCTCTAGTTGCAGTGAGCGGGGGCTACTCTTCATTGTGGTGCGCGGGCTTCTCATTGTCGTGGCTTCTCTTGTTGCGGAGCACGGGCTCTAGGCACGCAAGCTTCAGTAGTTGTGGCATGTGGGCTCAGTGGTTGTGGCTTGCGGGCTCTAGAGCTCAGGCTCAGTAGTTGTGGCACACAGGCTTAGTTGCTCCGTGGCATGTGGGATCTTCCCGGACCAGGGCTCGAACCTGTGTCCCCTGCATTGGCAGGTGGATTCTTAACCACTGCGCCACCAGGGAAGCCCCTCTTTTGCTGTCTTTTAAAAATTGGTTCTGGATTTTCAAAAAGAATTACTTTTAAAATAATTTAAAAATTTTTAATTTTAAAATAATTTCAAATTTAAGAGGTTGCATGAACAGTACAAATATATATTTTTCTAGAGCTAGTTGAGATTGGTGCCCCATTACCTCAGATACTTTAGTGTGCATATTTCACAAACAAGGAAATCCTCCAATATAACCCAATACCACCATCAAATCCTTAGATCCAATTCAATATTCACCAGTTCTCCCAATCATGTCCTTACAGAAAAATAGTCCAGTCATGTTCTGTATCTAGTTTTTATGTCTTTAGTTTCCTTCAGTCTGTAACAGTTTGGTAGTCTTTCCTTGACTTTAATGACCCTGACACATTTTGAACATTCAAGACCAGTTGTTTTGTAGGGTATCTGTTGTTTTGTAGCATATTCATTTAGTAGAGACTCAGGTTATTTACCTCTGGAAGGAAGACCACAGAAGTGATTCTCTGTTCTTCATATTGCATCACATCAGGTGGTGCATGATGTCAGTTTGTCTCATTTTATGGGGAAATATTTTGAGACCAACTACGTATTCCATTCCTCATTAAACTTTCAATTTATCTGTTTCCTTATACATTTATTTATATTTACATAGACTCATGGGTTCCTAATTTATTCAGTTAGATATACTCTTTTATTAACATAATGTCTTTAATGGTTAATTTTGGCCAGTGGGTCAGATTTGATGCTCAGTTATGGTCATTTGCAGGTATCTGTGTTTTACTGATGTGTCCCCATCATTCTCTGAGATTCTCTGAGCAGTATATCTAGTGCTCTTCTGTCTGTTGGTCTACCTACCTACCTATTTCTTTCTATGTATGTATGTATGTATGTATCTAACTATCTCTGTGTCTGCATACATTCTACATATATTCTATAGCTCTGTTCAAGCTTGGACATGGCAATCCCCTAATAGCAACAAGCACACTTAGCTCTCATCCACTAAAAGAAGCTAGTGTTTCTTGAAAAAAATGGGTATTTTCAGGGCTGGGACAGAGAAAGTACACAATGAGGCAGAAACAACTTGTGGGACTGGAAAGAAAGAAAGAAGTTATACACACACATTTATCGCTGTATTTCATGAACCAGCAGTTCAGAGCCATATCTTTAATTGTAACCCAACACTACGGGGTTCATTCTAGTTTCGCCCTTTATCATGTTTATAATTTCTCTGATGGATAGTGAAAAGCCAGGCTCCTCCAACGTAGGATATGTTTACTTTTAATCAACCTTCCCATATGAAACCAATCACCTGCTCCTTGCCCTGCACAGACAGCCTCCTTACCCGACTTGGGTCCTGACACCCCATGTCTGGCTGCTGCACTGTGGATATCCTCTTCACCTTGCTAAGGACCCACCTCCCTCACTGTGTCACTGTGGTGCCCCGAGTCCTAATGTGAACTTACCTTGCTGCCCCACCTAAGGGATTTTGGGCACTGAATTTTTCAGAAAGGGGAAAGTGAAGAGAAAGTGAACAGAAGGGGACATCTCAATAGCAAATAAACTCTGGAGAAATAAAAAGAGACAAATGCCATGGCCCACTAAGGAATTGTAAATTACTCAGTGTGCATATGCCCTTAGATGTCAAGAATTCAGGGAGTATGGAATGCAAGTGAGGTATAGAGGCACGTTGAGATAATTAAAATATTAGCAAAAATATGAAACTCTTAAAAACTATTTTTCCCAAAGTTTTCAAGTAGCCCCCAATGTCTGTATATATAGAATCAATATTTTAGCCTTTTCTCCAAACAGACAAAAAAAGTCATGGCTCATCGGTTTAATATTTGGATCCTTGACATTGCATTCGCTTCTAGGTTGTTTATGATAATATTTAGAATGGTGTTGAGAGCAATCCTGCTGCTATGAAAATTTAAATGTTATTTCTTGCTTTTGTGATTAACTTGTCAACCTTAACGTTCCTGAGATCACAGTGTGGAGGGCTTTGGATTTATTATCCTTCTAAAGTGCTGCATGCAGAAATGTTCTCCAAACCTCTTTGACCTAAAATCCTGGGGGAAATCTTGTGATAATAGATTGTTTATGGGCTTGCGGTGGATTTTACCTAAAACAGCGTGCCTTAAACTACTCTGATACTGCACTTTTGTTTGGATCTAAATCACGTCTAAAACTAATTTCAAAATTACCAAAACATCCGCATGAAACCATAAAATTATATCAACCAAAAGATAACTTAAAGATATCCCATGACATATGTTCTTTATTTGAATGCAAATGTACATTTGTGTTGGTGTAACTGATCTCAGTTGCTCGCTGAATTCTCATGAGGTTGCTATGGAAAATGAATAGATGTTCCTAAAAGTAGCTATGGGGCACTGAACCTACTCAGATGAATACATTTTTAAAAGGATAACTATGGCTTCAAATATAAAACCAATAAATCCACAAACATTAAATATTTTTAACCTTAATTCCTTATAGTCTACATTTCAAATGAGTCACATAGAATAAAAATTGTACCTTGTATATAGGATCTTCGAAGAATAGACTCTAATTTTCAAATATATCAGACATTAGGCTAGAATAATAACACATCTTATATTTTCATAACATGCATGTTTTTCCAATACACTTTCTGTAATACTTTCGTATTCCTCGGAGCAGCATGATTTTTTTTAATGCTATCTTAGTATCTTGGTGTTCACATCCTTGTCCCCTGCTCTGCTTTCCAACTGGGTATGTAACTTTGGATAAGTTATGCTAACTCTCTGCAACCCAGAGAATAAAAAAGGGAGTTGGATCAGATCAAGGCTTCTTAGCCTCTTCTGTGCTCTGGATGTCTTTGACAGCCTGGTGAAGCTTATGGCCCTTCTAAGAATAATGTTCTTAAATCAGTGAAATAAATACAATTACAAATAAAACGAATTATATTGAAATTCAGTTATTAAGGTATCGAAAAGCAAGTTTATGATACGGTAATGCATGTTTATTCTATCATTAAATAAATAAATAAAGGTGAATCCATGACTACTATAATTTTAATGCTGTGATGAGTATAAACAGCACTTTGAGGTATCTGCAACGACACTAATATGATTTGAAAATATCTGTGGTTTCTATTGGTGACAAAGTCACAGGTACTTCTAATACCATTGTGGTTCCTAGCCTATATTCATCATTAATGGAAATACCAAAGAGTCATAAGCTGGAGAAAATAAAAATGTGATCTTTTTTTCCTGTCCAAGTTTAGAAATGCCCAGAATTCTGTGCATTAGATGATCTCAAAGGAAATTTCCAACAAAAATATTCCAAGACTGTAAACAGTCCTGCTAGTTAGGTAGGGTGGTGTGCATTTAGAATTCCTCTATTCCATGTGTGGACCATGGACAGAAGCATCAGCTCACCTACCTGGAGCTTGTTAGAAAGAGATACAGTACCTCCAGCCAGCCACAGGTCTACTGAATCTGAATCTATGTGCTTACAAGATCCTTAGGTGATGTGGTACGCACATTAATGCTTGAGAAGTGCTTCTATAGATTAGGCTGTTGAGCCTGTCTGGGAGCTTTTAAGCTGTGGTTAAACTGAGTACCTTAGGATTCCCCAGATCGACAGTCAGCTTCCTCCATTTTCTAAAACTTGCCCTTAAACCCAAAGTTCTAAGAATTTCGTGACAGATCTGCCAGCAAGGAGATCAGTGCTGATAGAGACACATGGAGATTTTCATGGAAAATTTAGGTTGGGAGTTACTTAAGGATCAATAGTTGAATGGGTCTAGATTGTTTTGGAGAATTGAAGAGCCCCAGGCAGTAGTTTGAGATTTGGCAGAAGCAAATCGTCTCTGCAAAATGGGGGAAGAATGAGAACAAGTCTGACTGCATAATCAGATAGAAACATAGTTTAACTATAGGCACAGTTAATGTTCTTGTGAATACATGTTTTTCACTGCTATGGAACCAATTTTATAGGTATGTAAAATATGAAGCAGATAGTGTCTTATGAACTGCATCATGTTTACATGGGGAGGAAAGCCACTCCTGAAGTGTCTTACAGTGAAATTCTCTAATAGAAATTTCAATATAATATACATTTATCGAACCTCTATTCTATACCAGTGGAAATTCAGGGATGAATTAGACACTGTTCTTGCCATAAAAGAATTACCAGTTTATTTCATGAGCCAAGCCAAAAAAAAGATATATTGACAAAAAGAGTATAAGTCCTATAATAGAAGCAGAAACAAGATACTATTTATAGTGGTTTGGAGGGGGTTGCATAGAACTTTAAGTTTCTGTTTACTCTTTTACTTGTTGACTCAACCATTCATTCATTCATTTGTTCAACAATGTTTATTGAGCCATTAGCCAATGTCACACACTAATCTTTATGCCTGAGCGTAGAATGCTAATATTGGAAGTGGTAAGATACATCTTGGTTGAAATTAGGTTGGGTTTTATATGCCCTGTTTAGCATGTTGAGCCTTATCCAACAAACAACTGGGAAGCTCTAAAAGATTTTCAAGTTAGGAAGTTCCTGATCATACTTGAATCTGAAGAGCATCCTTCTTGGGACAGTCATGAAAGGTGACTGGACAGGGGGCTTCAGAAGGTTATTTTAAGATTTTAAACCTGGAAAAATCCTTCTTGTGTTTATTTCAGGGTTTCTTGCATTTTTAAAACTCTCTCATTCCTTTCTTATTAATAATATTTTCAGGCAAATGTCTGGCTTGTGTTGGAATTTTATAGTATAATGTACTTCTTGTCAGGTGTTTTGGTTTAGCAATATAATTAACATTTTTTTTTCTATCATTACTTTGCAGCTTTGGACACTTGTCTTGATTTTATGGCCAGTTACTATTTTCTTAATTTTGGCTGTTACCCGGACCAAATTTCCTCCAAAGCCAAAGGCAACTTGTAAGTAAATGAGATTTGTTTATTTCCCTAACTTTTGGATTCTAGTTAAAATTTATTTTGCTACCACTTCAGTGTTTTATTGTAAAATTTATTTTTCTGAGTAGCGTTCCCACTTGGAAGTGTTTGTATAAATGCTTAGTATGTCTTTTCCCCAGTCTTTTGAATCAGTGAGAAGTTGAGCCTGTAATATTTATCTAGAAAAATATAAAGTATGTAGGAGCAAGAATATATTTTAATCTTTAACTATAAAATTTTAACTCATTTAGTGTTCATCTCATAAATCCCACCATAGTGTGTACACCGCAAACAAGCAGCCATCTCAAACTTAGATCATCCTTTTCTCTTGTATCATAGCAGAAGCCATAGAGTGGAATTTGATCAACTGAACAAATGAAATCCAGAGTACTATAAAAATCTCATCTTTCTTCAGGGCTAATTCATGAATGGTGCAATGTATCAAAACATTTAGTTTAAAAGAAGATTATTTTCCAATTAGTGTTGTTTCAGTTACATTTAGTCATTACCAAGTTATAAAATGGGCACAATGCCCACTCAGTTCGTGATTTCTTTTGGATCCAGGATGGAAATGCAGAAGAGACTCAGAAAAGTCTTCAAAACTGAGCAGGATGAGCCTTTTAACCCCAATGATGTGACCAGTGTTGTTTTTGCTTTTGTTTTTAAACTTCGGAGTCAGTTTTCTTAGGAGAGGAGTAAAGTCAGGTCAGATGTTTCATGTTTCACAAAGCAGCCATCTCCTAAAAAGCTTCCTGTAAATCAGATTTCTGAAAACTCAAATTGTATTTCAGATAAATTATGGTAATCCACCAAATAAAAGAGCACTATGCCGAATTATTTGTAAAGAGAATAATGAGCTAGTGACATTTTAAAGTAAGCACAGTGCTTTTCAATCACCCAGCCCTAAGAAGTAAGGTGAGAGCCATGGTGGAATCTACTTGAATTACACACAATATGATAATTCAAAAGAAAGTATCAATTCAGTTAGTGTGAAGCATTTAAACTCTTGGTGCTAGAACAAATAATTCCTTACATTTGAATTGCACCTTATCATTTCTAAAGGACTTTTGCACAAGTGATTATGTAGAGTTATTGATGAGATTTTATTAGGTTGTTTATAAAAACAGCATAATTTTGTTCTCTTCATATTGTGTGTATATTAGTTCTTTATTATAACAGATTAATTCCATTGTATACTGTTGGAATTTATGTATTCTTGTATATCTTAAATAACATGGACTTCAGAAATAATGCATTCAGCACATAAGGACAAATACTCTTTGAACTACTCTAGTTAAAGATGCTAATTATCAATTTGCTAGCGATAGTAATAGGAGTTTGTTAGCTCCTTTCAACAACTTATTTTCACCAATTTCTTGTTCTTAAGGATTTTTCAGTTATATAAAGTTCCTTTTCTAAAACTTCTAAGAGAAAAATATAAGGTGTGTGAGTGAGTAGTCTTAAACCAGTTGATGTTACCCTGTAGGATTTAGAGATTCATGGGGAAAATCATGGAGAGCTCTTATAATCCCACTAAATTATAAAGAAAAACTTGGAAAAGCCATGTGACAAGTGCTTCACAGACCAAATAAAAGGCTCTGCAAAACACACTATCCAAAAGGAAATGAATAACCATTTTTTACTGTGAACCTATTATCATACTCTAGTTATAATTAGCTTAGAATATATTATGTTTGTGGGTAGGAGGGAACAAAATTATAGAAAAGTTCAAACATTGAAAGTATTTTTGCTAGTCTCTCAGACCGTGTAAGACTCAGTCTAGAAAATAGTTTATTGGTTTGTTATTAGAACTGAAAGGGACCCTCTCACTTTACAGATGAGAACACTGGGACCCAAGGAGATTTTAATTTGCCAAAATTCAATCATGTGGGATAAGAGAGAAAGGTATTGGAAACCACCTTTATTTATTCTTTGTCCATGAGATTTGTGTCATATCTTACCCTCTTACACATAGAGCCAAATACAAAGTATGTCCAAGATTTTAACTCATCCTATAATCAGTAGAGTACAAAATGTAATTTTATAATTGGAGGTACTATTCTGTAGAGTAATGTAGAGAATCTAAAACTAGTATAGATGCAGTTACTTTTTTTTTCTTTCTTGTGGTAGAGAGAGAATAACTTCAAAATGATAGTTTGGATTTAGGTTTTTTAATTCTGTTTTTTTAGATTGTTGTTTTTCTTTGTTTCCCACATCTATTATACTGGAAGATTCAAATGAGCTGATAATAATCATGATAAATATTTCTTGATCTCATACTATGTAATGGCTGTGTTCCTTATTTCACCGTCAAGAAAACCAAGGCACAGAGAGGTTAAGTAACTCATTCAAGGTTGCACAGTTAATAAGTGGTGGTGTCAGTATTTGAACCCAGACAGTCTGGCTCCAGAATCTGGTTTTAAGCTCATAGGCTCACATTTCTTACATCCAGTAGTCAGCACTAATTTTTCATGTTTCATTATTTAGGTTTTGCAAAAGTAGACTAAAAATTAGAAATTAGGAATATAAACTCCTTCCCTGTCTCTATCATGAAATAAAAAAATATGGGGAAGAAGTGGATTCTGATGTAGGTATCAGACTTATCCTAAATATTATTTTTTAATGTGGAATGCTGCCCCTGTTTGACAAATTCTGCATGCATCATTGTAGTTCTAGTATCACAGAAATCAGATCCTGCTTAACAGAGTAAAAATCCTTTTTGGACTTCAGTGACTTCTTCAGTACTAGTTGGGCAATAGAGAAATGAAGATGAAACTCCAGACTACACCCCAGCTGAAACTCAGCTATGGTGAGAATGGGAGTTGTCATCCCGTGGGTACATTCTGCTCCCAGATTAGCCAGGCAGGTATGTAGGACTGGTAAATCATTCAGAGCAAATATAATCAGCAACTCAAAGGACTCCCTCCATAGTCCTTCTGTTGGGCCCTGGAGAAGGCTGGATTTTTGGTGAGTAAGGAAGCTGCTGCAGTCCCTGCCATGGTGAGCACCAGTCGGAAGCAAAATGCTTACTTTTGGCATCATCTGCCTTCATTTACTCCCTTTTGTGTTGCCACCAACAGCTTAGGTTAACTTGCCCCTGCAAATAATAAGTCCCAGGTAAAGAAAGCTTTCCAAAGGCTGGCAGACAGGCCCAGATACTTCTTGTTCACAGGGAGAAGAAATGGGCCTACGCGCCAGGTCTGAAATAGTTCCAACCGCTTGTAATCTCTACAGGCAGTGGCTTGTCAAGAGGCAAGCTTTAAAAGCCAAAATATTATGCTTAGGAGCAAAAGCAAACAAAAGCAACCCAAACTCCCAAATCACATTGAGGCTAAGCCAAGCTATAATGTGCAGAGAGTTGCTTCTGTCTCCTTTCAACACGTACATACCCATGAAAGTGCAGGCAAGCAGTTCCTCAGTGATGATTACTTTACAAGACCCGCCCACAATGAAATAAGTGGCCTCCCAAACATGTAGTATTGCCAATGAGAAGTCACATTTTTATGAAGTTAATGAGAAACAATGTTTTTTAAGTGGTTGAAAATATCACTGAAATGGAAATTGTACTGTACATATATGATCATGTGCTGAATTAAACTCCGGCTGTCTCGAGGCTGTCACTTTCTAATACCCCTGCCCCCTCAGAAAATAAGAAATTCAGCCAATCCCACAGCTGAAAACAGGGACTGTTGGAAGGCAAGGGAAACTGCTAACTGAATGATACCTAAATTTGTGTTATCACAGGGTTAAACTGAATTCCACCCATCCACGTGTGACTCAGCAGCTTTGGTAAATCCAAGGTCATCATTCCTGACACGTCTTTGCTTCCAAAGCATACATTTTGTCTTCATGGATGCAATAAAAATAATAATAGTAGTAAACATTTATTGACAGCTTGACCATCGGCAGGCACTGTGCTAAGTACTTTGCTTATATTTCCTGAGTTAAGACTTACATCATCTCTTTGAACTATGTAATATGACTATTCCTATTTTAAAGGTAACAAAACTGAGGCATAGAAATGTTAAGTAATTTACTAACGTTCACATAATTACTATGTCCTTGAGCCTGGATTTTAACCACAGTTCCCTCCCCTCCCCCAACCCATACAGTGAGTTTTTCCAGGTCACAAATGCCAACAATGGCAATCCTAAGGCTCATTTGAGTTTACAACCTCTCCAGTGTCTTCCTCGTACCACCTGTTAGTACTGTCGGAGATCAAAGATGGTTGTAAAAGTGAACGCAGTTGGTTTTTCTATTTGTCAGCAGCTCTAGGAAAAAATGTGAGAAGAAGGATTGAAATTATTGATTACTTGGTGGCTTGTGGGATCCATGGGTGTTGTTATACCTACGGTATCTGAATTGTTAGTGGGAAAGAGCCTATGAGGCCCCTCACTGGTGAAGGCTTTGAAAGCCAGAGGAATGAGGTTTGTTCTGGCCCTGCTCTTGCTCTGACTTTTTGTGTGGTGTGTTTTTTGTTTGTTTGTTTTGTTTTGTTTTGTTTTGTTTTTTTGCGGTACGCGGGCCTCTCACTGTTGTGGCCTCTCCCGTTGTGGAGCACAGGCTCCGGAAGCGCAGGCTCACGCGCCCAGCCGCTCCACGGCATGTGGGATCTTCCTGGACCGGGGCACGAACCTGTGTCCCCTGCATCGGCAGGCAGACTCTCAACCACTGCGCCACCAGGGAAGCCCTGTGTGATGTGTTTTTATGAAAGTGAAGGCAAGTGCACAAGGATAGAATTCCGGGGTGCACCATGCTCTCCAGAACACTCATGATTTAATAGTATTAGTTGAGAGACCCATGGTAAATAATATCCTTTTGTATGTTGATTGGCTAAAATTAATGTAGGCTTTGTTCTGTGAAGATCAGAACTCATCATCACTCATCTTCTGCTCGGGATTGCCCCATCCGATTTCTCCATTCTCAGGTGTGCCAGCAACTCTAGGTAATCTCTCAGGTTAGAGACATCTGAGTCATCTTGACTCCTCCCTTTGCTTCACCTCCCAAACCACTATCCTTCAAATCAGAATCCATCTTGCGAAATGCGTCCTGGAGTTATCCCTTCCCTTCCATACTTCCTGCCACCGTTTGGTTCAAGATCTCGGTTTCATGCCTGGATTTCTTCAAAAGGTGTATTTTTATTTGTCTATTTGTTTTTTATTTGTGTTTTTTTTGTTTTTGGTTTCTGGAAGCCCTGCTTCTAACTCTTCCCACATTTTATCATCAGATAATCCCCTAAAATACTCTTTGGGTCAATCAGATTTCAACTCCTCTTTGCCTCACTTTCAGGACCTTCGTAATTAGGATTCATCCAACTTTCTGTTCTGAAGTATGATGCCTGTGCCTAAAGAAACTGTTTCTGAAAGTCTTCCACACATCCCATGCTCATGGCTCCCCCCACCATTGTCTATTAAAAGACAAGCTTACCCTTTCGCCTTCCCTGGTCATTCAAACTCCAATTATTTCTCCTTTATATCTTTCTTGTGGATATATTGGCTACTAATGAGTGGTCTTTGACCGCTTTATGCTTTAATCTGGACTCACTCATGGACAGATAGCACATTAATAGCAGAAATCACATCATAACATCACACTCTGATCACACTCTTGTCAGATACAGCGTAATTCCTAACATAGGGAACAAAATAGGAATGCTACGTGTTGGTCAGAATTCGATACAGTTTGAAAAATTGATATGGATTATTAGATTACAAAATTCATCCAGAAATGGATAATAAAAAAATCAGTGTGAGTCAGGTGGGTGAAGGACAACAAGTTAGCTTGTTTAGGGTTTGATTTTTACTTCTCTTACCCAGGTAAACATGACTGTGCTATCAAAAATGTCTATAATGGTAATATTAGGAAAAGAAAATGGATATAAATCTCCCTCACTCCTCCCCAGGTAGATTTACTTGGGAATTTCCCTCACAAATTAATAAATTCTTGTGAACGCATATGAAAGATTTTTGTGTGGGAGAGACTTACAGTCTGCTTCTTGTTTAAGTTCCAGAAATGTTGGAACAGGTTTTTTTTTTTTTAAACACCTTTATTGGAGTATAATTGCTCTACAATGTTGTATTAGCTTCTGCTGTATAACGAAGTTAATCAGCTATATGTATTCATATATCCCCATATTCCCTCCCGCTTGTGTCTCCCTCCCACCCTCCGTATCCCACCCCTCTAGGTGGTCACAAAGCACCGAGCTGATCTTCCCGTGCGATGCACTACCAGATATAAAATAGATGATAGCTAGTGGGAAGCAGTCACATTGCATAGGTGGTCACAAAGCACCGAGCTGATCTTCCTGTGCGATGCACTACCAAATATAAAATAGATAGCTAGTGGGAAGCAGTCGCATTGCATAGGTGGTCACAAAGCACCGAGCTGATCTTCCCGTGCGATACACTACCAAATATAAAATAGATGATAGCTAGTGGGAAGCAGTCGCATTGCATGGAACAGCTTTTGAATGTCAAAGCCAGAGTCCTATCATTTACTTCTTCCATCAGTAAGTCAGTAGTTAACTGTTTTGGGGAACATTACTGACCCTTTAGATGACAACCCAGAGGTAAATTCTGTGAAACTCATAGAAGCCGAGGACTGGGATTAGATGGTGATTGCCTGCTCCAGCGCTCCGGGCAGACTTGAATGGAGCAGGAGGAAAGGGGACGTGAATACGGCCCCGCTACACTTGTGCACAGGGACGGCCACAGTTCCTGCTGGTAGTTGCCCATCTCCCTGACTTGGAATTCTGCCATTCTTTCACTCAGTGCAGATGGGCACACCCTAATGCCACATAACATGACAAAAGGATTTATCAACTAATTCCCTCTTAGGCTTAGTGCACAGAGTTGCATCAGAGAACGGGAAATACCTTGAAGTACAATAACAATTTAACAAGCAGAAAGATAAAGCGTAAAGAATAGCTGTTGATTGCCCAGTGGAGGATTTTGTTTTTCTGCTCCTTTTGCTTCATCCCTACTTTTGATGATCTACCTTACAAGCTTCCCACAGGTGACTGCCTCACTGAAAGTGGCTCTGGGAGTCACATGCCTTCTCTTTTTTTACTCCCTTTCCCTTTTCTTCCCTTTATAAAGAGCAGAGGAATTCCTGTTACTGTCAGATAGGAACCTCTAATATCCAAGCCTGTCTGATAAATACAGATAAATAAATGATTGCTTATAAAATTCTCACAAGTATAGTAATGTCATTTGCTGAGGTACCACTATCAGTTGATGTTTCCAATATACCCTTGGAGCTAAGAGGCTGATTTAACAAAGTAATTTCAGCCAATTCCTTTTCACTTGTCAGAGAACATAGAGCCCACACACAGGCTCACAGGTGAGGGTCTGGCTTCATGGTTGGCTGTGTGTTTTCCTGAGTGACTGTTTTATTAAACCTTCCTCTAAGCACCACCCAGGAAAGCTGGCCTACCAGACCTTAGGCATTTTATGCTACTCTCGCTATTCAGGTTTTCTCATTCTCTTTGATCAGGTCATATCATGTCCTCTGCTTAGATAAATGAACCAGTGTATTTTTAGAGTGAAAGTATCTCTCATGGAAGAAATGCCACAGCATACAATATTGGCTTGTCTCAGGTCAGTTAGAATTTCATTGTGGGTTAGAATTAGAATGACCTATAGTATTTTCACATTAAAAAATAAGATCTTTGTTTTGGTTATATATTTATGTACTTATGCTTATTTATAAAATCATTACCATCGTGAGAGGCAATGTAGGGGCTTAGAGCACAGACTAGAGATGCAAGCTGCCTGTATTCACACATAAGCCCAGGATAAAGCTCCTGGATTCTTGGAGCCTCACTTTCCATATCTGTATATTGAAGTTAATAATAGCACCTACCTCATAGAGTGGTGAGAATTAGATGAATTAATACTTGTTAAATACTTAGAAAAGTACCTGGCACATAATAAGAGCTACATTAGTGTTGGATATTATTTTTTATATTATATATGATATAATAATACGTACAGAGTATAATATCAATAATTGAGTATCATTGAAATCATCTAGGCTGTCATTATTTGACGGATAAGAAAACAGGCTCAGAAAATTTAAGACACTTGATTAAGGTTTCACATTTATTCTTGCCATTGTCACATATTTAAAAGGTATCTCATGTCTGTGCTGATCAAGAACGTCATGAGGACCCAGAGCAATCAAGTCTATAACAGACTATGTATCAGGAACTAAAATAAGTACGCAGTGCAATAAATTCCCCAGTGGAGGTCGGACCAAGAGCAGAAGCAGCAGAAAAGATGGAATCCAAGTAGTTTTACCTGGAATCAGGGCTAGGGCCATGGGGAGGCAGATACAAGGCAAAATTTGAGGGGTTAACAAAAACTCAGTAATCAAGATCAATCATATTTCAATACAATATTCTAAAATATAAAAATTAATTTTAAAATTCAATATACAAAATACCAACATTTTAAATAAAGTCAAGATCAGTGTTACTGCTTTTTCTTTTGCCTTGGGCTCCGGTGTGGCTCATATAGCACTACCTGGGATATCAGGAAAGGTTTCACAAGGAAGTTCTGTGTCTTAGCATGATTCTTAAAGAATGAGTAGGAGTTTGTCAGCTAGACAACTAGTGTCTTTGCATTCCTAACAGAGAGCAATCAACATGAGTGAAGACATAGGACATGAAAGAGTTAGATGTGCCAGGAATTTGGAGTTTGCTTTGTCTGAAAAAGGAGAATGTTTATTGTGAGTGTTGGGAGATGAGGCTGTTTGGTCAGTAGCAAAAGTATTGGACTTTATTTTGAAGAGGATGAGAAGACATTGGAACTTCTGAGTAAATTAATTTTGTTTTAAAATATTTATCTCTTTTTCTGACCATAGAAATACATGCTCATTTTTTAAAAATTAAGTAATTTAATACAAGTATTCATGTTGCAAAAAGGAGAAGTCTCCTTGCCTTCTAAAGTAATATAAGTAACATAATCTTGCCTTCTGAAGATAACCATCGTTAACATTTCAGTGTACATTTTCTCAGACTTTTTTCTCTGCATATAACACACACGCACACACACACACACACATACACACAACTAAAATTCGAACATCGGGATCAGATAACATTTTAGAAAGAGTTCCTACAGCAGAATGAAAGAGGGTTTAGTAGGAACTGGTGACTGGCTTGGGCACAGAGTTCTGGTTTTAAGACTCGCACTTCAGTTTTCATTTTCACTATCTCTTGATTACCCTGGAAATGCTAGGGGGCTAAAATGTCTGTAGACTTTTCTATCACAGCTGGTGATTTCCCCAGAATTTTTTTTAACACTGCCTCCTTCAATTCTTCATTTTCTTTCCAGATTTTCAAATCCAGATTTCTTTAAAGAATAATTACTCTTTATAATATGGAGGTCTTCCATGCACAACTAGCTATAACCCTCTAATTTCATACTGTCCAAATGAGATTAACACAATTTAGGACAAATCTGGGAGTGGAATTGCAGCTAACTAAAGAGAAAGTAATACAGGAATCACAATATTAACAGTGCTTTTTCTCCTTATCTTTTCTCTATCTTCATGATTTACAAACAGATACACTTAACCACTCGACCTTAATCAAAATCATCTAAATACACCTGTTGAAAGACATAGATTCCAGGGTTTTGCTGTAGGCTTTCTTTTTTTTAACATCTTTATTGGAGTATAATTGCTTTACAATAGTGTGTTAGTTTCTGCTTTATAACAAAGTGAATCAGCTATACATATACATATATCCCCATATCCCCTCCCTCTTGCGTCTCCCTCCCACTCTCCCTATCCCACCCCTCTAGGTGGCCACAAAGCACCAAGGTGATCTCCCTGTGCTATGCGGCTGCTTCCCACTAGTACTGTAGGCTTTCTGAATTGTCACCTGGTGATGGTGATGGAGAAGGTGGTGATGAGATGCTGAGGTGATGAGATGCTGAGGGTAGTGAGTGGGGTGGAGTTTAAAGAACTCCTTAGATGATTCTTATGCAACCTAATGTTTGAGAGCTATCTTTTTCTTTCTTTTTAATTATTTTCTTATTTGAAGTCAGTTGCATTTTCTACTAGCTCCCTACTATTGAATGAATTTAATTCTTTGAGTTATTTCATGGAAGAATTTGCTTTCACCCTGTTACCTTGCAGCCATTGCCAGCATTCTTTGCCTCATTTTAGCACTGAATCTTTTGCTGTAATCCTAAGGATGTCCAAAGATTCACCATTTTTCATGTCTTATGTTGAAGACAACATTTTCAGGACAGTTGAGGAGAATGCCTTCTCTCAAAGAGTACCATCAGATTGGTGACTAAGGAAAGAAGTGTTCATAATTCCCTGAATTTTTCTGCACAGATGTTTCTCCAAGATGATTTCATGGTTAAGTTACATGGCCTGGGGAACCCAGTTCCACTGAAACAAGTGTTTCACACTCTAACATTGCATCACTGTGCTGCTAGTTTCGTAAATATTAGGAGAATGAGAAAATGTCCAAAAAATCACTTCATTGTTTTGAAATTGCTGCCCTCTGTGGAGATGATACAAAGATGCTTCTGGAGATTCATATTCTACAAGACATGCCTAGAGCTGTAACAAATAGGCCTGCTCTCTGCCCTTAAGGTGCTTACAATCTAATTGTGGGGGGAAGAAACACACACATAAAAATTTACATGCCATAATAGATGAAAAAGTATAACTAAAGTAAAAGTGTTAGATATAACTCTTAGCACAGTGCTTTGCACATATCAGAAGCTCAGACATTTATTGATTATTTAATAGCGACATGTAATAATAATATAAGTACTTAGGAAAATAAGTAGTATTAAATAAGCAGCATTGGTGACAAAAACTACTGGAATTTTAAAAAAGGAAGAAATTGCTATGAATTAGCATAGTCAAGAATCACCCCAGTACTTGAGCTTGGAAGGAAAAAAGATTAATATGATGCCTATGCAACAAGAAGCTATGTGCCCTTCAAGAGTTAGAAAGGTCAGGATTAAAAACTGGGTGAGGGTAGGTAGATTGGTTTGGCCAAAGTCGAGTGTGCTAAAGAGTAGAGGAGATCAGGTTGGGTGGGGTTTGATCATGTAGGGTTTTTAATACTAGACCTAGATGTTTGGATTTTCTCCTGTAGTAATAGAAGCATTGTGAGGAGGTATTTAATTTTTCTTTTTCTGATATGGAAGCTAAACTAAAGGAAGTTTGAAAGATTTTCTTCCATAATTGTTTACCTTCATCCAGATGTTTCTATCACAGGCTATATTAGTTATCTATGGCTCTATAACAAGTTGCCAAAACTTAGTGGCAACAACAGTAAACATTTATTATCTTCCAGTTCCTATGGGTCAGAAATTTGATAGTGGCTTATCTGTGAGTTTTAGCTTCGAGTCTGTTATGAGATTGCAGTCAAGGATTTTGGCTAGGGTTGCCTTCATATGACACCTTGACTAGGGCCGGAAGATCTGTTTTCAAGGTGGATTGCTTATATGACTAATGAGTTGGTACCAATTCAATTAGGCCTCAATTGGTGAGGACCCTCAGTTCCTTTCTGTAGGTTGCTTCAGTGTCCTCATGACCTGGCAGCTGCTTCGCCAGACCAAGCAATACAAAAGACAGTCAGATGGAAGTTATCCTTTTTATCACCTACCCTCGGAAGCCTCAGAGCATCATTTCTATCATGTTCTGTTCATTAGAAATAAGTCACTAAGCCTGACACATAGTCAAGGGCAAGGGAATTAAGCTCTGCCTTTCAAAGGAAAAAGTGTCAAAGATTCTGTGGACACATTTTAAAACCATCCCATGGACTAACAAGAGCCAGTGATACAATAATAGTGTACATGAAACATGCTTGAAATATCCAGCCCCATCACAGCAGAGTCCTTATCTGTTTGAGGCCTTACTGCATTCCTTGCACCTGGCACAGGTGCCTGCACATGGAAGCATCATTAAATATTTTTTGAAGTATTGCTATTTTGTAGATGAAGATATTTATTTTCAGAGATTTTAGTGACAGATCTCACTAAGTAAGTGTTGAAGCCAAGATTTAATTTGGTCTTACTACCCAAATTCTCTTTCTACTCACCATGCTATCTGTCAAACAGAATCACTCATCTCTATTAGAAATGCTCACTTGCTATTGGCATAGCTAACAGAACCACTCTCTGGAATATTACCTGGCATTTAGTAGTCACTCAAGAAATGTTTGTTAAACAAATGAACAAATTTAGTGCAACAATGCATGAAGACCTGAGATATGAAGAAATCTGTTCAGATTTACTGGCAAGTCAATGGAAAACTGGGGAATACAGACCAGAATGCTTGCTTCTTTCACAGGTTATTATTTTATCATATTCATTGAAAGGACATCGTGTCTAATGTATAGAAGTTAGATACAAAAAATATAGGAATGTGGAGCTCCTGTGATTTGAGAAGTTTATGATATGATGACTCTGCATAGGATTCTGTGTGGAATGAACTTTGTATCATTGTGCCATTGTTTTGTAAAATTAATTAATAATTGCTTTACAACGTTGTGTTAGTTTCTGCTGTACAACAAAGTGAATCAGCTATATGTATACGTATCCCCTCCCTCTTAGACCTCCCTCCCCCCCCCACCCCCCATTCCACCTGCTGTATAGCACAGGGAGCTCAGCTGGGTGCTCTGTGTGCCATTGTTTTGGATACAGTCTTTTTAAGAGTGGGAGTGGATTAGAGGGGAGGAATAAGTGTCGTTCAACTGGAATTCCTCTCATGTGAATAGCATTATGCTTTGATATTTAACCCACAGACAAAGGGAAACAAATGAATTCGAGAACAGCATGGCATACCTAAGCTGTCACACACCTCTCCACACAACTCTAACACTGTTTACTCTGGCAAAATTTTGTACCAAAATTGAACCTAATCTGCACTGAAAAACTTCACCCACCTCCACTGAATCCTGTTAGCTTTAATTAGCTGTTTATAAGATTGCATGCTAAGCAGAGCTCTGGAAACCAGAAAAAAACAGAAACAAACAAACATAAACAAAAACCAAACACACAGAACTTTGTTATGTAGATTACATTCCTTTCAGCAGCATGCCAAGGGCTGAAATTTAAGGTCTTTATTTTGTTGAATCATCTTTAGTTTTATGCAGGAATTTAGCATTAAATATATAATCTGGAGGGTAAATATAGGGACCAGTGAATTTCATAGGCAGGCTTAGTTTTGGGGTTATTATGAATTCTGTGTTAGCATTAGGTACTATAGCCAAACCTTCAGAACAATAAACAGTTTTTCTGCAATGTTAATGCAAAGAGTATCAAGTTTAAGCTCAAATTAAACCTAAAGCAAATGAACAAGAGTGGGTTTAGGTTAATCTCAAACATTAGGAAGGTTACTTAAGGTATTAGAGCCATGGTTCTGGTGCCTACTTTTGTTACATAGGTTTCTAGACATCTAGATGTGCACAACCCTTGAACACTCAGCCATTCGTTAAACAAAGCCTCATTTATTATAATGCTATGTGGAATCTAAAGGAGAACATGGGATTTTTAGATAAAAACATCAATAATCAAGTTGTGGGGACCATACCTAACCCTAAAACCCATAATCTGTTGCATTATCAACTTTGATGGCAGGAATGAAAAACCACAAATGCATTAAGATTTGTTAAAAATTACAATCTTTGCGGGGTGGAGAACTTAGCAAAGCTTAATGTTGTAAGTAGGACTTAAATTGCATCCTGAGGAAGACAAATAGGATAGTTGGATTTGCATGGAAAGAATGGGAAGTTTTTCAAGGGAAGGAAGACAAGAACTAAGTCCATGGTGGTGGGAGATATAAGATGAATGGTCTTATTTTGCCTCAGGGAAACTTCCCCGAACCTCTACACTAGGTTAGTTTTCACCCCCATACCACCCTTCCTTTATCATTGTAATTTACTGTGTATGTTTTTATTTGGTGTTTGGATCCTGGTCTCCCTTTCCTGTGGCCTATGCCTAAGCCTGTCTTTTCCACCAAACAAGAGCAATGCCTCACACGTAACAGACACTCAATAGATAAAGAAATGTCCCCTCCCAATTCCATTAGATTCTACTGAGAAGCGATTTTGAATGTGTAATAAAAGACCAAGGGACCCAGAGTTTCAAATACCAGAGTGATGATATTGGGATGTCTTTAACTGCTATGCAATAAAGAGTGACACATGGTAATAGGAATATGGTGCTTTGTGTATATTAATCAGATAGTGTGAGAAGATCAGAGTGAGGAAGGCTGGAGCAAGAAAAAGAACTGCACAGTTACCAAAATTATAAAAAGTGTCTAACACAATTGGAGAAACAGAAATGGAGAAGAATGAATAAGTCTTAAAAATGTTGGGAAGAGAGAGCCAGTAGGATATAGTAGAGATTGGGAGAATAGAACAACAACTATAACAATGATCCCTTTTAAGTAATATTGCCTTTAACTTCTTGTAAAAATCCTGAGAGATTCATGACTGTGATTTCTAGTTTGCAGATGAGAAAATCGAAGCTCTCAGAGAGGCAAGTAGAGCCTGATGACCAAACCCATGGACCTTCGTTCAGGGTGCTCAGTTCAAGTCCCAGTTTGACCTTGAGAAGTCACTTAACTTCTCTGAGCCTGTTTCTTCATCTGTAAAATGTGGATAATCAAAGTATCTACCCCCTAGCATCTTGGGGGGAGTTAAAGTAACACATCTAATATG
Organism: Pseudorca crassidens; assembly: GCF_039906515.1. Lineage (NCBI taxonomy): Eukaryota > Metazoa > Chordata > Mammalia > Artiodactyla > Delphinidae > Pseudorca > Pseudorca crassidens. Next base: position 22,227,646 of record NC_090301.1, read on the forward strand.
ATAGCATGTCATAAGATAGTTTGTGATAATATAAAGATGTCTGTAGTCTGTAGAAGTATACGGTAAGTGCTCTAGAAAACATTATTATGATTAGATGACTTGCCCAAGATTAAACAGCTATTAAGTGGAAGAGCGTCAAACTTGAACCCAGATCTTGTGATGCATTTGTTATGGATGTCATGTTGCTACTAGGAAAAAAAAATTAAGGCACAGGGATAGAGCTACGAAAATATCGGTCGTTTACTACCCACAAGGACCTATTTATTTATTACAGTCCATGCTTTAAGAATCACTGATCCGGTGTTTGAGACAAAAAAGAAATCAGTGGTTCTTATCTTAGTTCTGCTGTTCTAAATTATCCTAAGATTTGAGAAAGGAAATAAATTGTGCTTTGGTTTGTAAACTTATGTGCTGGATCCTATATGTGAAATTGTGCCAAGAGCAACACACTGGATAAAAATCCTCTTAATGCCAATTAGCCCTGTCATCTTTAGCGGCAACCACTGTGAATGGAACTTGTTTCTCTTTGTGAGTCTGCACTTGAGAACTGAAGGCAATAAAGATTGCTACATAAACTATTTATAGTTGTGAAGCCAAGTACATTTTAATAGAACCAACATTTGAAAGAATTCTACTCCCTCCAGTAGACCCTAGATAGCAATCACACAGGAGAGGTAAATTGATGAGAAGATGTTTTCTGAGAGCAGAAATATTCAGAGGCTTTATGGCCTGCACGCTAATTTGTAAAAGGGAGTCTTTTTTTACTGTCACATCCTTGCTAGTATTTGTCTTGGTTTTCTTGAACATAGGGGTTCCTAATAGTTTTAGAGTAACAGTCACTCTTTTCGATTTGACATGCTCTTTTCCCATTCTCAGAAGAAGGAACATGAATATCATGAAACAATAAGCAAGAAAAGATTATATAGTTTATAAGACACCTATATGAGCATAAGTAAGTCTTGAGAAAAACAAAAAAACTTGAGCCATAGCTAAAAACAATCCAGTCAAACCAGAGAAGATGTTAATTCACTTTAATTATTCTTATCATATCTCTGGATTCCTTAATTGTACAATGGAGGTCTGAAGTACCAAACCTTCTTTGAGTGTTCTGACCAAGATTTGATCCGTTTCTTTTAAAATTCTCAGCTCTCTTAACTCTTTCAGTGTGCATGGCTCTTAGCAGACGTTCAATAAATATTTATTGGATTGATGGATATATGAATGCTTTATGGAATGACTAGATCAGTGCATCATTGAAGTTTCCCCCAAAGCATCAAATCCCCGTTCCCTCATTTGAGAGCCACTGTGTCACATCACCAGCATCATTCAGCATGACTGATGACAAATGCACGATCATGACTAGGAGTTAACAGGCTTTTTTCCAAGAACACCTGTCTTCATTCTCATTGCCTTTTCCTTAATGAAATACAATCTGCCTCCTCCCATTTATTAAAATTCTAGTTTGGTCTGATGGCAAATAACCCCAAACTAAGCCTCTGACAGTTTCATTTGCAAATCTTCCAGTCAACTCATGATAAATGAATCTAATCCCATTCAGTTCTAGCTATTGAAATGTAATGGTTCTCATCATGTTAGACTAACCCAATTGCAATACCTAAAGAAAGATAATTAAGAAATGTGGGTTGTTACAGTTGTTCAACAAATCTGTTACTGCACTCCTTACCTTCCTCTTCTTTCAGGCTGACCATTTCATGATGTGGGGAATGGATCTACACATGCTTTTAGTCGCCGAGTCCTCTCAATTTTTCCTTCCAGATGTCTTTTAACAAATGTCTTCTGTCTCCACTGCCACTGTCACTGCCTTAGTTTAGATCTTTATCCTATTCCTCTGCTCTGACTGCAATAGCTTTTTATCTAGTTTCCATCTCCCTGACCTAGCCCCTTCAGTCAGTCTATCATTTATACTGATGCCAATTATTTTTCTAAACACGTATCTGTTCACGCCTCTTCCTTGCTTTATATCCTTCTGACTCAACATTACTTTCAAGTTAATATCCATACTATCGCATGCCCCCTAAGTCCTTTTATGATCACACCCTGACCTAACTCTTCAGTGCCATCTCTGGCCGTGAGCCTCTCCCCATCACTCACAGCCACGTACTTCACACTCTAGCCACTTTCAGTGAACTAAAATAAATGCTGCCATAGCATCGTATAAGGGGTCCAGAACATTCAATCATGTAAAATGCAAGAGCCTGTTTTGCAGGGATAATGAAATGACCTGGTGAGCCTACGCTTTACATCTGAATTCAAGTTATTGCATTATCATGGGATTGTATTGTACTCAGACTCCTCAACGGCTTTCTTACCTTTATGCCTTTGCATATATTATCCTCTCCCTTCCCTGTCATTCTCTCGGCTCGCTCCAACTTCTCCTTCAGAACTCTTGGCAGCTACCACTTCTCTAACTAACCCCCTCCTGTCCACATTACCTTTTGCCTACAAATGGTAGTAGGAGACCAAATTTCATACTTCAGCAGCACGTGCAGGGCATGACCCCATCATCATAGCAAACATTATGCCAGTTGTAATTGTTCAGACACATGCCTGTCTCTTTTCTTTTATCTTCCTGAACCCCTCAACACACAACACACACACGTGCACTTGTGTGAGCACACACTGATAAAGTTTGTATGCCCGTTTAGCGTAAGAATTTTATTTTCCATATCTATATTTGCTTCTAACACCCAGCCCAGTGGCAAGCACAAAGAATAAATTTGTGGTCTGAATGGAACCAGAATATCTGGATTTGTAGTAAACCATTTGAATAAATATTTGCTACTTTGTGTTTTCCAATCTGTTAAGAATATTCTAAGGCAGTTTGGCCATTCCTGGTGGTTAGGATCTTCTTGGTAGGCATTAATAATTGTCTGCTAGCTTGAGATAAATGAGCACCGTGGGGTTCCTCCCCCACCACCTTGCTGGCAGTTGGTGTATTTGTAGTGAAAACAAGTCTTGTGGTTTGCCATCCATAAAAACATTTATCAGCAAGCATGCACGAAAGAGGTCACACGAAACTGTTCGTGAAGCTCAGTGAAGTCGCAGCTCTTTGTCCTTGCAGGCACTCTAACAAGGACCTTGCAGGCATGTGCAGCACTCCATTTAGTAGCAGTGGGCATTAGCCCCGGAATCATCTAGTGGGTGTCGGAGCCCAGGGCTGAAAGGAAATGCTAGTCTACAGGTCTGCTGATTCTTAGACCCTGTTCACGTAAAGGTGGAAGTGCATTTTCAATATTTCTAGCCAAGCCACATTAACTTGAACAGCATTCATTTCATTAATGAAAACGTACTTCTAACACCCCTTATGCTACCTAACACATTCCAAGGCTGACTGAAGTAAAAACAGGAGAAGCATTGCCTCTGCAAAATGCCACCCTGGCTCGGGTCCTCCTAGAGTTTCTCATTTAGATTTAACTATCCCAGGACTGTGTATTCCTGAGTTGGGAACTTCAAAAGTTAACTAATAGCCTCTGGATTTTAGATTTGAATTAACTTCAAAAGTTAGATAGTTGCTAGGTTAATTTTTTTATTATTAATTTATTTTATTTTTGACTGTGTTGCTGCACATGGGCTTTCTCTAGTTGTGGCGAGCCGGGGCTGCTCTTCGTTGCGGTGCGCGGGCTTCTCATTGTGGTGGCTTCTCTTGTTGCGGAGCACGGGCTCTAGGTGCGTGGGCTTCAGTAGTTGTGGCACACGGGCTCAGGAGTTGTGGCGCACGGGCTTAGTTGCTCCAAGGCATGTGGGATCTTCCCGGACCAGGGCTCGAACCCCTGTCCCCTGCATTGACAGGTGGATTCTTAATCACCACGCCACTAGGGAAGTCCTGCTAGGTTAAACTTAATGAACACACTTAACCTACTGTATCCTCATGTATTTAAAAATATAGACTATATAATATCAATTCACTCTTGGATCCTTTGATCAGACACAGTGGTTTCTGCCAGCCCCCTCCTAAAAATGGTGCACTCTAAGTGCTGCTGACAGCAGCAGATTCTAGGCAGAAGGATTGGTTATAGCTGAACAAACACACTCCTTTCATAACAAATATTTCCCTTTCCTTACTCTCCCTGTTTTGCTGTCAGTAGTCCTGTCTTCAATCCTGGTGTTCTGGTTCTTCTGCCACCATTACTACCTTTTATGTTTTCTATTAAAATTATATAATGGTCTTTTCACTACACTTGGGGTCTGTCAGTTACATATTTGTTAATTCTCCAAGTGCCTACGTGCTTAATTTCCTTGTGGAAGCAGAATGATGCTTTGTTAAACATTTCTCCCCTTCCTCCTCCCTTCTACTTTCCCCTCCCTAGTAACCGTGCCCAGCACAGTTACTTACACATATGAAGTGCTAAAATGTCTATAGGATGAATAGCCAAAGAAGGGAGAAACTTAAAGAAGGGAGAAACTCATCCTTGTGTATATAATGTTAAAATGAAGAAGACAGAATTGCTACATATAAAAACAAATTAATTTAGACCAGGTCTTATTGAAGTAAATCCCATTATAAAAATATTTATGTATGAGGAATTAACATTTATTGTGCCCAGGACTGTGGTAAATCTTTTACATACAACATCTCATTTAATGTTTACAGTATCACTCGAGGTAGATGCTGTTGTCTCCTTTTTGTCCCTAAAGAAAAGAGGAGGTGAAATCAATTGGCTAAAGTCATGCAGTGGTGAAGCTGGAGCTACCATCATACAAATCCTTATTATAACCTGTTGCCAAACGTATTTAGAAATCTTGATCTGGTTCACTTAATTTCAACTAATATTTACAACAGTGAAAGTCTAGCACATCTGAAGCATGGGGAACTCATTGTAATTGAAATGTGGATGTTAGAGCGTTAGCTTCTTCTTTAGGCAGCAAACACTCTGTTGTTTATTTGTCCATTCAACTATATTTTTTGAGCTCCTACTCCAACCATCCTATCTATATATGGCATGATATACACATAAAACCTTGCCAGTAAGGCAAATTGACCTTCATGGAGAATTGTAACCGTCAGTGGGTTCCTGGGATCAAATTAGCACATTGCTCTTTATGCAGTTGGAATAATAGTTATGAAAAGCTTCTGGCCAAGCTCCCTCTTTTGAGGGTTAAAGATTTTAATTCAGCCTTGGTAGTTGAAAACCTTTAATCTTACAGACATTTCAGGTCAGTAGAAGACTGTTTTTGACCTTAGCATTTGATTTTAAAGAATTACAGGAAGACAAAGGCAACCATTTTGTTTCAGTAATAAGACAATAAACTACTGTTGTGACTCAGATTGACATTTGATAAATAAAGGGTCATTGCATTTTATGGTGTCTGAAATAATGCTGTCTATAAGCATAAGTTGTGATTCACATGTAAGTTACATATTGATGTTTCCAGTACAGACTGACAATATTCTTTATAAGAAAGGTTAAAGGTAGAAAGAGAAACCTCATAATGATAAACATGAAAATCATAAAAGACCAAGCCATACCAAAAGTATTTCCATTTTGAAATGATGGTTTAAGGGGAAAATATACATTGCAGTTAAAGCTAAGGAACGCAGTACGGAATACCATATACCATACTCACTGGATTGAATACATATTATAAGCCACTTGACATGTCATGTGAACTACTCTGCCTCAGTGTACCCATGTGACCTGTGGGTTTCAACTGCATTGTCCGCAAGAGAGCACCATGATGGTAAAGTATATAGGACTTCTACTTAGCATACTCTAGAGAAATAATGAAAGACAGTATAACACCCAAAGGACAACTGAGTGTGGCTAGTTTTTTCCTCTCTTCTTGCAAATTCTTTCTGGCTGTCCAAGGTAAAGGGACTTCAACATATAATCTCTTATGATGCCCAAAGGCAATTTTCAGACCATGGGACACTCCCAGCCTTTCTCTTTGGCTCCCATGAATCATCCCAGCCCTCTCTGACACTTTTGTATTGACACTTTTGTATTGAACACAGTCCATCAGACTTTCACTTTCCACTCTTCATTGCCACAGACACCTCTTCTCTGCTAGGTGACTCTACATGTTAATGACTAACAGGCAGTAATCCCTGTGGGTATGTCAGATACCCACTGTCTCACACACCTCAGTAACATAATCCATTAATCTGGTTTAAAAGCACACATCTCTTGAGAGCCATTACTATATGGAAATGCCTATCTCTATGCCAAGGTAGGGAAGAAGATTTAATTAGGGGCGGGGTGGGAGGGAGACTTCTATACATCCATCAGCTTTCAGATCACACAATGTAAATGATATGGAAGAAAGCGTATGGGATTTGAAATCACAGCTGTTGGTTTAAAATTCCAAACTTGTTTACTTACAAATGTCACTGAGCTTTCATTACCCAGTCCATAAAAGGGGAAATGATGTTTAGCGTCCATGGTTACGTGAGTGAGGCTCTAATGTACTTTTAAAGCTAAAGAGCATGGGAACATACTGTATAACACAGGGAACTCTACCTAGTGCACTGGGTAACCAAAATGGGAGGGAAGTCCAAAAGGGAGGGGATATCTGTATGTGTGTGGCTGATTCATTTTGTTGTGCAGTGGAGGCTAACACGACATTGTAAAGCAACCATACTCCAATAAAAATTAATAATAAAAAAAACAAGTTAGAGTTACAGATAGTTGCATATATTATTATAATAGTAACTGAAAAAGACACCCTGTTGAGCCAACTCTTCAAGGAGACATAACGGGTTATACGTATTCTAAGAACTGCAAGAAGAATGGTGGTTAGTAAGGGGCTTGTGTGTGGAACACACAGACTTGGTGTTTATACACCAGCCTCTTCTTGACTCTTCACGGGCCACTGATCCTTCTTTTCCCTCAGCTCAGCCTTAAGACTGTCAGGATGGATGCAGTGAGGAGAAAGAAGGCAAGTGCTCGAACAAGGAATATTTACTTCCTTGGGGCTATATTCCTGTGAACTCTGTGGCACAACTATAAAGTCTTACTGAAAAATATAAACGAAGTGATTCATCGTAGTTGGTGGGAGAGACATCCTGTGGTTGGAAGTTAGTAGAGGGTGGAGGTTGGTAGGAGTTTTACTCGATGCTGAAGTTTGGACTTTATCCTGAAGGCAGGAAGGCTGCTCAGAAAACAAGGCATTAAAATGTTACTTAAACATATTACGGTGAAGAGGGATTCTCACCTTTATCTGAGGTCTACACAACTTGTATAACACTCATAATAAGGCAATTCCAATAAGGACAAAAAATTATCCACGGGCTTCTTAACACTGGCTTTTTAAACTTCTAACATTGAAGTGTTAGAAACTTCAAGATCCTCTACTGATTTCATAGAGGATCAGAACTCCATTCTGAATCTCTTCTTCCTAAACACTCCTCTGTTCCCTGTCTCAGTGTCCCCTCTTGCATTCTCTTGAGCTTTCCTAAAGACACGTGTATTGTGTGTATATATGTACATGTAAACACACAAACATATTTTCAAAATACTATATAATATATAATAAAATATACACATACACTTAAATGTATACTTTTAAACATTAGCTCTCTGATGAATTATAAAGTAAGCAGTGTGTGTCAAAGCAGCCCAGTGTTTAAAGTTCACCTTTATTTAGAGTGAAACTAAACCTAAATCCTTCCCTCCCAAATTTTTGTTTGTTTTGTCGAGAAGTGAAGGGAGGTAGACTAAAGAGAACCAATTAAGATAATTTTTTTTTTTTTTTTTTTTTTTTTTTCTGTACGCGGGCGTCTCACTGTTGTGGCCTCTCCCGTTGTGGAGCACAGGCTCCAGACGCGCAGGCTCAGCGGCCATGGCCCACGAGCCCAGCCGCTCCGCGGCATGTGGGATCCTCCCGGACCGGGGCACGAACCCGCGTCCCCTGCATCGGCAGGCAGACTCTCAACCACTGCGCCACCAGGGAAGCCCAATTAAGATAATTTTTAACTGGAGCTTTTGAATACAAATATGCACAACATAAAATTTAGACAGGGTAATTGATAGCTTCCTTTTCCTGGCCAGAAATTGCCACCATAAAACCAAACTTGGTGTAGGAGGCAAAAATTAATAAGCCAGATGATTCTCAAGGTCAGTAAGCTAATTCTCATTCTTCAGTTAACTAATAGTTCTAGACCAGAACTGGTCCAGAAAAGACTAAAAATAATATAGCTCTGAGGGGGAAGGAAAGAAAAGCTTGACTTAAACTCCATTGAATGGTTACCAGGTACTTCTAGTATTGTCTATATGAAACCCCAGTTACTGTAGCAAAAGCAGGAAGATGGAGCATTGAGTGGAATATGGCACTTAAGATGCAATCCTGACTTCCCAGTAGAGCATCCCACTGGACATGGGAAGGAATGCATGTTACTTAAGGCCACTGACTGGGCTGCCTCTGGCGTGTCATTTACTCCAGCAGTGTCTTTCTTTTCTTAATTTTTCTCTTTTAAATAGCCTAGGGCAGTTGTTTCTTAGATTTGTAAATACATGTTTTTAAAGCATCTTGATACTTAATTAGGAATATATCTTAGTTCTATGATAAATCCTTTTACATTTCTGACTCTTTTAGTTACATCTTAAGGAGGAGTTTCCACTTTTTTTAATGAATTTTTAAGACCCACACTAGAAGTTACTAATAATAGACCTCATTTTACCATAAACAATCAGGAAAAATGATGTGGGACGGAACATGCAAAACAGACCTTCCAAATACATGCAAGACAGTCCGTCCCAGTTACTATATGTAATGGGGAAGAAAGTCTCCACCTAGCAGGGCTGTTATAAGAATTAGAAACAATATATGTCACATAAAGGAATACATATTAGGAGTACAATAAATGGTAGTCATCCATTTATCCATTGGGGAATCCTGCCCCAATCAGTATTTTGATATTAATCCTATTGGTATATCTAACTTTTATTTCTTCACAATTTTCTTTATTGCACCTGATTGCATAACTTCTTAAAATGTTGGCAGTCACTTGCTTGGAAATTAAAGTTTCTATCAGTTTTTTCCCAAACATTTTATTAAGTAACACAAAATAAGATCTGTGCAATGTTACCAAAAGGAGTAATTAAAAAGAGTCTGGTGCATATGGGGAAATTGGTGCGTGCCTAGTAGCAATAAGCAAAAACTGCAAACTCATTTTGTTGACTTGAATGATACAAACAAGAGGGGCAATGATCAGGAAAAGCTAACGTTGAATTGGAATAAATTAACTGTTCCTTTGAGTATAGTAAATAGTGAAATCACATCAATTTTGATATTTGAAAATTGGAGATCATTTTGAGCTTTCAGATATCTTCCATGTTTCATTTCTATTATTTATCAATATTCTCCAGGGCCAACACTGAGGAACTGATATTGAATATTTAGTAAGGCCCCCTCATTTACACTTTATTGTCTCAGAGCCAGAAAGAAAGTGCTGTGATTTTGAAGTTCTAATCCTTCAGTTGCATATAGTTGGTCACCTTTTTCTGGAAAGAAACCCACCACTGTCTACAGAAGGATTTTCTTGTGTGTTACAGCACTGCATTATGCTTCTTTCACCTTTTCCAGAAATTGAATTGGGAAGAGAGGATGGTGTGAGGAATGCAATTTTCGTTATTTATTATCTCTGAGGACGAAGCACTTGAAGACTTTTCACATGCTTCTGTTTTTCTCCACATCATTAGGCTAAGACAGTGAAAGCATCTGCTTGCCTCAGACACAAAAAGGGCTGCTACAAAATTCACTAAATATACATAAAAAGGGGCAAGGAGGAAGAAACAAAATGCATTATACTACTCACCTAGTTCATGTACTGATTCACATCCCAGTTTATTTTAATTATTGGATTTATGGGAAGGATTTAGTTTCATTGTTGCCTCAGAGAAATCTAATCCTGGAAGGGCAATTCCAAGATAGAAAAAGGGGGATAATTGCCTGGAGGTTATTGAGTTAATTGGATATAATTCTCAGGTATTAAAGGTCAAAAATAAAGATGGGGGTGACCAGAGTTTGTTTTGCTAACGTGATGAACTCTCTGTTTCTTCCTGTCTCTCATTAGTGTCCCTAAGGGTAGAGACAGTTATAGTTCTCTTGTCCACCAATAACATTTCCACGTTATGTACGTACAAGGTGTTTGATGGCCGTTTGCAGATTGATTGAGTGAATAACGATGTTGCATTGCTGATGTAGAAACACATATTGGAACAATATTACCCAAGAATGGACAACAAAGAAGAAACTTATCATCTGGGGCTGCATAAACTTAAGAAGGGATTTAAAGACAAAATTTCCCACAATTTAAAAGAGTAACAGGAATTCCGTGATAGCATCCATGTGGTAAATCAAAGGAGTCTATTAGATCAATTCTCTTTCAGACAGTCGAGGCTAAACACCGTGCTTCATGATCTTGCATTACCCTTGTCTGCATGATGGTGGAGACCACCGACCTGAGTGGTAGTGAAAGCTGTAGGAGTCTGGGGAATTGCAATGGCATTGCTTAACTTGGTTATCATTTTAAAAATCTGAAGAGACTGCAGAATGAAATTGACCCACTAATAACGTTGTATCATTTACCATTAATTGTGAGAATATCTTTAAAGAGCCGCCAGCTGGCTAATGGCTAACCTGTTTTTAAAATGTGAGGAGAGATCCTGGGAGCAATTCACATTAGGTGTGAGCACATTTTTCCTTTAGCAAGAAAAAGAAATGACTTCCCAAGCAGCTCACTTGGTATGGTTTTAATAAATTATGTCTTTCTAACCTGCTACAATTCCTTGAGAATTAACTGAATATTTGCAGTTAGGAAAGCCAGTGGTTGGCACTCTGTTGTGATCTTCTCACAAGGCTCAGAGTGTAGGGTCCTTTAAATAAGTTGAGGTATAACTTAATAGTAGATAAAAGGTTAGATCCCAGGACAGTTCCAAAAAGCAGTTGAGGTAAGCAGAATCGTAAAGAGAGAGCATGGCAATCAGTTTGAAGAGTGAGGTGACTTTTAGAAACATAGAAACAATTTTAAAACATATTTATTAATAATTCAGAAGCAATGCAAACAAATGGTACATATTTGCCAAACTTATGTTTGGAGGATTATAAGAAACTCTTGAAGGACTTAATTAAGCTCGGTAATGGAGTAAACACAATGGAGACGAGATGGAGGTAATATATAATGAACAGTTTAGAGTCATACATTTAATGAGTTCTGAATTAGCCATGCCATTCAGGAAGAGAGATTTCCAACTAGTATCATAATAAACAGGGCAAGGAGGACAGTGGGCAAAAAAAACCTAGGTCAATGAGTTACTCATAACATTTGCAAAAAATGGATGGCATTTATCAACTCAAAAGAGCATTGCTCTAAAGCTATTCTGAAACTGGCTTGTGGGTAAGATTGCATTATAATGAGTTTTCTCTGGTACTTCAGCAACTAAAACCTCCTAGTTTAACTCTAATGTAATTCCAGCATATTATCATTAAAAAGAAAAGTGGGAAGCATTTCAAACACACTGGCAAGCATAAAAGTGCCACAGACATTCACATATCCACTTCCTAACTTTATCAAACCCTAACATTTTTATGTCATATTTTCCAGAATTTTTTGGTTGTTGTTTAAAAGAAATCAAACATTAATGTACCATTGAGGACCCTGTGTAAACCACCCAGATTGGTTTCTCTCCCTTCCTTCCTGCTTCCCTTCTTCCCTTCCTAAAGGAAACCATTATCATTAATTCAGGGTTTAACGTTCCCATGCTTGTATTATATTTTTTACTACATATTTATACACCTGACTACATTACATAACATTACTTTGCTACTTTTTAAAAATTTTTTCATGATTTCTGGACTTCATTTAATTTTGTTGTTGTTGGAAAGGTTGAGTTTATTACCCCTTGGAAATAGGGAGAGTGCACAACATGAGGAGTGCACACACTGTGGTGCGTCTCAGTGAGAGGGTGTTATTGTAGGATTTAGACTTTGGGTGATAACTGAGGCAGGTCCTAGGAAGCAGAGCTTTGCTCTGAATTGGGCATTGTCAGGAATCAGGAACAGTTCTATGATTCTTTGCAGAAGTGTGTCTCTGCTAATTTCCTTGCTAGTATATTAAGTGGTTCTTTTTTTTCTTCTTCTTCTTCTATTATGAACAGTGCAGCCTGAACCTTTATTTTATATGTCTCCTGGCATAACCGTAAGTGTTTTTCCCAGTTTTATTGAGATATAATTGACATATAATAATATATTAGTTTCAGGTATACAACATAGTGATACAATATATATATATATTGTAAAGTGATCACCACAAGAAGTTTAGTTAACATCGATTGCCTCACATGGTTACAAATTGTTCTTCTTGTGATGAGGACTTTTAAGATCTACTCACTTAGAAACTTTCAGATGTACAATAGAATATTGTTAACTATAGTCTCCATGCTATATATTACATTCCTAGGACTTGTTTATCTTATAACTGGAAGTCGGTACCTTTTGACCACAGGATTTTTAAACATTACGTAAATGGTACCCCACTCCAGCATCCTTTAACATCATACTTTTCAAGCTGGACATTATGTTTTGCTCAGCATTGTATTTTATGTGTTTACTTCTGTAGATTTATGCAACTGTGGTGCATTCATTTTGATCATGTACTCCATGCATAGATATATTACAGTCTGTTTATCCGTGGTCTTTGATGATCTCAGTTCTTTAATTTATTTCCAATGGTATTGTGATGGATATTCTTTATATATATGTCTCTGTGTGCACGTGTGCACATGTGGTCTAGCATATATACCTAGAACTATGTATATTTTAAACTCTGTTGAATGTGACCAAGTGCTTTCCACAGTGTAGCTTTACGAATTTATTTTTCCCCACCGTGGGATGAGAGTTCCCACTGCTGCGTATCCTCTCCAATACTTGGTATTGTCAGACTTTTTAAACTTTGGCCTATCTGATAGGTGTAAAATGGAATTTCATGATTTCAATTGTATTTTTCTGAGGTATGTTCTTTTCAGAAAAAAACTTTTTTCTTAGAAAAATTAGGAAATACTAATTGCTGTATTAGTATTTTTTTGACTCTACAACTTAAGAAAATGCCACTGGGGAATTTTTCTCTCATGATTTTTTCCGAATGAGACAGTGGCTTTGATAAAACTCCATAGAGAGGGAGGAGGAAGGCCAGTAAATATGTTGTGGGTTACAAAGCGAGCCACAGTTCACTTAAATTGTCTCTTTCGGATTGGCAGAAGTCCTGGTAAGAGAATCGTTGGCTTAGGAGAAAGTCAAGTTTGACAAGAAGATGAGGCTGCTACTTGTCAGCAGCCCTGCTTAAAAGAAAAGGTTGTGACGTACATTTTCCACTGGCAGGTTGTCACATCAATCATTTGTAAATCGATGTAATATGAATACCCGAGATCTAAATATGACACAAGCTGTTGAGGAGTGATCAGATCCGGAACCAGACCCTGTTCTTCCCAAGCGAATAGAGCATTTGTTGAATCAGAGAAGTTACTAAGCTTCTGCCTTTATAGGACCTATTATTATTATTTTTTATTTATTTTTTTTCTGGTACGTGGGCCTCTCACCGTTGTGGCCTTTGCCGTTGCGGAGCACAGGCTCCGGACGCGCAGGCTCAGCGGCCATGGCTCACGGGCCCAGCCGCTCCGTGGCATGTGGGATCTTCCCGGACCGGGGCACGAACCCGTGTCCCCTGCATCGGCAGGCGGAATCTCAACCTCTGCGCCACCAGGGAAGCCCGGACCTATTATTTTCTATACAATGATCCTAGCAATGTATTTCACTGACTTTTATTCTTATACTGTAATGCACAAAGTTCTCTGTGATCATAACTGAATCCGATTTCTGAATGAGAAAAAATAGTAACATACCTCTATAGGGATGACTACTGAAATTCTTTTCTCCATATCATAATTCTTAATGGGTTACTAAGATCACATTTTAATTTTCAAACATAATTTTCATCTTATATTAAGTGCTTAATACTTCAACGTGGCTAATCTCCTTTATAGGAGATTCTTCTACTTGTAATAGCTATGATGAATGGGTAGTCCGGATTTATTTTTCCTGCATAAGTGAGGAAATGGCTCATTGTAGAGGTCATGGTTATGTAATAAATCATTTGCAAAGCTAGGATTAAAAAGGATACTTTTTTAAAAAAAATTTATGGCTGCATTGGGTCTTCGTTGCTGTGCGTGGGCTTTCTCTAGTTGTGGGGAGCAGGGGCTACTCTTCGTTGTGGTGCGTGTCCTTCTCATTGCCATGGCGTCTCTTGTTGCAGAGCACGGGCTCTGGGTGCGTGGGCTTCAGTAGTTGTGGCACGTGGACTTCAGTAGTTGTGGCTTGTAGACTCTAGAGCGCAAGCTCAGTAGTTGTGGTGCACAGGCTTAGTTGCTCTGCGGCATGTGGGATCTTCCCGGGCCAGGGGTCGAACCTGTGTCCCCTGCATTAGCAGGCGGATTCTTAACCACTGCACTACCAAGGAAGTCCCAGACTGTGTACTTTAAAAAACCTCCCCAAATCCTTCTGGAATGAAATTCCCTTCTCCAAGCAATGGCTTAGATTTTGCTGAAGGACTGCCACAGTTGTAATGGACTCCCATAAATAAATGCTAAGGTGCTTGCTGAATTACTATATCTAAGCCAACTTAGTGAAGAGAATGCTTACAAGTAAGTTTTAGTACAATAAGACTCAAAGCCAAGATATTTTCTTATTAAAAAGTTCCCTCCTGGAAAGGGTTGCGGGGAGGAATCTTTCCAGTTCCAGGTCCCTTTTCAGTTGGGAATACGTGAGACAATGGGTTAAGGCACTGCTTCCCAAAGTTTGCCCCATGGGATATTGATCCTTAGGATATGATCCAGTGCTACCTTAAGAAACAGGAAGAAGAAGAAAGGAAAAAAATTCTGTGTGCACATATGTGGAAATGTGGAATTAACCAAAGTTATTCAGGTTTTTTACTAAAAAACTTCTCAGAGTCTTTAATATGCAAATATATTCTGGCTTTCCCAGAACAGGAGATAGAATTTAGTTTCCTAAACTCATTTGGCCCCAGAGTCTGGTTTATGGAACTCCTGATATTCCCCCCACTACCTGCTCTCCCAATCCGCAACATCACATTGGAGACCCTCTGTAATGGGAGAGGGATTAATTCCTCAGTTCCTTCTCCCAGTGCAGGCTTTGTGAGTTAACTACGTAAACACCTGGTTGATATGCAATGTAGTTAACAATTAGCATAGCACTTCTTGCACAAATCAGAACAGATGTGGTGGCACTGGAGGAAGTATCACTCCTCCAGAGTACTCCCTCATTTTGCTACAGGTTAACTGATGTTGCTGGATCTGTGGGAGGGGGAATTGTCTCAGAGGAGGGGCTGCAATGGATGGGGCTCAGCACAGTGGCTCTCAACCCACCGGTACCAAGTCTTTTTGATATGACCAATCAGCACAGTCATACCATGTGTACCCAGTTTCACTTTAGCCCTGCCCCAGAGGCCAGAGGGTCCCCTCCTGGTCAGCCACATGCAGGGAGAATTAGGAAATTAAGTTTTATAGGAAGAATGTCCTGCAATGAAATGAGGATGTAGGATTCATTTTTCTTTTAACTCTAATTTAGAAGGAAATAAAACAGTTGCCAAGATTCTGTTTCTGAATGGCCGTGGCAGGGAGATTTTTAAAACGCGATTGTGAATCTCTCTTCCTAAAAAACAAGCGTCAGAAAAGCAAAATATTGGTTACCGTTAGGCCCTGTCTAACAGGATGAACAGACCCCAAGATGAGCTGTAGAACTCAACATTCTTTGCCAAGTGGGAATATTTTGAGTAGTATTAGTGGAGATTCCTGCTTTTTAATTTCTCCAGATTCAGTCCATGTGGCAGTTTATTATCTAGCATGTATGTGTTCCTGTTATGTCTCCTAGCCTTGAATCAAACCATTTTGTTTACAATTTGAATAGATTGGACCATGCCCTTTGGAACTCATCACCCAGCAGAGTCTCCTTAATATTCAGAAAGGAGAACAGCACAGTCTGTTCCAGAAACTTAGTAAGGTGGATTATGGAGCCGTTTGGGGTGACCATCGATTCAAGTGTGTACTTTAGGATCAAAGAGATAACATCCAAAGAGATAGCAATGTCCCAATTCCAAACTGCCTCACCCTCCTATCTTAAAAAATAGGGTAGGAGGGAGACGCAAGAGGGAGGAGATATGGGGATATATGTATACGTACAGCTGATTCACTTTGTTATAAAGCACAAACTAACACACCATTGTAAAGGAATTATACTCCAATAAAGATGTTAAAATAATAATAATAGGGGACTTCCCTGGTGGTGCAGCCTGCCAGTGCAGGGGACACAGGTCCGATCCTTGGTCTGGGAAGATCCCACATGCCACAGAGCAAATAAGCCCGTGCACCACAACTACTGAACCTGCTCTCTAAAGCCCACGAGCTACAACTACTGAGCCAGCATGCTGCAGCTACTGAAACCCGAATGCCTAGAGCCCGTGCTCCGCAACAAGAGAAGCCACCACAATGGGAAGCCCGCGCACTGCAACAAAGAGTAGCCCCCACTCATCCAAACTAGAGGAAGCCCGTGTGCAGCAACAAAGACGCAATGCAGCCAAAAATAAATAAAATTTTAAAAAATAATAATAGTAATAAGCCGAAGACATAAAGCAGGCAGGAATCTTTCCCCACTTCCTCTCACACCTGCAGTGTCATAACCAGAGCCCAAAATTATCCCCACAGGGACACTTTTTGCACCTTTCAAAATTTGTTGACTGTGATACTTGGAAGCAACTCCAAGGGATGTGGGAGACATGGGAAGGATCCCAGCATGAAGAACACCATCTCAATGACCCAAAGTTTGTTCTTGTTCTCTGTGGCTCTAGCCATTAAACATATACAGATGCCAACCTTTTGAGTATACAGGACCTCCTTACCCACCGCTTTAAGGAGTAGTCATTGTGCCACAGACCTCACTGCCAGAAACTGTCTTCATTTTGCCAATGGGTTTGAACTTGGAAAAGCACCTATGCTATGAAGCAAGACTTGCCTGGGGAGAATGAGGGAGAACGTGTCATGGCACCACACCCACTGAGCACGCAGTAATTGAAGCACTTCACCAGTTGATACAGGTACACATTATGAATTACTAGGAAGAGAAACATGTCATGCAATCATCCTAGCCATTCATTGGTTTAAGGCACAGAGATGGGAGATCACATAGAGCAGCAGAGCCCCAGCCATTGCGTGTGAATTAGACAGATGTTGCAACAGCAGTCTGGCGAGCAATGGTAGTAACTCATGATTGTGTGTGGTCTTTCCTCTTCAATGCTTCAATTTTGATATGACCAATCAGCACAGTCATACCATGTATACCCAGTTTCACTTTAGCCCTTACACAAGGGCTAAAGCACCTTACACAAGCTTTAATTAATCTTTCTTGTTACCCTGTGAGGTGGCAAGGTCTTTTATCCTCAATTAGGTAGATGTGGAAATAGAGATATAAAGAGGTTAATTTACCCCTGGTGATTCAGTGAATCAACAGCAAAACCAGAAGTGGTATCTGTTTTTCAAATTCTCAGTCTGTTCACTCCAAGATATACTGAAACTTAGCTGAAAAAAATGTTGTTTTCATTATTGTCATATATCATGGTTGTTCTAGATCCATCCCTGGCATTTTGGTTTTCATGTAACCTTGAGCAAATTGTTTGATCTTTCTGCAGTTACCTGCAAAATAGGTGTACACTTGCCCTGCCTATCCTATAGGACTGTCATGGGTTCACATGAAATTATAATTGTTTAATTCTCTCAAAATATGAAGTTTTTTTAAGCCAGTGTTTTACTATTTATTTTAAATTATATTTTATACATAAAATTTCTGACGACTCATGAAAACAAATGATTTCTATATGCATTTTGTTTAATAAAAGTATGATGAGGTTTGAAAGCAGGCACTCACTTGCTTTATCTCTCTCAAACACAGTCACACACAGACACACACACACACACACACACACACACACTAATAACCCAGAGTTACATTTTAAAAATGTTTAAATGAAAGAAGATTTAATAGAAGAATGAACCTTACTTAGCACCACAGACACGCAATATCTGTTCAGTAAATATTTATTGAATAGATGATGGATGGATTCACTTTGTGGATAATAAACTCAGTGGTTGGTGTTTTACATGTCAGTGTGTACCAGCTAGGTTTTCAGAGAAGCCAAGAACTAAGAGCCTGTAATGATAAATGTTATTGATTTCATTAATCAGCATCAATCTCTCCACTTTTATAAGGAACATGAATATAATGCAATGTTATCCTTTGTACTTATTATCCATTGAACTTACTATATCCATTGTTATCCATTGAACTTACTATAATTTAGGGATAAAATTTGAAACTTTGTCTTACAAATAATAAAGATAAAGATGTATATTATGTTAAAATCCTAAATCATGCTGTCTCACTGTGACCCTCAGGGTTTCATCTATTCATTGATTCATTTATTAATATAATTAATTATTGCTTACAATGTGTCAAGCATTGTGCTAAAAAATATGTAAGAATTTTTCTTTCTTTCAAATAGCTTATTCTTTTTTTTTTTTTTTTTTTTTTTTTTTGCGGTACGCGGCCCTCTCACTGCTGTGGCCTCTCCCGTTGCGGAGCACAGGCCCCGGACGCACAGGCTCAGCGGCCATGGCTCACGGGCCCAGCCGCTCTGCAGCATGTGGGATCCTTCCGGACCGGGGCACGAACCCGCATCCCCTGCATCGGCAGGCGGACTCTCGACCTCTGCGCCACCAGGGAAGCCCTAGCTTATTCTTTAGTCTCTCAAAAAGTGCAGTTTTATTGAGCTAATGTCTCTGTCTGAAGATTCACAGTCATATCAGTATTTAATCCTAAACTAAGGTCTCTCTGGGCTGCAAAGGTTAAAAAAAAAGCCGTTTTTCAGAGGGAGTAAAGTCAGGAAGAGCTAGTGTATTTGATTTTACCTCGTGATGGGCAGGGGAACAAGACAGCTCTCCTCAGGGAACAGCCTGATCTTCCAAATGGAAAGTGCATTTGTACGAGAACAAGGACAGTCCTGTGGTTCATGATAATTTGAAAGGTCAGGTTTATGCCATTCATAATTTTAATTATGTCTTTAAAAATGTAATTGAGAAGGAAATTTGCTCAAAAATTAGAAGAATGAAAAGACTTACTTTAATAAATTATTACAGATACACTTTGAGATTCATTTCCTTTCCCATACTTTCTTTATTCATATCTGGTTATCTGATTGTTTGCAGGTAATATTTCCAGATATACTTGTCTCATTTTGCGTGCTTGTCTTGGTGACAGATTCTTGCCATGGTGTTTCACAAGGCGACTTATCATTTGCCTGATTAGAAGGCCTGATACTCTTTCTGCAGATGTGACCCTATATCCAAAAAGTTAAGAAAAATATAACTCCTCGAATGAATAACTCCATATTTTAAAAAGTCAGAATTTTCTTCCAAGATTTATCATTCACCTCTTCACTAGGGGGAAAGAACAAATTCCTTTCACCTGGAAACACAAAAATACCACCTAGGTTGGGTTCTGACCTGCTTCGAGAAAAACACAAAGAAACACAGTGGAAGTTCTCCGATTCTACCATTATTATAATACTTACAGATGTCACCAAGGCAGCCTACAGAATGCTTTCTGAGCCTAATGATGTCAAATGGAAGTGGCTTCATTACCAAAAAGACTGTGACAGTTCTTTCTTTAAAAATACAGTAAGGGGCTTCCCTGGTGGCGCAGTGGTTGAGAGTCCGCCTGCCGATGCAGGGGACGCGGGGTTCGTGCCCCGGTCCGGGAAGATCCCACATGCCGCGGAGAGGCTGGGCCCGTGAGCCACGGCCGCTGAGCCTGCGCGTCGGAAGCCTGTGCTCCGCAACAGGAGAGGCCACAATAGTGAGAGGCCTGCATAACGCAAAAAAAAAAAAAATACAGTAAGTAGAAAATAGTACTTCTGTAGATAGTGCCAATGAGCAGAAAGCTCCTGAAGTTATTATGGAAGTGGGCAAAAATCCTTCTGTAGTGGTGAAAAAGAAAAAAAAAGAATAAGAGAGGATGTTGGGAGAAATGTGCATTCTTGGCTATATCAGTGAGTAATGAGATGGAGAGGTAGGTAAGAGAAAGGGGAGCCTCAGGAGGAGGAGAGAAAAGAAGAAATGGAAAGAAGAAGGTGGCAAGTGGAAAGGAAAGAACAAAAGATTAAGAAGAGAAAAGAGAATAGTAGGTAGATTAGATGAGATAAGGGAAAAGGAAAAGAAGGATGGAGGTCAGGTGTAAACAAGAAATGAACGAGGCAGGAGAGGGAGAGGGACATGTGTAAGAGGTTATCCTCCTGGGGGTCAGCAGACTACAGCCTGTGGACCAAAGCCAGTCCATTGCCTTTTTCATAAATTAAGTTTTATTGGAATACAAGCAGGCGCATTGATGTACACATTGTCTATGGTTGCTTTCATGCTACAATGGCAGGGTTGGGTAATTGTGATGGAGACAGTATGGCCCACACCATAAAATATTTACTATCTAACTCTTATAGAAAAGTTTGCAGTCTAATCCTGTTGTTCTCAAACTTTAGTGTGCATCAGAATTACCTAGAGGACTTGTTAAAATAAAGATTACTGAAACCTATCCCCAACGTTTTTTACGAAGTAGATCTCACATTTTCATTTCTAATAAGTTTCCAGGTGACGCTGATGCTGTCGAGCCAGGCACTGCACTTTGAGAGCTACTGCTGTAATTTTTATGTCATGTCACCCTAATGTTGTACTGAATAAGGACATTCGTGCAGAAAGGGAAAGGAAAATCAAACTTGATCCTCCTTCTAGGTAAACACAGAGGCATAGGTTGATATCATAATTCTTTACAAAGTATCTTATTGAAAATTCTTAAACTGGATCTTTTTGTAATGCCAGTTTCATTCTTAAAACGATGAAAACTAAATTTGATTTCGTTAAAAGCTTAGTTAACTGGTGGTTTACTGCTAAAAATGTTTTACAGTTTGGTTTGAATCCACTCCCTGGAATACTGTTGGACTCTTGTCAGTGTTACTGGACTGTGTCAATAATGTTGACTGCATCCATCTTATGGGACCACCCGCTTCCCACCCATGGGTGGCTGCTCGTCCCACCTCACTGACGATGCCTGGTATAAGTGGCTTGAAATTTTGCTTACTACCCACCCCACCTCACTCCCAGACCCTGCTGGAGTCTCCGGGCTACAATTTCCCTGCGAAATTGCAAGTTCTTCAATAGCTTTGCTCCTGGAGATGGGTGTGAATGTTGTCCTGAGTGAGAGATTTTGGGGACTCGTGATACCAAGGACTTTATTCTGCCTCACACTCCATCCCAAGACCCTTAGATCTGGTTTTTCACCTACAAGTGGTGCCATAGTTTGCACATTTATCATCTTCCACCACATGTATCCTAAAATCTGTGCTCTGGCTGTGAACGTGGGCCACCAATGATTAGCTTTAACTTGGCATGCTCCTTGCTCGCTGCACAGAAGTTCTATGAAGGATAGAGAAATGTGACTCTTTTTCCAGCATCCTAGCGTTTAGGAATATAAAGACAAACATAATTTTGGAGCCTGAAAGTGCCAGAGACACCTTCAGAGCAGAATGAGTTCAGTTTAGAAGTAGCAGCTCTTCACAACATGGGATGGATGGTTGGATTCCACCATTGCTCTGAGTAGTTACTTCCTTGTACACATAACTAAGATGGGCAGGAGATTGAAAATTTCATGTTTTTCACAAGAAAGCTACAATACAGTTTAAATCTATTTCATTCTGACTTGTTAGTTCTAGAGGATTTCCAGATTTTGTGACAAGTTGATGGGCATGAGAAAGTATACTGTGGATATCAAAGAAGGATGAATGACATACATGGAATACAGTAGATGCTTGATAAGTCAGTGCTATTGTTGTTGCTCCCTTGTTTCAATGAGTGTATGGTTCTTGGTTAAAAAGTGATGGTAAAATAAATAATGCAGGCAGTTCAGATTCTGCATGATGCTGTGTTAACTTAAACTTGTACATACCACAACAAGTTCCTCTTTTTCATGAACCCATTGTAACAAATTAAATATCAGTTATCAAAAAAACTGCAAAACGTGGACTGTCTATACTTTTTAAACACCATGGGATCTTATTTCTAAAGAAATTCCTTGATGAATTTTCCTGTAAAATAAGCATATCTGTTGTTAACCATAGCAGAGAATGTTGTGGGTTTAAATTCTTTCAAATTTTTCTTTAATAATCTTCAAATTGTAATTAGTGCCAGAGTAAGTAAAACTGGATGTAATGTGCCACCTCTTACTAGACCTTCTTCCCGTGACATCTTTTCCCTTCTCTTCCTTTCTTCCTGTTGCGATGTGGCTTCTCCTGAGCTGCCAGTTTTCAGCACTGGCTTAGTCACGCCATCAGCTTGGTGAGTGGTATAGAGCAAAGGGGTCACCTGTTTCTATCTGCCTTCCATTCAAACGACCCCCTGCATGTTTTGAGATGGACTAGGATTCTTCCTAACCCTGAGTTAGTGGCTCCAGGTGGAATCTGTGTAAAAGGGTGACTTACCATTAATGGTGAAATTCCACTGCAGAACTATAAAGGTCTTGCTGTATGCAGTTCACCGTGGCAGAAATTTCGTTATAGAGGGGTGATGTGAAATGCTAACACGTAATTTGCTGCTCTGTGCTTATTCAAGGAATTGCGCCACAGTGAAAACATTGAAGGTTCACTGCAATTTTCACTTGTTTAATATTAGGAGAGACATGGGTCTTTCTGGTTTCAGAAAAAGAAGCATCTTAGAAGGTAGTAGTGAATAGTCTGATGGATTTAAGTTCTTTCCAATTTATTTTGAATTTTTGAAACTTCAATTCATACTGGTATTATCATATGTGTTAGTTTTTCCTACAGCTGCTGTAACAGATTACCACAAACTTTGTGACTTTAAAACAACACCAACTTACTAATTTATGGTTCTGGAGTTCAGAAGCCCAAAATTTAGTCTTAGTGAGTTAAAAATTAATGTGTTGGCAGGGCTGCATTTCTTCCGAAGGCTCTAGGAGGATCTGTTTTCTGGCTTCTAGAGGTTGCCCAATTTCCTTGGCTTTTGGCTCTTTCCTCAATCTTCAAAGTCAACAGTATAGCATCTTCTAATCTTTCTCTCCATTTCATTTTTTTTTCTCTTTAATTTTTTTTCTGGCCAACTTTCCTATTACCCCTTCCTTTTTATTTTCAATTTTATTTTTTTATGTAGATCTGCATTTCAGTTACTTAGATTGAATTTCTATTTATTATTCTTTCTACTGATAGTGCATACTTAGCCATGTTGCTCTTACTATTTTTTCTTCTTTCTTTTTATAATAAAAACATATCTGTACCGACAATCTTTTTAACAGATTCATGAGGAAGTTAAGGTTTTGCTCTGCAGTCTTTGGTTTGGAATTACCCTCATTTTTTCTAAACCTGCCTTTTTTATTTTATTTTATTTTTATTTATTTATTTATTTATGTATTATTTTATTTTATGTTTTTAACATCTTTACTGGAGTAAAATTGCTTTACAATGGTATGTTAGTTTCTGCTTTATAACAAAGTGAATCAGTTATATATATACATATATCCCCATATCTCTTACCTCTGGCGTCTCCCTCCCTACCACCCTCCCTATCCCACCCCTCTAGGTGGTCACAAAGCACGGAGCTGATCTCCCAGTGCTATGCAGCTGCTTCCCACTAGCTATGTGTTTTAAATTTTGTAGTGTATATATGTCCATGCCACTGTCTCACTTTGTCCGAGCTTACCCTTCCCCCTCCCTGTATCCTCAAGTCCGTTCTCTAGTAGGTCTGCGTATTTATTCCCGTCTTGCCCCTAGGTTCTTCATGACCATTTTTGTTTGTTTGTTTTTTAGATTCCATATATATGTGTTAGCATACGGTATTTGTTTTTCTCTTTCTGACTTACTTCGCTCTATATGACAGACTCTGGGTCCATCCACCTCACCACAAATAACTCAGTTTTGTTTCCTTGTATGGCTGAGTAATATTCCATTGTGTATATGTGCCACATCTTCTTTCTCCATTCATCTGTTGATGGACACTTAGGTTGCTTCCATGTCCTGGCTATTGTAAATAGAGCTTCAGTGAACATTGCGGTACATGACTCTTTTTGAATTCTGGTTTTCTCAGGGTATATGCCCAGTAGTGGGATTGCTGGGTCATATGGTAGTTCTATTTGTAGTTTTTTAAGGAACCTCCATACTGTCCTCCATAGTGGCTGTATCAATTTACATTCCCACCAACAGTGGAAGAGCGTTCCCTTTTCTCCACACCCTCTCCAGCATTTATTGTTTGTAGATTTTTTGATGATGGCCGTTCTGACTGGTGTGAGATGATATCTCATTGTAGTTTTGATTTGCATTTCTCTAATGATTAATGATGTTGAGCATTCTTTCATGTGTTTGTTGACAATCTGTGTGTCTTCTTTGGAGAAATATCTATTTAGGACTTCTGCCCATTTTGGGGTTGGGTTGTTTGTTTTTTTGATACTGAGCTGCATGTGCTGCTTGTAAATTTTGGAGATTAATCCTTTGTCAGTTGCTTCGTTTGCAAATATTTTCTCCCATTCTGAGGGTTGTCTTTTGGTCTTGTTTATGGTTTCCTTTGCTGTGCAAAAGCTTTTAAGTTTCATTAGGTCCCATTTGTTTATTTTTGTTTTTATTTCCATTTCTCTAGGAGGTGGATCAAAAAGGATATTTCTGTGATTTATGTCATGGAGTGTTCTGCCTATGTTTTCCTTTAAGAGTTTAATAGTGTCCGGTCTTACATTTAGGTCTCGAATCCATTTTGAGTTTATTTTTGTGTATGGTGTTAAGGAGTGTTCTAATTTCATTCTTTTCCATGTAACTGTCCAGCTTTCCCAACACCACTTATTGAAGAGACAGTCTTTTCTCCACTGTATATTCATGCCTCCTTTATCAAAGATAAAGTGACCATATGTGTGTGGGTTTATCTCTGGGCTTTCTATCCTGTTCCATTGATCTGTATTTCTGTTTTTGTGCCAGTACCATACTGTCTTGATTACTGTAGCTTTGTAGTATAGTCTGAAGTCAGGGAGCCTGATTCCACCAGCTCCGTTTTCTTTCTCAAGACTGCTTTGGCTATTCGGGGTCTTTTGTGTTTCCATACAAATTGTGAATTTTTATGTTCTTGTTCTGTGAAAAATGCCAGTGGTAGTTTGATAGGGATTGCATTGAATCTGTAGATTGCTTTGGGTAGTATAGTCATTTTCACAATGTTGATTCTTCCAATCCACGAACATGGTATATCTCTCCATCTGTTTGTATCATCTTTAATTTCTTTCATCAGTGTCTTATAATTTTCTTCATACAGCTTTTTTTCTCCTTAGGTAGGTTTATTCCTAGCTATTTTATTCTTTTTGTTGCAGTGGTAAATGGGAATGTTTTCTTAATTTCACTTTCAGATTTTTCATCATTAGGATATAGGAATGCCAGAGATTTCTGTGCATTAATTTTGTATCCTGCTATTTTACCAAATTCATTGATTAGGTCTAGTAGTTTTCTGCTAGCATCTTTAGGATTCTCTATGTATAGTATCATGTCATCTGCAAACAGTGACAGTTTTACTCCTTCATTTCCGATTTGGACTCCTTTTATTTCTTTTTCGTCTCTGATTGCTATGGCTAAAACTTCCAAAACTATGTTGAATAATAGTTGTGAGAGTGGGCAACCTTGTCTTGTTCCTCATCTTAGTGGAAATGCTTTCATTTTTTACCCCTGAGGGCAATGTTCGCTGTGGGTTTGTCATATATGGCATTTATTCTGTTGAGGTAAGTTCCCTCTATGCCTACTTTCTTGAGAGTTTTTATCGTAAATGGGTGTTGAATTTTGTCGAAAGCTTTCTCTGCATCTATTGAGATGATCATATGGTTTTTCTCCTTCAATTTGTTAATATGGTGTATCACGTTGATTGATTTGCGTATATTGAAGAATCCTTGCATTCCTGGAATAAACCCCACTTGATCATGGTGTATGATCCTTGTAATGTGCTGTTGGATTCTGTTTGCTGGTGTTTTGTTGAGGACTTCTGCATCGATGTTCATCAGTGATATTGGCCTGTAGTTTTCTTTTTGTGTGACATCTTTGTCTGGTTTTAGTATCAGGGTGATGGTGGCCTTGCAGAATGAGTTTGGGGGTGTTCCTCCCTCTGCTATATTTTGGAAGAGTTTGAGAGGGATAGGTGATGGTTCTTCTCTAAATGTTTGATAGAATTCGCCTGTGAAGCCATCTGGTCCTGGGCTTTTGTTTGTTGGAAAATTTTTAATCACAGTTTCAATTTCAGTGCTTGTGATTGGTCTGTTCATATTTTCTATTTCTTCCTGGTTCAGGGTCGGAAGGTTGTGCTTTTCTAAGAATTTGTCCATTTTTTCCAGGTTGTCCATTTTATTGGCATATAGTTGCTTGTAGTAATCTCTCATGATCCTTTGTATTCTGCAGTGTCAGTTGTTACTTCTCCTTTTTCACTTCTAATTCTATTGATTTGAGTCACTCCCTTTTTTCCTGATGAATCTTGCTAATGGTTTATCAATTTTGTTTATCTTCTCAAAAAACCAACTTTTAGTTTTATTGATCTTTGCTATTGTTTCCTTCATTTCTTTTTCATTTATTTCTGATCTGATCTTTATGATTTCTTTCCTGCTGTTAACTTTGGGTTTTTTTGTTCTTCTTTCTCTAATTGCTTTTGTAAGGTTAGGTTGTTTATTTGAGATATTTCTTGTTTCTTAAGGTAGTATTGTATTGCTATAAACTTCCCTCTTAGAACTGCTTTTGCTGCATCCCATAGGTTTTGGGGCATCAGTTTTCATTGTCATTTGTTTCTTGGTATTTTTTGATTTCCTCTTTGATTTCCTCAGTGATCTCTTGGTTATTAAGTAGTGTATTGTTTAATGTTTATATTTTTTATAGATTTTTTCTGGTAATGGATATCTAGTCTCATAGCGTTGTTCTCGGAAAAGATACTTGATATGATTTCAATCTTCTTAAATTTACCAAGGCTTGATTTGTGACCCAAGATATGATCTATCCTGGAGAATGTTCCATGAGCACTTGAGAAGAAAGTGTATTCTATTGTTTTTGGCTGGAATGTCCTATAAATATCAATTAAGTCCATCTTGTTTAATATATCATTTGAAGCTTGTGTTTCCTTATTTATTTTCATTTTTGATGATCTGTCTCTTGGTGAAAGTGGGGTGTAAAAGTCCTCTACTATGATTGTGTTACAGTCGATTTCCCCTTTTTTGGCTGTTAGCATTTGCCTTATGTATTGAGGTGCTCCTATATTGGGTGCATAAATATTTACAATTGTTATATCTTCTTCTTGGATTGATCCCTTGATCATTATGTAGTGTCCTTCTTTGTCTCTTCTAATAGTCTTTGTTTTAAAGTCTATTTTGTCTGATATGAGAATTGCTACTCCAGCTTTCTTTTGATTTCCATTTGCATGGAATATCTTTTTCCATCCCCTCACTTTCAGTCTGTGTGTGTCCCTAGGTCTGAAGTGGGTCTGTTGTAGACAGCATATATATGGGTCTTGTTTTTGTATCCATTCAGCCAGTCTATGTCTTTTGGTTGGAGCATTTAATCCATTTACATTTAAGGTAATTATCGATATGTATGTTCCTATTACCATTTTCTTAATTGTTTGGGGTTTGTTATTGTAGGTCTTTTCCTCCTCTTGTGTTTCTTGCCTAGAGAAATTCCTTTAGCATTTGTTGTAAAGGTGGTTTGGTGGTGCTGAATTCTCTTAGCTTTTGCTTGTCTGTAAAAGTTTTAATTTCTCTGTCAAATCTGAATGAGATCCTTGCTGAGTAGAGTATTCTTGGTTGTAGGTTTTTCCCCTTCATCACTTGAAAGGTGTCCTACCACTCCCTTCTGGCTTGCTGAGTTTCTGCTGAAAGATCAGCTGTTAGCCTTATGGGGATTCCCTTGTATGTTATTTGTTGTTTTACCCTTGCTGCTTTTAATATTTTTTCTTTGTATTTAATTTTTGATAGTTTGATTAATATGGTCTTGGCATGTTTCTCCTTGGGTTTATCCTGTATGGGACTCTCTGTGCTTCCTAGACTTAACCATTTCCTTTCCCTTATTAGGGAAATTTTCAACTATAATAGGTTCAAATATTTTCTCAGTCCGTTTCTTTTTCTCTTCTTCTTTTGGGACTCCTATAATTTGAATGTTGGTGCGTTTAATGTTGTCCCAGAGGTCTCTGAGACTGTCCTCAATTCTTTTCATTCTTTTTCCTTTATTCTGCTCTGCAGTAGTTATTTCCACTATTTTATCTTCCAGGTCACTTAACTGTTTGTCTGCCCCAGTTATTCTGCTATTGATCCCATCTAGAGAACTTGTAATTGCATTTATTATATTGTTCATCACTGTTTGGTTTCTCTTTAGTTCTTCTAGGTCCTTGTTAAATGTTTCTTGTATTTTCTCCATTCTATTTCCAAGATTCTGGATCAACTTTACTATCATTATTCTGAATTCTTTTTCAGGTAGACTGCCTATTTCTTCTTCATTTGTTAGGTCTAGGTTTTTATCTTACTCCTTCATCTGCTGTGTGTTTCTCTGTCTTCTCAGTTTGCTTAAGTTACTGTGTTTGGAGTCTCCATTTTGCAGGCTGCAGGTTCATAGTTCCTGTTGTTTTTGGTGTCTGCCCCCAGTGGCTAAGGTTGGTTCAGTGAGTAGTGTAGGCTTCCTGGTGGAGGGGACTAGTGCCTGTGTTCTGGTGGATGAGGCTGGATCTTGTCTTTCTGGTGGGCAGGTCCACGTCTGGTTGTGTGTTTTGGGGTGTCTGTGGCCTTATTATGATTTTGGGCAGCCTCTCTGCTAATGGGTGGTTTGTGGTCCTGCCTTGCTAGTTGTTTGGCATAGGGTGTCCAGCACTGTAGCTTGCTGGTCGTTGAGTGGAGCTGGGTCTTGGCTTTGAGATGGAGATCTCTGGGAGATATTTGCTGTTTGATATTATGTGGATCTGGGAGGTCTCTTGTAGACCAGTGTCCTGAACTTGGCTCTCCCATCTCAGAGGCACAACACTGACTCCTGGCTGCAGCACCAAGAGCCTGTCATCCACATGGCTCATGATAAAAGGGAGAAAAAAAAGAAAGAAAGAAAGAAGAGAGCACTGAAACCAAAAAACAAATCCACCAATGATAACAAGCACTAAAAACTGTACTACAAAAAACAAAAAAACAAAAAACAGACAGACATTACCCTAGGACAAATGGCAAAAGCAAAGCTATACAGACAAAATCACACCCAGAAACATACACATACACACTCACAAAAAGAGAAAAAGAGAAAAAAATATATATATCATTGCTCTCAAAGTCCATCTCCTCAATTTGGGCTGATTCGTTGTCTGTTCAGGTATTCCACAGATGCAGGGTACATCACGTTGATTGTGGAGATTTAATCCACTGCTCCTGAGGCTGCTGGGAGAGATTTCCCTTTCTCTTGTTTGTTCGCACAGCTCCCACGGTTCAGCTTTGGATTTGGCCCCACCTCTGCATGTATGTCACCTGAGGGCGTCTGTTCTTTGCTCAGACAGGATGGGGTTAAAGGAGCAGCTGATTCGGGGGCTCTGGCTCACTCAGGCCAGGGGGAGGGAGGGGGCACGGAGTGCGGGGTGAGCCTGTGGTGGCAGAGGCCGGGGCGACGTTGCAACAGCCTGAGGCGCGCGTGTGTTCTCTGGGGGAAGTTGTCCCTGGATCACAGGACCCTGGCAGTTGTGGGCTGCACAGGCTCCTGGGAGGTAAACCTGCCTTTTTTGAAAGTTCATTGTCTCTGTATTCCCCGAAGGGAGGAAGCTAGTGTTTTAGAATCAAACCTAATTGTGAAAAGATTTGTAATTCACAGCTTGCCTTTTATCTTTTTTTTTTTTTACATCTTTATTGGAGTATAATTGCTTTACAATGATGTGTTAGTTTCTGCTTTATAACAAAGTGAATCAGTTATACATATGTTCCCATATCTCTTCCCTCTTGCGTCTCCCTCCCTCCCACCCTCCCTATCCCACCCCTCCAGGCGGTCACAAAGCACCGAGCTGATCTCCCTGTGCTATGCAGCTGCTTCCCACTAGCTATCTACCTTACATTTGGTAGGGTATATATGTCCATGCCTCTCTTTCGCTTTGTCACAGCTTACCCTTCCCCCTCCCCATATCCTCAAGTCCATTCTCTAGTAGGTCTGTGTCTTTATTCCTGCCTTACCCCTAGGTTCTTCGTGACATTTTTTTTCTCTTAAATTCCATATATATGTGTTAGCATACAGTATTTGTCTTTCTCTTTCTGACTTACTTCACTCTGTACGACAGACTCTAGGTCTATCCACCTCATTACAAATATCTCAATTTCTTTTCTTTTTATGGCTGAGTAGTATTCCATTGTATATATGTGCCACTGGTACAGCCACTATGGAGAACAGTATGGAGGTTCCTTAAAAAACTACAAATAGAACTACCATATGACCCAGCAATCCCACTACTGGGCATATACCCTGAGAAAACCAAAATCCAAAAAGAGTCATGTACCACAATGTTCATTGCCTTTTATCTTGACTCATGTGTGTGCCATCATCATATTTTACAAAGCAAATGTTAAAGTAAAGGTTACAAAACCATTAACTGTTACAATACTTGTGGCTTTAATATTGGGGAAAATCTGCATATTAATTCATACCATTATTATTGGTTTTTAAATAGGAAGAAAATGTTGTGTGTCCAGGATAATTAATTTAGCTATTATGTTAAATTTTGAGGACACCAAAAATATTTCCTATATTTGGAAGATTGGCTGCATTTATAATGACTTTGATTACAAAAGAAAACATGTACATTGTTGGAGAAAATAGTTAATATACAGTCAAATGAAAGTAAACAAAGTCATTTGAAATAACCACCAAGGAAAAAAATTCCTCCAGGTTTTTTATTTTTTTAATTTATTTATTGTTTACTTGGCCATGCCATGCGGCATGTGGGATTTTAGTTCCCTGACAAGAGATCGAACCCAAGACCCCTGCAGTGGAAGTGTGGACTCTTAACCACTGGACTGCCAGGGAAGTCCCACTCCAGATTTTTTAATATACTACATATATTTATATATATTTTTTACAATTATGGCTATTCTGGTCATACTGTTTTCTGATCTCTTCTTTTTAATAAGCAGTGTATTAGAAATATTTTCCATATTATTTGACAACATTTTTATTGGCTGCCTTGTGTTTTATTATATGGGTACACTGTGATTTATTTTTAAAACACTCTGGAAAACATTCTTGCAGCTACTTCCTTAGAGTAAATCCCAGGAAGAGAAGTTTTTGGGGCAACAAGCATTTTAAAGTCTTTTGATACATGGGGGACCCAAACAGTCATAATGCAGAAGATAATTTCACAAAACTGCACTCCTTTCCCTTCCCAGGCAAACATCACAGTGATCTAATTATTGTTTGTTTGTTTGTTTTTAACTTTTAGGTTACCTTGCACCTCGAAACCTTCCTAGTACTGGCTTCTTCCCATTGCTGCAAACCCTACTCTGTGACACAGACTCTAAATGCAAAGACACACCCTATGGGCCACAGGATCTGCTTCGTAGGCAAGGAATTGACGATGCACAATTTAAAGACAGGTAGGGACACTTCCAAGTGTGTTCAGTTGCTGTGAGAGATCAGACCTTGTTTCCTTATGAGATCTCCAGGAAGCCTTCCTAGGTTAGGTATACAACTTTATTTTCTCTATCTACAAATGTGATGATCTAAATATGAATGAATGAGGTGGGTACAAACTGGAATTACCATTTTTATGTAGGATTAAGCATAATCTACTTTGATGAATTACTCAAATTTTGCCTTTTAAAACTACTTACGGAGGACTTCTGGGAAGATGGCGGAAGAGTAAGACGCGGAGATCACCTTCTTCCCCACAGATACACCAGAAATACATCTACGCGTGGAACAACTCCTACGGAGCACCTACTGAACGCTGGCAGAAGACCTCAGACCTCCCAAAAGGCAAGGAACCCCACACGTACCTGGTTAGGGCAAAAGAAAAAACTAAACAGAGACAAAAGGATAGGGACAGGTCCTGCACCAGCGGGAGAGAGCTGTGAAGGAGGAAAAGTGTCCACACACTAGGAAGCCCCTTCGCGGGTGGAGACTTCGGGAGGCGGAGTGGGGGAGCTTGGGAGCCGCGGAGGAGAGCACAGCAGCAGGGGTGCGGAGGGCAAAGCGGACAGATTCCAGCGCAGAGGATCGGGCCGACCGGAACTCACCAGCCGAGAGGCTTGTCTGCTCGCCCGCCGGGGCGGGCGGGACTGGGAGCTGAGGCTCCGGCTTTTGTCGGAGCGCCGGGAGAGGACTGAGGTTGGCGGCGTGAACACAGCCTGCAGGGCGTTAGTGCACCGCGGCTAGCCGGGAGAGAGTCCGGGGAAAAGTCTGGACCTGCCGAAGAGGCAAGAGACTTTTACGTCCCTCTTTGTTTCCTGGTGCACGAGGAGAGGGGATTAAGAACGCTGCTTGAGAGAGCTCCAGGGACGGGTGCGAGCCGCGGCTAAAAGTGCGGAGCCCAGAGACAGATATGAGACGCTAAGGCTGCTGCTGCCGCCACCAGGAGGCCTGTGTGCGAACACAGGTCACTAGCCAGACGCCCTTCCGGGGAGCCTGTGCAGCCCGCCACTGCCAGGGTCCCGGGATCCAGGGACAACTCCCCCAGGAGAACGCACGGCGCGCCTCAGGCTGCAACGTCACGCCGGCCTCTGCCGCCCGCAGGCCCACCCCACACTCGGTGACCCTCCCTACCCCCCGGCCTGAGTGAGCCAGAGCCTCCGAATCAGCGGCTCCTTTAACCCCGTCCTGTCTGAGCAAAGAACAGACGCCCTCCGGCGACCTACACGCACAGGCGGGGCCAAATCCAAAGCTGAGCCCCTGGGAACTGTGAGAACAAAGAAGAGAAAGGGAAATCTCTCCCAGCAGCCTCAGAAGCAGCGGATTAAAGCTCCACAATCAACTTGATATACCCTGCATCTGTGGAATACCTGAATAGACAACGAATCATCCCAAATTAAGGAGCCCTGTGGATGAAACGCTCTTGGTGCTGCAGCCAGGAGTCAGTGCTGTGCCTCTGAGGTGGGAGAGCCAACTTCAGGACACTGGTCCACAAGAGGCCTCCCAGCTGCACATAGTATCAAACAGCAAAAATTTCCGAGAGATCTCCATCTCAACGCCAGCACCCAGCTTCACTCAACGACCAGCAAGCTACAGTGCTGGACATCCTATGCCAAACAACTAGCAAGACAGGAACACAACCCCACCCATTAGCAGAGAGGCTGCCCAAAATCATAATAAGTCTACAGACACCCCAAAACACACCACCAGACGTGGACCTGCCCACCAGAAAGACAAGATCCAGCCTCATCCACCAGAACACAGGCACTAGTCCCCTCCACCAGGAAGCCTACACAACTCACTGAACCAACCTTAGCCACTGGGGACAGACACAAAAAACAACAGGAACTATGAACCTTCAGCCTGCAAAAAAGGAGATCCCAAACACAGTAAGATAAGCAAAATGAAAAGACAGAAAAACACACAGCAGATGAAGGAGCAAGATAAAAACCCACCAGACCTAACAAATGAAGAGGAAATAGGCAATCTACCTGAAAAAGAATTCAGAATAATGATAGTAAGGTTGATCCGAAATCTTGGAGATAGAGTGGACAATAGAATGGACAAAATGCAAGAATCAGTTAACAAGGATCTAGAAGAACTAAAGATGAAACAAGCAATGATGAACAACACAATAAATGAAATTAAAAGTACTCTAGATGGGATCAATAGCAGAATAACTGAGGCAGAAGAACGGATAAGTGACCTGGAAGATAAAATAGTGGAAATAACTACTGCAGAGCAGAATAAAGAAAAAAGAATGAAAAGAACTGAGGACAGTCTCAGAGACCTCTGGGACAACATTAAACGTACCAACATTCGAATTATAGGGGTTCCAGAAGAAGAAGAGAAAAAGAAAGAGACTGAGAAGATATTTGAAGAGATTATAGTTGAAAACTTCCCTAATATGGGAAAGGAAATAGTTAATCAAGTCCAGGAAGCACAGAGAGTCCCATACAGGATAAATCCAAGGAGAAATATGCCAAGACACATATTAATCAAACTGTCAAAAATTAAATACAAAGAAAACATATTAAAAGCAGCAAGGGAAAAATAACACACAAGGGAATCCCCATAAGGTTAACAGCTGATCTTTCAGCAAAAACTCTGCAAGCCAGAAGGGAGTGGCAGGACATATTGAAAGTGTTGAAGGAGAAAAACCTGCAACCAAGATTACTCTACCCAGCAAGGATCTCATTCAGATTTGATGGAGAAATTAAAACCTTTAGAGACAAGCAAAAGCTGAGAGAGTTCAGCACCACCAAACCAGCTCTACAACAACTGCTAAAGGAACTTCCCTAGGCAAGAAACACAAAAGAAGGAAAAGACCTACAATAACAAACCCAAAACAATTAAGAAAATGGGAATGGGAACACACATATCGATAATTATCTTAAATGTAAATGGACTAAATGCTCCCACCAAAAGACACAGATTGGCTGAATGGATACAAAAACAAGACCCATATATTTGCTGTCTACAAGAGACCCACTTCAGACCTAGAGACACATACAGACTGAAAGTAAGGGGATGGAAAAAGGTATTTCATGCAAATGGAAACCAAAAGAAAGCTGGAGTAGCAATTCTCATATCAGACAAAATAGACTTTAAAACAAAGACTATTAGAAGAGACAAAGAAGGACACTACATAATGATCAAGGGATCGATCCAAGAGGAAGATATAACAATTGTAAATATTTTTGCACCCAACATAGGTGCACCTCAATACATAAGGCAAATACTGACAACCATAAAAGGGGAAATCGACAGTAACACATTCATAGTAGGGGATTTTAACACCCCACTTTCACCAATGGACAGATCATCCAAAATGAAAAGAAATAAGGAAACACAAGCTTTAATGATACATTAAATGAGATGGAGTTAATTGATATTTATAGGACATTCCATCCAAAAACAACAGAATACACATTTTTCTCAAGTGCTCATGGAACATTCTCCAGGATAGATCATATCTTGGGTCACAAATCAAGCCTTGGTAAATTTAAGAAAATTGAAATTGTATCAAGTATCTTTTCCGACCACAACGCTATGAGACTCGATATCAATTACAGGAGAAGATCTGTAAAAAATACAAACACATGGAGGCTAAACAATACACTACTTAATAACGAAGTGATCACTGAAGAAATCAAAGAGGAAATCAAAAAATACCTAGAAACAAATGACAATGGAGACACGACGACTCAAAATCTATGGGATGCAGCAAAAGCAGTTCTAAGAGGGAAGTTTATAGCAATACAATCTTACCTTAAGAAACAGGAAACATCTCGAATAAACAACCTAACCTTGCACCTAAAGCAATTAGAGAAAGAAGAACAAAAAAACCCCAAAGTTAGCAGGAGGAAAGAAATCATAAAAATCAGATCAGAAATAAATGAAAAACAAATGAAAGAAACGATAGCAAAGATCAATAAAACTAAAAGCTTGTTCTTTGAAAGGATAAACAAAATTGATAAACCATTAGCCAGACTCATCAAGAAAAAAAGGGAGAAGACTCAAACCAATAGAATTAGAAATGAAAAAGGAGAAGTAACAACTGACACTGCAGAAATACAAAAGATCATGAGAGATTACTACAAGCAACTCTATGCCAATAAAATGGACAACCTGGAAGAAATGGACAAATTCTTAGAAAGGCACAACCTGCCAAGACTGAATCAGGAAGAAATAGAAAATATGAACAGACCAATCACAAGCACTGAAATTGAAACTGTGATTAAAAATCTTCCAACAAGCAAAAGCCCAGGACCAGATGGCTTCACAGGCGAATTCTATCAAACATTTAGAGAAGAACCATCACCTATCCTTCTCATACTCTTCCAAAATATAGCAGAGGGAGGAACACTCCCCAACTCATTCTACGAGGCCACCATCACCCTGATACCAAAACCAGACAAGGATGTCACAAAGAAAGAAAACTACAGGCCGATATCACTGATGAACATAGATGCAAAGATCCTCAACAAAATACTAGCAAACAGAATCCAACAGCACATTAAACGGATCATACACCATGATCAAGTGGGGTTTATTCCAGGAATGCAAGGATTCTTCAATATACGCAAATCAATCAACGTGATACACCATATTAACAAATTGAAGGAGAAAAACCATATGATCATCTCAATAGATGCAGAGAAAGCTTTTGACAAAATTCAACACCCATTTATGATAAAAACCCTGCAGAAAGTAGGCATAGAGGGAACTTTCCTCAACATAATAAAGGCCATGTATGATAAACCCACAGCCAACATCGTCCTCAATGGTGAAAAACTGAAAGCATTTCCACTAAGATCAGGAACAAGACAAGGTTGCCCACTCTCACCACTCTTATTCAACATAGTTTTGGAAGTTTTAGCCACAGCAATCAGAGAAGAAAAGGAAATAAAAGGAATCCAAATCGGAAAAGAAGTAGTAAAGCTGTCACTGTTTGCAGATGACATGATACTATACATAGAGAATCCTAAAGATACTACCAGAAAACTACTAGAGCTAATCAATGAATTTGGTAAAGTAGCAGGATACAAAATTAATGCACAGAAATCTCTGGCATTCCTATACACTAAGGATGAAAAATCTGAAAGTGAAATCAAGAAAACACTCCCATTTACCATTGCAACAAAAAGAATAAAATACCTAGGAATAAACCTACCTAAGGAGACAAAAGACCTGTATGCAGAAAATTATAAGACACTGATGAAAGAAATTAAAGATGATACAAATAGATGGAGAGATATACCATGTTCTTGGATTGGAAGAATCAACATTGTGAAAATGACTCTACTACCCAAAGCAATCTACAGATTTAATGCAATCCCTATGAAACTACCACTGGCATTTTTCACAGAACTAGAACAAAAAATTTCACAATTTGTATGGAAACACAAAAGACCCCGAATAGCCAAAGCAATCTTGAGAAGGAAAGAAGGAACTGGAGGAATCAGGCTCCCTGACTTCAGACTATACTACAAAGCTACAGTAATCAAGACAGTATCGTACTGGCACAAAAACAGAAATATAGATCAATGGAACAGGATAGAAAGCCCAGAGATAAACCCACGCACATATGGTCACCTTATCTTTGACAAAGGAGGCAGAAATGTACAGTGGAGAAAGGACAGCCTATTCAATAAGTGGTGCTGGGAAAACTGGACAGCTACATGTAAAAGTATGAGATTAGATCACTCCCTAACACCATACACAAAAATAAGCTCAAAATGGATTAAAGACCTAAATGTAAGGCCAGAAACTATCGAACTCTTAGAGGAAAACATAGGCAGAACACTCTATGACATAAATCACAGCAAGGTCCTTTTTGACCCACCTCCTAGAGAAATGGAAATAAAAACAAAAGTAAACAAATGGGACCTAATGAAACTTAAAAGCTTTTGCGCAGCAAAGGAAACCATAAAGAAGACCAAAAGACAACCCTCAGAATGGGAGAAAATATTTGCAAATGAATCAACTGACAAAGGATTAATCTCCAAAATTTATAAGCAGCTCATGCAGCTTAATAACAAAAAAACAAACAACCCAATCCAAAAATGGGCAGAAGACCTAAATAGACATTTCTCCAAAGAAGATATACAGAGTGCCAACAAACACATGAAAGAATGCTCAACATCACTAATCATTAGAGAAAATCAAAACTACAATGAGATATCATCTCACACCAGTCAGAATGGCCATCATCAAAAAATCTAGAAACAATAAATGCTGGAGAGGGTGTGGAGAAAAGGGAACCCTCTTGCACTCTTGGTGGGAATGTAAATTGATATAGCCACTGTGGGGAACAGTATGGAGGTTCCTTAAAAAGCTACAAATAGAACTACCATATGACCCAGCAATCCCACTACTGGGCATATACCCTGAGAAAATCATAATTCAAAAAGAGTCGTGTACCAAAATGTTCATTGCAGCTCTATTTACAATAGCCCAGAGATGGAAACAACCTAAGTGTCCATCATCGGATGAATGGATAAAGAAGATGTGGCACATATATACAATGGAATATTACTCAGCCATAAAAAGAGACAAAATTGAGCTATTTGTAATGAGGTGGATAGACCTAGAGTCTGTCATACAGAGTGAAGTAAGTCAGAAAGAGAGAGACAAATACTGTATGCTAACACATATATATGGAATTTAAGGAGAAAAAAAAAAAATCATGAAAAACCTAGGGGTGAAACAGGAATAAAGACACAGACTTACTAGAGAATGGACTTGAGGCTATGGGGAGGGGGAAGGGTAAACGGTGACAAAGCGATAAAGAGGCATGGATATATATACACTACCAAAGGTAAGGTAGATAGCTAGTGGGAAGCAGCCGCATAGCACAGGGAGATCAGCTCGGTGCTTTGTGACCGCCTGGAGGGGTGGGATAGGGAGGGTGGGAGGGAGGGAGACGCAAGCGGGAAGAGATATGGGAACATATGTATATATATAACTGATTCATTTTGTTGTGAAGCTGAAACTAACATACCATTGTAAAGCAATTATACTCCAATAAAGATGTTTAAAAAAAAAAAAAAACTACAGTGAGATATCATCTCATGCCAGTCAGAATGGCCATCATAAAAAAAAAAAAAAAAGAAAAAGAAAAAAAGAAATGTTCTGTATCTCAACCTGGGTAGTGGTTCCATAAGTGTAAACATAGGCAAAAATTCAATGAGCTACACACCTTGACCTACGCATTTTATCGTATGTAAACCATACCTCAATTTAAAAAGGAAAAGCATCCAATACAAGTAAGGTACTGTAACCAGAAATCAAGGATAAGAATCATGAAATCAGAACATGTTAGAAAAAAAAACAGACCTTTCCAGGATCTAGCACAGCACTGTACATCGAGTAGATGGCTAAACAAGTATTTATTGTAAAAGTTTAGTAAGAATATCCTAGGTGGTTTGGAAGATCCCTTCTGAACTAATTAGAACTTTTAATGTGACTATTTTTCAGAATATTCCAAATATAGATAGGCTCAGCCTATAAAATAGCCTCCAAAAGATGGACATTATAGGTCTAGAAAAGCTATGCCTCAAAACACAAAGAAAATACAATTGTCTTAACTCTGAGTACAGATTTAAGAAATCTCCTTATCTAAAGAAAGCAGTCCATTCTCAACACTTTACAACCACTGACAGTACAAATCTATCTATGGTCTTCTAGGGGGAAAAAAAAAAAAAAAAAAACTACTTACGGTTACCGGAGGATGGGGGTGGGGATAAATTGGGAAATTGGGATGGACATATGCACACTGCTATACACATAAAATAGATAACTATTAAGAAGCTACTGTATATCACAGGGGACCCTACTCAATACTCTGTGATGGTCTATAGGGGAAAAGAATCTTAAAAGAAAAAAAAAGGGTGGATATACGTGTATGTATAACTGATTCACTTTGCTGTACACCTGAAACTAACACAACATTGTAAATCAACTATACTCCAACAAAAATCAAAAAAAAGAAAAACAAAAAAAAAACCTGGGTTGGCAAGGCAGTCCTTCTTAACTTCCCTCAGAGATTCTCTATCCTACCTCAAATTGTCAGTGACATTGCCCTAAGACTCGATCACAAGCATAAGATATAGGGCGATGTCAGGGATATTATCTCCTGGAAGAATAACATATTTATCTAGCTCTATGTGGAACTTCTAGATATAACAGAAACCAGGAAATGTAAATAAGGAAATTAAGGGTCTAGAAATCAAAGTAATAAAGTTGAAAGTATTCTTAACTAAACAGCAATCTTTAAATGAAGTTAATGTGTATGGTGTGAGAAGAAACTGAAGAATAAAGTTAGGGAATCTAGACCACTTACAACCTCAGTTTTCCATCCTGAGATTTTAAACCTAACGAGACACCCAAGAGCCCAACTGTCTGTAGAACTGAGAAAAACATTGTAATCTGAATTGACCATGAGATTATCCTGGTAGAGATTTTTTTAAGTGTCTCGCAAGAAAAGATTATATTTATCTATAATCAGAGATAT
This sequence comes from Pseudorca crassidens, assembly GCF_039906515.1. Lineage (NCBI taxonomy): Eukaryota > Metazoa > Chordata > Mammalia > Artiodactyla > Delphinidae > Pseudorca > Pseudorca crassidens. Next base: position 22,267,920 of record NC_090301.1, read on the forward strand.
TTGGTTACAAAATTTTAATTTAAATTCCTTGACATGTAGCACCATTTCTCCTTTAATATTATCTTCGTGATTTTGATCATCAGATAATATGGGAGATACTTTAAGAGAGTTACTAACTACAAGCTGCTTAGCATAAAATATCAACATGTCAAGAATTGTCCTGGGAAATGACTTGAGACACCCAGTTATTGGGTTGCTAATTCACATTTGTTTTGTGAACCAAACAAATTCTCTACCATTTTGTTATTTGCATTCTAATGGAAAAGTAAGCAAAAAAGCAATAAAATAAATAGCATAATTACTGATAATAATAAATGTACTAGCAAGAAAATAGAGCAGGTTAAGAGGTAGAAACTGAAAGGTGGGAATTTAATAGGGTAGCAAAAGAAGGGCCTCTGCTAGAAGGTGACATTCGGGTAGAGACCAACAAGGACAGGGAAAAACCAGCACCAGCATGTGAACATCTAGAAGATAAAATTCCAGGCAGAGAAATAGTCAGTGATCCTGAAGTGGGGACAAACCTGATCATTTAGAGGAACAGAAAGTCGGCTAATATGACTAGAACATAGTGAGGGATAATGAAAGCGGTAGGGGATATGGTGAAACAATAAAAACCATGAGACAAAGAGCCTGAAGAACCAAACAGGTAAGCAAAGGGAAAGGATTTGTCTTTTGTTTTCAGTATAATGAGAAGCCACTGGAAATTTTTAAGCAGGGAAATGACATGACATATTTTCTATGAGACTAATATATTCTAGACATATACAAGCATTACCTCAGCTAGCAACTAGTTGAGTTGTGTATCTCTGCAAGGAGACCCAAAGCTGACTAGAGCCTATGCCCCCTTGTGTAATCAGTGTAGAGATAAAGTGAATGAATATTTTATTCATTCAACCACTTCATAGATGGTCTCTATGTCCCTATGTGAGTGATGAATTAGGCAAGGTTTATGCCTATGTTCTAGCAGGATAAGGTAAATATTAAATCAACGATAGTAGGAGATAGTGCAATGAAGAGTGCCAGAAGGATGCTGAAGCAAGACACCTCCATACTTAAAGTAGAAAGAGAGCTTTCAGCTGACATAATCAGGTAAATCTTCATGGAAAAGTTGTACTTGAGATGGACATTTCGTGAGCCAAGTGATAGAGAAGATATGGGGAAAATTAATGTCCATTATTTACAAATTGGATTACAGCTTCAGCTGGGGCTCTCATCTTTGTATCTTTTTTTTTTTTCCATGAAGAACTAAGTAACAATGAGGGAAATAGTTAACAAAATCTAAGAAGTCCATAAATATACCTCTGCTCAAAGAAGTATTTTTCTATGTAATATAATAGAGAACCAAATCCATGGAGTCCCCTGAGATGAGCCATTGAGTTGGTTTTGGAACCAGGATTAAAGTCCAGGTTTATTTTGCCCTCTGTCGGTTATTCTCTAGATAGCTGATCATGTCTCTTTGTTTTCAGTTTTATTCCAATCTCCAGGTATTTTATTGAGCTCAAGCTCTATATTGCTATATATTCAGTATTTTCTCTAAACTACCAAGTAATTGGAACTTAATTTGGAAAATGATGTACAATAATAAAATTGCATTAATGATATTCCCCACCATGCTATTAACTTTTATGCTTTATAGCCATGCAGTGAAACTGGGGCATGGTTACTAGGTAAGCCGTTCCATGCTAAGTAAGCCATTGCACTAAATTACTTCCCTTCGGTGAAGAAAGATTCACCAGCATAGCCTCATTAAGGAACAAAACAGTCAGGGAAAAAAAAAATGCCGTCTTTGGCTTCATCAAAAGAGGCCCACCTGGGGCTTCCCTGGTGGCGCAGTGGTTGAGAGTCCGCCTGCCGATGCAGGGGACACGGGTTCGTACCCCGGTCTGGGAAGATCCCACATGCCGAGGAGCGGCTGGGACCGTGAGCCATGGCCGCTGAGCCTGCGCATCCGGAGACTGTGCTCCGCAATGGGAGAGGCCGCAACAGTGAGAAGCCCGCGTGCCGCAAAAAAAAAAAAAAAAAAAAAGGCCCACCATGTTTATTTTGAAACACTCAGTCACTACTTGCTGGCCAGTCGCCAAGTTTTTTCATGCGTTTTTGCATTGGCACCAACCTTCTGTTATTAAATTCATATTTTTCTTAAGCATTAGCTTCAGGATGAGGTGCTTTAAAAAAAAATTCAACACTATACTCAGCATCAACTGTAACTAGCTGTCTGAGAGAAGAAATGATTACATTTATGATTTTTTGGCCCTTAATGCACAAGGGATGATCCAGCATCATGGGACATACCCTTGTGGTCCTTCCTCCCTGCCCTGCCTCTAAGAATACATCAGAACAGTGGGAACCCCTGGCTGTGCCATTGCTCACACAGCTGGCAAATGGCAAAGATCATCTTGCAGAGCTCACAGGGTCATTATTTGGAGAAGCAGTTCAACATTCCTGCAGCTCCTGTGGGGTATTGCCTCTATGGATTTACTCCCTATCTCTGTCATGTCGACACTCATCCATGACCTGTGTTTTCCAGATTCATACCTCTGCTCCTATTGAATGGCTCCTACAGAACTTGAAACACAGCTAATCAGATTCTATTCAGGGAAATTTTTAAAGTGCCAAGACTTTTGTTTAATACTGAAAAATATGGATGTGTTTAGAAACTGACCTGATGGTATTATTGGGAATATAAGGGAAGTGGAAGTAAAACAGTTATGTGTCCTCATTTGACTATAAAGATGAGGTGAGATGTATAAGTCTCACACTGTATTAATTTCAGAGTAATTATTAACCATCTAGTAACCATTTTAGTGAGTATTCATATAAAAATAAAGGTTAAAATTTCATTTATCAAAAACAAAGTGGAAGGAAGTCTTAACTGCCACACAGGCAAAATTGTTAATTCATTGAGTTAGAATGTATTGAATGTGTACCACCTGCTGGAGACAATGCAACTCACTATGGATACATAGATGACTAAGGCATATCCCTATATAAACTTAAAATCTAGTGGGAGAGAGAGATAGAGACTACTAAACAGGTAAATTAATCTATGACGTGGTAAATGTGATGAATATTTGTTTAGTTCTCACTGTGCCCAGGACGTCAGACAACAAATGGTGAATAGTTACACAGACACCCTGAGACATTGTTTCTGCCTGAGGAATATGCATCTGACTGTTGGGTATATTATTGGAGTGGAGAGAGGTTTGGGTGGGGAGATATCAGAAGAGTTCTCCAGACACCTGTGTGAGTAAGATCATTAAGGACAGATAGGGTGGTGGTTACCAGACTAGAGGAAGGTGTATTTGAGATAGGCCATAAAAAAAGAATCTCAGAACTTAATAAAGGAAAGAAATCAATGGCGGCCCTGTAGAGTCAGTTTAGAGGAATAGGCAGGTAGCTTTGCTGCTGACTGTGATGGCAAAATGACAAATTCCCTTGTAGTGTTGCCATATTAATCTGCCCGTGTCAGGGCTAGGTAGAACATAATATGTACAGGGTCATCTGAAAGCTACTGTGATGTTATCTCCTCCTCTATATTCTACGTGCTTCTGATACACCTGTACCCCCAAGGCATTTCCTCATCTGCCCATCATGGTGCCTTTAGAAATGTATTAGCTCAGATATACATTATATCTCCAAAGTCCCTCCAAAGAGTATAAAAAATCCTAGGACAGAGCAACATATGAAGGCATTTCTAAATCTTAACACCTTAATGATACAGATTGTTGATTGGTAAGTGAGCTACCTAGCAGAGAGGTGTATGTTGAACATGGGCAGGCAGGGGTTGTATCTGAAGCATAGATGACCCTGAAGGAATGAACATCAGAATGAAATGGAAGAAAATAATGAAAAAAATTAAAATGACTTCTTCTTGGGGGAGTCAGGAAGGACAAGCGTATCAAATCACTGAGGAGGCCTCAATGCCATTACAACATTCTTATTTGTACTTAAAAGTCGGTAATGAATGTCATCTGAAGCTGGAATCAGAACTGGGCCTGGAGCAGATTTCATGCCTTCTTTCCAGGTGTCACTACATACCGTATAATTGTAAGTCTGGGGAAAAAGGGAAAAAATATAAAAAGTTTAATCCTTAAAGACAAAAAAAGAATGTCAGAATTTTCTTTTTAGGTTTTGCCATATGTGTCTTTCCTGGAAGCAGTTCCTTTTAAAGACAGAATTACCGTGGCACACATGGATGCCGCCCACACAGGTAGTCTTTCCCACTCACAGGAAATACAGAGACATTCAATATAAGTGCATAAATCCTACCGTTGGAATGATATCTATAAATGTGACATTTCCCCAATGTAACTGTTGGTAGACATGTCTGAGAAGAAGTAAAACTACTCTGAGCCTAGTTTCCCTCCTGGTATCTTAAATTTAACATTTTGAATCCAAGATGTTTCCCTTATTAAATTTCTTTTCAAAGTAGAGCACTATAAATACCATAGAAGCAGACTCTACCTCTTCAGCATTGTTAGAGGCAGGCCCTTAGCCATCTCCGTGGTACTGTACATGTGGCTGGGTCCAGTAAAAGGCAGTAAAGTGATGCCATGGGCCACTTGGAGATTTGACTCAGGCTTTCTTGCCTCACCCAGAAGGTTGAATTCTCTGGACTCAGGTGAGCCTACATGCTGGATTCAGGGGCATCCAAATTTTGTATAATGCCTTAATATACCTCCCAGAGACATCTAGTATGAGAGAGATTCTCTGAGACTTTCTTAGAGCTATTCAGAGTTCCTGAATAGGATTTTTAAATCTCCTGAGTTGGTCCTAGAGAGTGGGATTAGGGAAGAGTCATCATTGAATAAATCCACTTCTCTGTCACAGCCTAGTGCAGGGTTTCTCAATCTCAGCATTATTGCTACTTGGGATCAGATAATTCTTTGTTGTGCTGTGCACTGTAGAATGTTCAGTAGCATCCCTGGCCTCTACCCACTAGATACCAGTAGCATCACTCCCGTCCAGTTGTGACAACTAAATATTTCTCCAGATAGTGTCAAATATCCTCTGGGAGCAGGGGAGGGAGCACAAAATTGCCCCCAGTTGAAAACCACGAGTCTAGTGAAAGTATGAAGAAAAAGATTTTAAGGTAGCAAGAGGCATGAATCAGGTTATGATTCTAGGATCTCGCTCTGTAAGAAACACAAATGACTACTCTAATCGAGCACCCCCAGTCATGTGTTGTCATCATTCCCTAGGCATGTCCTTACTTAGCTATTACCATTAACGTATTATAATCCCTGTTTTTTTTTATTTGACTTGCCCATTATATTACATATCGTGGGAATTTAATAAATGTTAGTGAGTTTATGGATGAATATGGTGGATAAAGTGTAAGATTGATTATATGTTTGTGTCTGTGGTGCCACCTCTGGTGTTTCCTCTTCCAAGGACCTTTGCAGAACCAGGTGTGCAACAGTGGAGGCAGGGCAGGCTATTTAAAAAAAAAAAAAGACGCTTCCTTAGCTGTCAGTTCTTCCAAGTGATATTCCTTATTATCTATTATTCAGTGCTTGCCATGTGCTAAACATCCTACCATCTGCCAACACAGTGCACTGTAAATAGACTTTTCGTAAGCATTTTACAGTGTGAGGAGAAAATTGATCATTACTTCAAATGGAAAATTCCTCTTATGAGTAAACTGATAAAGAAATTAAATAATAAAATGAAGAAAGGGTTACAGAATTCTGGGTAAGGTACTTTCCCTCTTCCCACCTCACCAGCCAGTGCTCACTGGTTCCAGATTATGAATGATAAGGGTGCGTCCATTTGGTGTCCAGAGATCTTGAAGGTTCTAGTATTGTAAGATTATGTGGGGAGTATAGATACATAAGTATGGGGCTTCAGCTCCATACCGATGGTGAAGGCTGTGTCTTTGTACCATCTTCTTTGTGGGCACTTTGACAGTTAATATTGGTGAGTGCCTATGATGACAGGGCCCAGAGAGGCACTTGTTAAGGACATCTCACCTAGTACTCACAACAGCCTTGCAAGATAGGTATATCATTCGTAATTTTCAGATGAGGCTGAAATTTTTTAGGAAGAGGCAGAGCTGGGATTCAAAAGACATCTAACAGCTCCAAAGTTCTTTCTTCTACATCCCAGCAACACTGTCTCTTTTTATTTAATCAGCCATCCTATCTTATGGTTCAGTGCCGTGCCAGGTGTTTTGAATAAAAAGAGCATCATCATGGTGCCTACTTCCAAAGATGTCACGGCCTAAAATGGGAAAGTGGTAGGAATAGGTACACAGACAAACCTAATACACTTAAAATTTATATAAAGTAAGTATGTACAAAATGCTTAAATTGTGTAAAATGATGGAAAAGATACTGGTTCTCATTCATCACTCTAAGAAGCATAGAGTTCTCTGTCTATAAGTATGGTCAAGCTAATTAGAAAGCTCAGAGATTACACTTAATTCAGTAAGACTGGATACCTTCCTGTCCTCCTTTAGTAATTTAATAGGGAGTCAAAAAGAACTAATTACCTTTGCTTGGGGGAGGTAAGCTGTATTTCAACTTAGAGCCTTAATTCATCTTTTTACCCACAATGCTTGATGTTGCACATTTATTTTGTGGTTTCCATTTTAAGAGTTGACAGACAATAGTTACGTTGAGCAGTGGCAGAGGACACATGCCATGACACTACACACTGTAAATGCAAAGCAACACTGGGGAAAATTTGCAGGAAGATGACCAGCAAAGCACGTGTGAGATCCCATGCTCTCTCCCTGAGAAAAGGCCATGCCGGGACCACCTAAAAGGAGATGAACCGCCTCCCCACTCCTGTAACGTGGGACTTGTAGGCAACCGTGTAATTGTGGGCACTTCCTGGTCAAGGACGGGTCCTGTTAGAAAAGAGGCCTCCAGAGTTCCTTGTCTGGAAGAGCCATTTTCTGTTGAGCAAGTTCAAACCTGTTGAGCCAGCAGCTTGCTGGGAAGGGGATGAACTTGTTTTGGCATTGAAAGAATATTTGAAGGAATAATTTTCGGGCTCTTATCTGAACGTGGGAAATGGGCAAGGTGTCCCCTGTAGAGTTGATGCAGCTTTTGCTTCTCCAAGCTCACACTTCCTTAATTTCCCATCACCTCTTTTTTGTTTCTCCCCCACTCCCATTTATTTTTCAAGTCTCTGTTTTCTCTTGCTCCTTCTTTCTTCTTTTTGATGTTTGTCACTCTCCCTTTGGTTTTTGTTGCTGTCCCTATTCCTTAAAAATTTTATGAAGGCAGTTCTTCCCTTTATTTCAAAATGTGTTGATATTCAGTAGTGTTTCTTACAGTATTTCAAGCTGAACTAAAAAAATGTCGAGAAAAAGAAGAGTGCACTTGACTTTCTCAAACTTTCTAAAACTTCTGTTTGACAGCAGGAAAAAGGTTCAGGTCATTTCTTATTTTTATCTGAACAGTTTTCCCATCCAAATAGTCAGCATAAGGAATGTAAGAAGATTTAGGGGAATACAGTCATGGTCATGAATAATTCAAATATACATTAAGAATGCAGAACTTCTAGAGCAACCAGTACATTTTATAGAGAATATTGGAAGAACACTAGGGAATGGAAACAAATATCACCCCTTCTTATCATTTTTATTAAAAGGACACGCTGGGAAAAAAGCAGATTTTTTTTTTCCCAATTATAAATCATAAAGTATCCTGGAACCAGGACTCAGATCTTGTTTCTAAAAAGGGAAGTCAAATCGAACCACAGTAGCAAGCAGAACTTCTTGCTTTTCCACTGTTATCTTTTTATATCCATTCTTATGTACCGTAAGCAAGCTTTTTATAAACAATCAGACAAAATTCAGATTATTCATTCCAGACATCTGGACTTATTTCACTCTTGAAATAGATATATTTATTTTAGACACTTACTTTAGGAATATCAAGTTTTCAAGAAAATATGATTATTTCCATTTTAATAATAATAAACTAAACAGGAAGCAATTTTTTTAAAAGAGGGTTACTGAATTGTGGAGTGGTCCAATAATATTTTCTTCCAAAAGCTGGTGTGACCATGTTGTGCAGAGATTGCTGGCACCACATGCTATCATTACAGCCTTGATACACTCAGTACAATTAAAACCCTGAGTACATCATTATTTCTTTAACACCTGGTGCCACCTGTAATGACACCAACCACAGTGCTTAGCACAGACTAGATATTCAATAAATGTGTCTTCTCCTTCTTCTTTGAATCGGTCTTGCAAGTATTCATCTTTGACAGTCTTCAAAATGCCATCTATAATTTAACATAGAAAACTTCTTTTTCTTTTGTGGTTGACAAATAAGCAGACCTTGATTTCAGTCTCTGAAGCACCCTTTGACTACCATCTATTTGGGATCCGCCATCTTTTTAAAAGAAAAGATATATATCATAAATATTTTCAGTATTTAGCTCTAAAGTCCTTTTTTCTTTCTATAAGAGTGAAGTAAAAAATAAGTATTTTAAACCTTATCTAGGCCATTTTCTCTGAGTAAAAATTTACCTTGTAGGAGGCCTTATATATTCATTGGTATATGGTTAGGTGAGTTTTGTCATTAAAATCCTAGAAAGTAGATTAAAAATTTGAAAGTCCTAGGAGAGCCCTGGAATCTACCATATAATACATTGCTGTAACTAACTGAAATTAATGTGAGTGAAGTTACAGAGTTCTTGCTTTTTCTTCTCTAGTGAGATTCTGAGAAAGTCATCCAACCTGGAGAAGGACAGCAATTTATCACTCCAGAGCACTGAAGTTCCAGAAAAAAGGCACGCATCGCTGGGTAAGCCATCCTCTTCTGCCCGGTTTAGAACAGGCCTTTTGGAACAACCAGTAAAGGTCTAATCTTTAAAAGTTGTACTTTTAACTTTTCAAACAAAGATGGAAAGCCTAGAATATCCCTAAGAGATCTAAATATTTCCTTATGGTTGCCTGAGTGTGGTGGTGCAGTTATGCAAAGGTCTCGAGAAGAATTGGAAATGAAGTTCTTACTGAAGCACTCTCTAGGAGCAAAACCCTAAATGGTACTATCATAATGTTGAGAATTACACGCTTTCCCAGAATTGACTAGGGACTCTTCAGTTGCCTGCAATGAGATAACACTGGGATGGTTAGAATGCCCATCAATAAAAAATGTTGGATAGAATCTCAGAGATTTGTCCAAACTTTATATTTTACAGATGAGGAGTATGAGGCCCAACAAGGTTAAGCGCCCTCCCTGTCCCATCATCCAGCTGACCTGGTACTGGAGCAGCTGCCAAGATGGGACTCTTCTAGCTGTAGTTTTCTTCCTCCCACTCTACCACTCAGCATCACAGTCATTCAGCATGCTGTGTACTTCTTTCATTCACAGCTAGGCCAGTGGCCCTGAGACAGTAATGTGCAGAATACCCACAGGCTGAGCTCCCTGAACCGTATGTCCAGGTGCTTTTGCTGCAGATGGTCTTGAGAGACACTCGTTAGAAGCCACAAATTGAGAGTAAACTCTCAAAACAGCAGGACTGTTTTGTATTCATTGGCAAATATTTATTGGGTGCCTGCTATCATGTAGGCACTGTCTTAGGTACTGAAGATACATTAGTGAACAAAACAAAGATTCCTGTATGTCAGAATATGATGGGTGATATGGGGGAGAAAAGGAATACCTTTAAAAATGCCATGTGATATTTAAGATTCTATGATATTAACATTCCAATACAAGTTGATGGACCAAATGAAAAAAAGTCCTTTGTTATTGAAGTAGGAATATGGCAGTGAGTGGTTTTGAGGAGTTAACGTGCTGTTGTCAATGATCTCTGGGTGTTTGGCTGAGTGGTTACAGCACAGTAGAAATAAGATCATACTGTTGTGGTCCAGTAAGCTTTGCTTTGCTCAGTAGCCACAGATTGTGTTTCTTAGCCTGGCCAGTCATCTCACAAATGTATTGCTTTGGTCTAGAGGAATCAGTTGGTAAATTCTTCAGCCCAGTGAGCATTTTAACAAAGCCTAGGCCCCACTGATGTTAGGTCACTGTATCTTTGAATATTAAGATTCTTTGTTGTGAGGATAATAAAGTATTTCTGTACACAATTTATAAAAGTGAACACACTGGCTTAATGAACATCCATGCTATAGATCTGAACATACTCTTCCAGCTAATGCTCCTAACCAGGAACATTCTGCCACATTATAAATAGTACTGGATGAGGCCACTTTGGGAATTACTTAATTAGCATATACTGTAGTCTGGACTAATTGCTTTCTCCCATTTATTTGATCTGAAACACCATTCAAAAACCACTTTGGGGAGGAGAGAATTTATGATCCTAAGCAGATTTTAGCCTCCCAATTGAATAATTAAAAAAAAAACAAAAACATTATCACCAGATGTGCATTGGCAGATCCTTTGAACAGATGCTGGGTATAATGGATCTGTGGAGCTAGTGGAGGCACCTCAGATCCTCTAGGCCTGAACAGAAATGACTCAGTTTATTAGGCAATAATATTGGTGATAAAGTTTAATGATATAAACTGGAATGAAAGCCAATGACATCCAAAAATGATTGGAAAAAACCCCAAAGCAGACCAAAACCATCACAGTTTTATGTGAAAGGAAAAACTGATGGACTTTGCCATTTTGCCAATATGAAACTTTCATGGAAGATGCATATTTGAGCATATTCTTCCTGTGGAGTACATGAGAGCATAAGTGATATTTATGGATTCTTATGTGAACCTGCCTGTGTGTGTGTGTGTGTGTGTGTGTGTGTGTAGTATGCTAATCTCTTCTTTCTTTTACAACAGCCACAGTATTTCCTAGTCCACGTTCTGATTTGGAAAGTGATGGAACATATACTTTCAATGGTAGTCAAGTGCTTGCCTGGATCCTTAGTTTGGAAAAGGTAATTTCACTCAGTTTTGTATGGACTCCTAATAAAAAGCAGGTAAACAAATGCCTCTTAGATTAATAGAGGAATCTTCCAAATAGGAAGCGTATTCCCATTTGGAGTAATGTCTCCGGGAGATTCTTTTCTTGGGAGCTCTTTCATAAAAAGCTTAATTTTGAGGCATTCTAAATTCCTTAAGGTCTTGGATATTTATTTACTTCCCTGTTAAGTCCCTTAGTTGAACTTAAGATTTTCATTTAGTAAAAAATAGGGTGGCATTACATGTGATCTTTTAATTTCCTGAAGCAGGAAAGAAAAAATGCTGTGTGAAAGCAGATGAAACTTTAACACCCATCAGACTTGCTGCCTCATCTATACTAATAATGCTTTTGGAAAACTTAGAGCTGTAAAAAATATCTCCCCAGAGTAATAAAATCCCTTTCCTTAGCGTGGTTTAAAGCCTACCTATGGATTTCCGTCTGTTTACCAGTCTTCCACTTTAAGATTCCAGATTGCAAGATGATAAACATCATTTCTGTCGGAGGCGTAAACTGGCGACCTGTGAGCTGTATGTGTATGTGTGCACATACACAAGGCTTTTGAGAAACTGAATTTGAATGCCTTTAGGCAGAAGAGGTACTCTTCTGTCAGCTGCAATCCCCACTTTTCCTTATTGTCTTTTATCCAACCAGAGTCATACATTTAAGTTATTTGGCTGGCCGGGGGACATTTAAATCCTGCTTTACGTGCTCTTCAGAAATTAAGAGGAGATCGTTTTTAATATTTTGCCATGGAGAGACTACTACTCTCTCTCTCTTTCTCTGACTATCTATCACACACACACATAAGAATTTTTAATAATATATCCATGTCTTATGTAGTAGACGTTTCTTCCATCTGAAACATAGGGACATAACTCTGGTCTTTATTCATATATTCCTGTGACCATAACCACTGCTGCTTAATATGTGTCTATTAGTTCCCCTTGAATTAACATTCTGTATAACTGAGGCATCTTGATAAACTTGTTTATGTCAGTAAGCCAAAGAACAACCCAAAAATGGATGTCAGGAAAAGGCACCATACCTATCAAGGCAATTCAGCCAGTGCTGGTTGAAATATGACTTCCAGGGTCAGTCCAGTCTAGATTTTGAAAGTCTAGTTTATATAATAGTTGAGGTACCTAAAGCACCCTGTGTAGCTGAGGAAGCCCCACCATGTGCCCACGTAATTCCAGTATAAAGCCTCCACAAATCATGCTAGGGTGCAAACTAGGGAAAGTTATTTTATTCCATTCTATTTCTTCTATATTGGTTCCTAGAAGCAAACAGCCTTGAATTGTATAAGTTAAGTTCTTTAATAGCTAGAATAGCAGTGCTATCCTCAAAAATACCACTTTATTGTATTGAAACTCCCAGGGTCTCTTTCTCATATGGAATAAAATTTCAGAATTTTGTGAGGCAGCACAGAGTCATGTATCCGATGGAGATAAGTCAAAAATGAATTTTCTATGTATAGATACATATTTTCAGAGTAGTTGGAGCAGAAAAGGGATGTAAAAATCAGGATCACATATTGATGCCTCTGTCAGCAATCTCTCTGATTCCTTTTTCTTTCTTTTTTTTTTTTTTCTTTTTCTTTCTGTTTACTGCTTTCTGCAACCCTTGCAAGAATAAGTAGAGAAATCATTCTGGGGTGAGTTTATATGTAATGTTAAGAAAGAGTTGTGGATGAATGACTAGAAGACCTGGCACTTAGAGTATCTCCTGGAATAAGTGGAGCCTGTCTTGTTTCATTACATTTAGAAGTTGAATCACTGGAAGGTAGAGTGTAGATTTTGTGATATAAAGGGAGGATGAAGTTAGCTAGCCCTCACCTCACAGCTTATAGTAATTAATTACTAGGAAGGATGCATTAAATATTGCAACTAACTGTAATTGGCTCTATAAATATCTAAACAACTTAATGGTGAATGTGATCAATATTATAGATGAAAATAGTGCTGCATCTGTTAACTGGTCTGTACTGTGAAATATATGGGGGACTTCCATTGTGAAAATGCTTTCCAATTATTGCCTTTGATAATTATATGCTTGTATGTATTTTCATATATGTGTTTTCTTTTTTCTTTATATGCATAATTCTTAAATGAAATAATTGCTTTGCAGATGAAACATAATCCATGTTTTTCCACTTCTCTAAACAAACACTATTGGTCTTGAGACTAGACTCTGAAACTCTTCCTTTTTGGAATTCTTCCAAAGATCCTGGCCAATTTCCCATGAAGTGTCACAAATTATTAGGACACCTAAGTCTCTGCTGTTAAATGTCCAGGAAAAGCTTAAGATTTTTAAGCCTGAAGATTTTTGTGAGACAAGATCTAGTACATTTAGGTTGTCTAGTCAGAGACAGGAAATGTGTTCAGTTTAAAAAATCATATGCAAATCTTTTAAATCATAAAGATGACAAGAGTTACCACATTTACACATTCTCTCAGTGACTTTTTATGGGCAAACCCAATGTATTTTAGTGTTAATTTAATAGTTGCTATAATGCAGGACCTTAAAATGGCTATTATGTAGACAGGTCAGTTTCCTTGATGACTAGGATATGTTAATATCTATATTTACTAACATTATTATACCACTCTTCTAACACACATTGCTTTTACAGCAAAATTCGACTTCAGAAGATATACGAAGAGAACTGTGTGAGAGCTATCCAAGATATACTGCCGATTATGCCTTCTCTTGGACCACTCTAGGGAAAAATGTTTTTAACATATTTTGCCTGTCCAACATGACCCTTTTAGAGTCTTCTCTCCGAGAACTAACAAACCAGTTCTCTCAGGTGAGTGCAAATATTTTAACATGATCAAGATCTCATAAACAGTAGAAAGAAGTGTATTGTTTCCATTGTCGTATACACAAAGTGACTCAAAATGAATCAAAGAGCAAATTCATAGCCCACATGGACTAGGAAATGCTGACTGAAATGTTGGCTCACCTTTGGCATGAATTCCTCGCACAGAGATTCACATACAATGTCTAATTCTAAGTAATATTTCTGTTTGCTATTTAAATGTGCAGGATTGAAATTATGTTAATGTTGAACCAAAAATATTGCATTATGGTTAATGTGGAGACATCTTTGTAGATGAAATTTGACTTTGCTCTATGATGAATGAAGATTGACTGTTTTCTCTGAGATATTTTATTTAAGTGAGATTACTCAGCATACAATGTAAGTTTAATAATGAAACTATCAGAGCCTTATAACTCTCAGAAGTTAGAATAATGGATAATCTTTAAAATGTTTCTTCTAAGGTCAAACCCAATTTACAAATTTGATTTTTTATGAAATAATATAATCCCTCTTTCCCAAATATTATACATTAAAACCAAGAACTTTATAATATGGTGTGCTAATGACCATTTTATGCTAGTCTTAAATTAAGATGTGAAAATAAGACACTGATAATCTTTTTTTTTTTTTTTTTTTACTGATAATCTTCTTTTAATGAAACTCCACATACAATGAAAGTTCATAAAAATATTCAGACTTCTCTCAAAATTTTCTAAACAGGAATAAATGAAACATGTCCACATCTAACATTTTTCCCCTTGATTCTCTGAATTTTAATGTCAGTAAGTGCAGAATGCTTAAATTACTCTTTAGTAGTCTGAGTTTTCCAAATGAGCTAGAGACACTGTTATAATAACCCCAATCCAATGTACAGCACTTGAAATTCTATCTCAACAAACTCAGCAGTCATGTAGAATGTGTGGTTAAGAATATGTTGTTCAAAATCACATTTTCAGTGTGAAAGACCTTGAATTAAGACAGAACAAAAGCCTGACCTTACTAGTATGAATGAGCTTATTAAGAAGATTGTTTTGGGTGGAAATATAATGAAGGTATTAGCTGGGTCCTGTGATTCAGAGCAAAAGTACAGGTCATGGTTTTCATTTATTTGTTTGCTTATAGTACAAGATATGATTATTACAAAGGATATTCACTCTAAATCATTATTATAACTGAAGTTCCTTATATTCCAGCAGAACTTTGGAAATATTTTATTTTGTTAAGTATGTATAATTGTAATAGTAGACATTTTCATATGTTTGTATATATACATATTCACACCCATATAATGTAAAATATATAACTTTTAAGGGTTTTCTATGCAAATAATAATTAAGGTCTACTAATGGATATAGAGAAGATACGTCTGCAGATCCTACACCAGATCCTAAAGAAAAACAAAAATATTACTCTGAAGCTAATATTATTTTAAGAAATTAATTTTAATTTCCCAAACACAATTTAAAATATTTTGTATAAACAGTTTTGTTAACCAGACATTAAATATGCCAATTTCTGGAACTATAGGAAAGAATCTAATTATGTGTAAGAACATTTGAAATGGTTTATAGTTTTTCCAAGTAAAAGATGACTTCAAACTGAATGAAAATCTGAAAGAATTACTTATGTGAAAATCTAAACTTTTAATGTTTTCAAAGGCAGTTAGCCATGTGGTTACACATATTGAAGTCTCATTTCACCCTGTTTGTGGTTTTATTTTTTAAGCTATCAAGAGATCCCAATAACCAGAAGACAGTGTTTCAGGAAATGGTCAAAGTGCTGTCCTTTTTCTCACAAGTGCAAGAGCAGACAGCCGTGTGGCAGCTTCTCTCCAGTTTTCCAAATGTGTTCCGGAATGACACGACACTAAGCAATCTATTTGATGTTCTTCGAAGTGCAAACAGGTAGGAAAAAGTAAGAATTAAGGGGAATATTACTGTTCATAAAGAAGTCTTTCTTTTTTTTTTTTTTTTTTAATATTACCTGTAGGATCACTGGTAGGTAGGTAATTTAAACACAGCAAATAATCCTTCAGCACCTTATTGCAGATTTTGGCAACGAAAGTAAGTGTATTAGTTAAGCAAAGGAGAAACACACATTGTGGTCATCAGGATTATTGACAGGTTTATGGGGAAACAAGGACGAACACTAATCATAACATCTATAGTGTCAGTTGCTATCCCAGAACTTCTGAGAAAGATGGTAGAGCAGGACCAATGGTAGATTGGAACCCTGACTCAGGCTCACTCAGGGACAACCAGGGCTCGGTGCATCTGGTATTTTAACTGTTCAAGAAGAAAATATTTCATTGGGTTTTGGTTGGTACTACACAGTAAAAAACAACCCCATTGGCTAGAGTTTACACCAAGCCACCCCAAGGGGTTTGGCCTCCTTCAGGTGCAGCCAGCCTAAGCCTGCATATTGGGTTGGCTTTATTTGACACATATGACACAGAGATTTGAAAAATTTTGCAGAAGAAACCCTTTTAAAGCCTGCATTCCTCATAAAAGAGATCTGAGCATGGCCAGCATTCAGAGTTTGATGGACACATACTTAGGTTTTGGCTGTCCAGCTAATTTGGAAATGTGCATTAAACAAAACAACAACTATATTAACAACTAGCAGTTACTGACTGCCTGTTACATGCCAGACACTTTACTGGACCCTTTATATATATCACATTGAAACTTACAACAGAACTATTATTTATTTTATAAGTGAGGTAACAGAAGGTTATAAGAATTAAATATTTGATGATCATGCCGCTAGGAGGGTTTGAACCTGGGTTTTTTAACTCCAGAACCCAGACTGCCTCTGTAATATGTCACTAAGAGCACAGTGGATTCCATCGCTAATGTCTGAAGCACCACAAGAGTTTTCTCATCTTCTCTGATAAGCTTCCAAGAGTTTATATTTGTTCAAAGACCTTATAATAAGCCCTCATGTTGTTGCACTAGTTTCATTTGATTCTCACAACAGTTCTTTGAGATTGAGACTACAGATATCCCCATTTTATAAAAGAGGAAACACACACTAGTTTTTTAAAGTTAAATCTTCTTTACTATTATTATATTTATTATTTTTTATTTTATTTATTTATTTTTTTTGCGGTACGCGGGCCTCTCACTGTTGTGGCCTCTCCCGTTGCGGAGCACAGGCTCCGGACGCGCAGGCTCAGCGGCCATGGCTCACGGGCCTAGCTGCTCCGTGGCATGTGGGATCTTCCCGGACCGGGGCGCGAACCCGTGTCCCCTGCATCGGCAGGCGGACTCTCAACCACTGCGCCACCAGGGAAGCCCTACTATTATTATTAAACTAACAGTATCACTAAAATCTGTAAATTCTTCACAAATGACTGTATTTTATCATCAAATCATTGGTTTATCTTACTCTTTGTTGATCAAGTAATATGGACAAATAAACCCCATAAAAAGGTTTTGAGGTTATTTACACCAGCAATTTTACAAAGTTGTAATATAGTTCAGTCACCAAAACGAGATTATATAATGTTAAGATTATGACAGAGGTTAGCAAAAATGAGTAATCTCAAAAGTCAAGAATTGTATATGAAAAAGCATACATGATATTCACCATTTATGAGGAAGAAGTTGTGCTGAGATATGAATCACAAAAACTCCTTTTTAAATTACCTTTACATATAAGGAAACTTGTTTTGGATAACTTCCATTTGTATATGATGAAAAGGACAGAAAAACAAAATCAGTGAAGTGAAATAAAAGTATTTTGATCAATAATTTAAAGGATTTCAGAGAGGACAATGGTCAGGTGTCATTTTTAAGTCACGTTTTGTTAGAAAAAGATGAATTAAGTCTTCTGACATTTTTATTAATTATATTAATAACAATAATGCTGCGAGTTACAATGAGATTGCCAAGTGTTCAGTCTTTGAAGGTATTACTTTGGGACAACAGATTAGCTGAGTCAAGCAGAAGGCCAAGCTGGGGGAAGGCTGGCAGAGATCTACAACCTCAGAACATTTAACTGGTCTCCACGGTGACCAGGGTTCAGAAGTAACTCAAAGTCTGAGAACCAGGAGATTCTGGGGCAAATATAAAAATGCCTGAGGTATTGACTGTTATGTATATAGAGCAGAAATGAAAAAAATACAGCCATGCCCCTATGGCCAAGCGCACAGCTGTAAAAACAAGCTAACAATGCTGTGGGCTCAGTGCAGAAATGTTCTGTCCTCCTCCCCGCCATGTTGGGGCAAAGTGCCAGAGGTAAGACATAAAGTGGAAAGAACGTGAACTTTGAAATTAGACAGAACCAGTTCTATTTATTTGGATAACCTCCTGTAAGTTATTTAACTTTTTGAACTTTAGTTTTCCTGTCTATAAAACAAAACAAATGAAAATGACTTTATGGAACTATTAGAGAAGTAAATAAAATTATAAATATATATATGTTTATATATAGACACATATCTACTAGAAACTAGAGGATACTCTTAGCTCTCTAAATATTTTCATTCATAGCTAGGGAGCTAAAATTAAAATGACCTTAATTTAAATATTAAAAATTCCAAAAATATGGTAGGAAGTATATGCACATGCTGTTGCTGGAGTGAGCCTTCAGCTGATTAGGATACATATGGAAAAACTATCACCTCGTATGTATTACATGTAACTTCACAGTGGCAAATCCTTAACAAAGCCTTTTAAGTTACTACTCATGTATATTAAAGCATTGCCTCACAGTTATTTGTGAAATTCAGACATACTTGTACAATGCTAACATTTTTAAAATGTGCTAATGACAATAAGGGGATAAAAAAAGGCATTTCTTAAGTCACTAGTTGGTCTTTTGGAAATATGGAATGAACTCCAGCATAAGTGAATTTGCTGATTGTTCATCCACAGTGTAGACCGCCCATCTTATTAGTAACGTAAAACTCATAGGAAGACAGTGCCAGTTAGTCTGGATATTAATTTTGAGCTACCCCTTGAGCAGTGCCTATGGGCCATTTAGGGGATAGAATGCAGTCTTTAATTAGGGCAAGCTCCATTTTTTCTTCAAAAACATTACCATTTGTTTACCTTTGTAAAGATAAATATTTATCAAATGCTTAATTAATAATTATTCTTGAAACTGGATCTTTTATCTGGGCTTGATTTTTAATGAAAATAATTTCCAATATTTAATTTTTTCCTTTAATTAAAAACAAAAAAGAAGTATCCTTTCACTGGAAGCTTCTATTTCTAACCACTTATTTTTAGGTCTTAACAAAGAAAAAAAAAAACTGACATGAAGTTCACTTCTTACTTTAAGGCCTTTTAGGTTTTAGAATCCTGGAACCGGTGAAGTGCTCTGTCTGGTTCAAGAACACTTTGTTGGGATTTTGTGCGTAAACAGACAAACAAGTAATTAGACGACAAAAGCAGCATCTTGTTTCTTATGTTATAAGAATAGTTTTCTATACTGTAGCTATTTTCTCCTTGAATAACCTTTTGTTTCTGTCTGCAAACCTTGAAATACAATCTGGTTTAATTGTTTTTCAACTTGTTAGTGTGCTGCTGGCCGTGCAGAGGGTTTATCCACGGGTTACAACTAATGAAGGTTTCAGAGCTCTCCATAAATCTGTTAAACATCTGCTTTACACTCTGGACTCCCCATCTCAAGGTATTATATTACCATCTTCCTGTATTCAATTCTGTGTTGCAATTCTGTATTCAGTTCCATTAAAAATAAAAAACAAAGAGAAGTAATCAGTTATGGATGGTATCATTCTTAGGTAGAGACATAAACTACAACTAAATCTGGGTCTTTAGGTAACCAAAGTGTGGAGACAAGGAGAAATGGCCAGAAAAGAGGCTCTGACTTTCTAGGATTTTTATTTTGGTAAAAATGATCTCTCTTAGCTATATTATAAAGCTATGTTTATAGTTGGTATGAAAAATAAATATCAGAGTAAGGGAGTAAGCCTCAGCAAGTAGATTTCTACTACTACTTTTTGAACAAAAGCCTACACTGAATCGCAGTATCTTTGCCCTCATTTTCAAATTTTGTCTTTTTAATCAGGATGAGTCTTTGGTAAAAATATACCCCTCAACCAACCATCTTGAAAATGCATGATGGACGTCAGAGCGTGAATAGATCAGTATAGCTCTACTGTCACTTATAGGTATAAGACAAACTATAGCATGTTGCTAGTGAATCAGAAAAAAATCACCTTTGCATATAGAGGATAGCATTGTATACCACACACATGGAAATGCACAGACACACACACAGCCATATACAGACAAACATATAAGGAATAAGTCCGTACTTCCCAAGTAAAATGTTTCGTTAGCATTTACCTCTCCTGAATGAATTTAGAAATAGGCTTTCTCAACTGAGTTTGTCAGCTTTTAAATATGTAGACTTTACCTTTGGATTACTGGTAAGTGTCCTGAGAGCATCAGGTCACAACCTGATTGTTTATTACAAGGTCTTTATTAGTTTTCATATGAATAGCAGGTTTGGAAAGGCTTTGAAGACTTCTCGAAGGAGGTTCTAACATACACTTAGATACCAATTTCTGTTAGTCTAGAACATTTTTTATATCATCAATTACAGAATTAATGACTAGCTTGCAAGATTGATTGCTGTTAAATTCAATGGTCTTGACGAACATTAAGGTTAAAAAAAAATTTTGCACTTTTAAAAAAGTCCAGACCAGAAAACCAGACAGTATAGTAAAAGACACTAATTATTTCCTCTGTATATTTTTATATTTTCGTTTTAAAGACTTGAGGACTTCAAGTTCTCTTTACCATTCTTTTCCTTTTCATCTTCAGACTCACACCTTGTAATTGTAAAGTAGAGGGATGAAGTTGAAAATTTTTTTACAAAGGACAGAAGCTCCTCAGTGCCTTAGAAGCAAAAGAACCTGTCATTAACTGAGGCAGCAGAACACTTTTTTCTGTTGAACAGTATAACTAACTCAATTTTCAATACTTAACAATGGCCGTGTCTCATGTCTATGAATATGCTAATGATTTTGGCATGTATTAAGCCATGCAATTGGATAGTCAGGATGACAAGGAAATACATCAAGGAAATGTGCTTTTATTTTTTAAACTAGATGTGCTTATATTTGTTTGTTTTTTAATTTCCTACACGTGTGACTTTATCAGTCTGAGGATACCAACACAGTAGCATTAATGTCAATTCCTAAGTCATTAAACCCTAAGCCCCTACCTACCTGCCTGAGCAGAAATTTCATGGCCTTTGAAAAATCCTTCCAGGTATTTCTGGGAATCCTTCAGGAAACTCAAACTTGTTTTGAAGTACAGATATCTGCCACGTTGCCCAAGCCACCCATGCTTAATCTCCATGGTGTTTAGCAGTATTTGTGAACATACTTCTTCCCTTGGCTTTACACTCAGTAAACTGGAGTGGAATGGTTTCTTAAAGCAGAGTTGCTTGGGTCCTCTCTAATGCATGACAGGGCTCAGATAGCTTTGAGGGTCTCACTCCTTCTTAGAAAGAAAAAATAAAAGGGTAGTATTTTTTGTGTCAGTGATAAATATTTTATTATCTTAAGTCCCTTCTATCATCAAAACAACTCTATAAGAGATAGTTATTATCCCATTTTGCAGACAAAGAAACTGGGGCAAAGGGAGGCTGGGCACTTTGCCTGTGTTATACATCCAGCAAGTGGCTGAACTGAGATTTAGAGCCTAGATCTGTCTAAGCCCAAAGCCAGGTCCCCAAGCTCTTTGTTAGATGGCCTCACTCATATTTACCGTCTGGGACATATACACACTATGATAGCTCACACAAGTACCTGCCACCACCAAACCTCAGAACTGGCTCCACTTTCAGCCGCTGATGGACTTTGGCTATTTGTGTCAGATTCCTTCTCACATGATACATTTTTTGATAGCCATTGCCCAGTTCCTCTCCACACCACATGTCTATTTCTAATTCAGACCTCCCCACCCCATGTCTAGTTCTGATTCAACCCTGGTTATGAACATAGTTCAAGGTTTTTTCAGAAGCCTCCTCAGCAACCATGATACTATGGAGATGCTAATAAACACCTGGGAAGAAGCTTGTCTCCTAACTTCCTGTTTTAAGGAGTCTGATTCTCAGCTCCACCCCACTGAGGATCCCTACTTCACAGTTTAGTATTTTCATTTATAAAACTGAGTTTTGAGAGCAAAGATTACCTTTTTGGCTCATTGAAGTTTGCTGTTTTGCAAAGTATAGTAAATTACATGAAATTACATCTTTAGAAGCATAAAGCAATCTTTACTGGTGAAAGAGGCTATCTGTGCACTGGATTTCTTTCTATGTCTTTGGGCACGCTTTTTTATATATGCCTAATTCTACAAAGAAAGTAACATCTGATTTTTAAAGGTCTGTAACAACTTCCACTTCATTAAAGCCTATTTAATACAGTATTTCTTCTCAGACACCTTAGAGTCCAGAATGAAAAGTGGCCAGAGGGAGAAGTCCATACTTAACAGCAAGGTCAAGCCTATAATTGATATGTATAAAGTTAATTTCTATTAGTTATTCATTTGAATAGCGTGATGAGGAAGAGACACTCCATAACCGTATAGAATACAAATGCTAATGAACTTGCTCAGCATCACATAGGAATTCAAAGTGAGCAAGATATGATCTTGGGAGAATGGTTTTATATACTTTTACACTGCAAAAGCGTAAGCCTCCAGAGTCCTATCCTGGATTATTCTCTATATGGTTGCCAATAAATAATAGGTATTACCATTATTGATTAGGTTTATTTATTCTGGGTATCTTCTTCTTGGTCCTTTCACTCACTAATGCATTGCTATCATTAGAGCAATAATACTTAGCAGCATCCTGAGCAGAGCAGAGAACTCCCTTCTGCCAGAGAGGAAAACTGAAAAAGTCACTCTGCCAGATACTAGGGACAGAGCAGACGTTCCTCAGACATGACTGATACAGACGTAGGCAAGGCGGTCTTTAATTCTGTGAGTCTTTTACACACATGCTTAAACAAAATGATCAGCGTGAGAAAAGTACAGATGGTTTCCTAGTTTTGTGCTAGGACCTTCTTAGAAGGCTTTAGAACACGCGAACTAGAGACAATGGGAGAAGCCTTAAAGCTGGCAATAAAATATCCTATTGAAAATGGTTAAACCAGTGTTAAAAAATGACAGCACTAAAACTACTGGATTATTTATAAGGAATTAATAGTGTCTACAGGGAAGACTGAAATAAGTAATACCGTTTCCTTAAAGGGGCCGAATGAAAGCACTGGATTTCTGATGTTTTTATTTATGTAGTAGCTGTTTAAAGTATTTCATTTTCAATTTTGCATGTGAATGTTGTTGCACGCTTACTCTTTAACAATACAATGTTATGCAGCAAGCAGAATAAGGAACCTGTTTAACTTCTAGGGACAATTCTCTGTGTTGCATGAGATCTTCACATATGGTTTCCATTAGACCCAACTTAGTGATTGACTTCCACACTCCAAACTTTCATATTATTTGAGACCACTCAGAATGGTTCTGTTAACGTTAGCCAATTTGCATTCACAGCTGCATTCAGTTGAAATCACTGGCTGCTTTTTGAAAGACAGAAAATATAGATTAGTGATGGTAGATGTTTCCTACGGCTACATTCTAGACAACCGAAGACAAACAAACAAAAAAATCCAGTGACCCATAAGACTGAAATTGGCTTCGTTTGATTAAGAAGTCATGGGATAGTCAATTTGCATTATGATATTTAAGAGTCATCTATGCACACAGGTTTTAGGATAAACTAGTGCAATGGTTTGATGCACAGAGAAATAATTTGTTCGAAATGCATATGCTTGACCATTGGAATTATTTCAATTAGTAGGCATCTATTTCCTATAAATATCTTAAATGTTTCCAACTGAAAGAGCTTAGACATCGCTTGTAAAATCCTTTGGAGAAAAATTCTGCAGACTTCCTGCATTTTTTTCCCATTAATTTGACCTGGGATGATTTTTGCTTAGAAAAATAAATCCTTTACAGAAATGTTAAATATTCTCCTATATAAATATTATCCCTTTAGGTGGCTCTGATAATACAACACATGTGTGGAGTGAGGAAGATGGACAGTCTCTATCCCCAAGCAGCCTGGCTGCACAGTAAGTCTTTGTTGGTTTGTTGGTTTGTTTCTAAACTGGTAAGTAACTTGGCTTAATAAGCAATCAAAACAATTCATAAACATAATTCTTTTATCAGCATCTAATGCCATGGAATAGAAAAATCAATCATTGACTGACCAAAGAAAAAGATACAGTTGAAGTGCAGTAAAGTTGAAACTTGTTTTTTGGTATTATTCAATGATACTTTCGGATAATGCAACATGAGGATCTGTTTTTCAGCTCTAAGAGTGTATAACTAGATCCCACATGTTCTGTCTGGATTAGTTACCTTATGTCTATGAGGAAAATCTAGCTGGAGGCGCAATTTCCAACTCTTTTCAGGTCTTTCATCATGAAAGATGTAGAAGTCTCTAGTTTTTTACATTACTATTTATTTCGGTTTTAAAAAATCAAAATATTTTGTATGCTCACTCAAGGTAATGCACACTTTGTTTGCTTCAGTAGTATTCAGGTAGCCAAAACTGTTTATAGGTAATTTGATTTTGGACTCTTTGTGGGGCATGTAAATACGTTGTCTCAGGAATAGGCAGTGGAAATAACAGCAGTTACCTCAGCTTCTAATGACCATTAATGTAAACAGTTCTCTGAAGTAACTGTAATAGTTATGGTAGAAGCTGACTGAAGTAAATGCACATAGTTCAAGGCAAATTTAGAGACTAGGTGGCCTGTTATGTAAAAGGCTGTTTGGGCCTGGTAAATTACACTATTGAAATTCTTTAACTTTAGTCCCAAAGGATATATTTTTGTGCTAATGGAAATGTGTACAAGTAAAAACAAATAATAGGACTTACTTTTAACCATTCATTTCTTTTTCTAAAATAAAATCTATGCAATTGTTTATAAACTTTCTATTATTCAATGAGAAGTTCCCCAACTCTGGGTAATTCTAGGTAAAATCCTTCCATCAATAACCACCTCCTCTTTCTGCTCCCACATCTCTCCTCCTCTAAGGTGGCTGAACCAGATGCTTCTCCCAAGAGCAATCTCACAGCTCTGGGCAATTTTACCCCAGACAGGATTCCATGTCCCAAATAATCAAGTCTTTTAAACACATTCTCTGTATAGCCAGAAAAATAATTTTTTTAAAAAACCTCTGAATTGAATGAAGTAAGTTAGAAAGAGAAAAACAAATACCGTATGCTAATGCACATGTATGGAATCTAAGAAAACAGTACTGATGAACCTAGTGAAAGGGCAGGAATAAAGACGCAGATGGAGAGAACGGACTTGAGGACACGGTGGGGAAGGGGAAGCTGAGACAAAGTGAGAGAGTAGCACTGACATATATACACTACCAAATGTAAAATAGATAGCTAGTGGGAAGCTTCTCTGTAGCACAGGGAGATCAGCTCGATGCTTTGTGATGACCTAGAGGGATGGGATAGGGAGGGTGGGAGGGAGGCTCAAGAGAGAGGGGATATGTATACTTATAGCTGATTCACTTTGTTGTACAACAGAAACTAACACAACATTGTAAAGCAATTATACTCCAATAAAGATATATATATATATATATATATATATATATATATATATATATATATATATATATAAAACCTCTGAATTGAGACAACTGGATGCTTATTGCTGAAGCCAGGTATCTTTATCAGAGCCTTGGGGCATCCGTAACATTGATAATGTTAGCGCTTCAGACCTGAAAATTCCACAGCAAATGTAGTTGGTTACTGACAGCTAGCTTACAGTTTATTAGAAAGAATTCAATACTTTTAAGATGGCTCTTGTTGAGATTGATGCAATTAAGGGATTTCTTATCTTTGGACTTCCTTTCCCTCCACACTTTAAAATAATCATAGAGTGGCAGTACTTGGCATGAGATAAAAATGTTTATGATCCAGAATTTTCTAAAGAAAGCTGCTCAAAATTTTTCTTTTCCTCAAAGCTCTTCTCTCTCACTGTTTTTGCACTAAAGTTAATTATTTTTTATTGTGTTGTGTGTGTGTGTGCACGTGCACACGCATGCATACATCCGTAAGCTCATCTTTAGTTGTAACCATTCTTGAGAAGTAGGTGAGATTTTTATATAAAGAATACATAAATTAAATCGTTTAAAGGAATACTTGGATGTTTATGCCAAAACAGTGGCACATATGTATCTTAATTTTTGGTGTATCTTAAATCTAATCTCAAAAATCTTGGCAATCAGATGTTCTTTATGGAACTAAGATAATGCTTAGATGATATTTCAAGGTCACTTTTAGCCCAACATTCTTTTTTTAAAGCTTGAAAATTTACCATTCACCATTCTTGTGCCATTTCATCTGGAAAAGTAGACCAGTATTTTGCCCCTGAGCACAGCACCAGAATGGAAATGGCTCAATGCTATAATGATTAAGACAAAGAGGAAGACAAACACAAAAGAAAGAGAGATAATACTGAGAGGAGAGTCTCTGGTCAAGGAAATGCCTAAACAAAACAAGAAGCCTCAGGAACGGGTGCAATTTTTTTAAACATGGAGGCTGTGGGTTGTATTTAAATGAGAGTCGGCCATCTGACCAATTAACTGGGCTCTGACTGCCAAGTTAGGGACTTTTCTTGCCATAGATTTTTTTTTCTTGTTAAACTTCCTCAAATATCCAGTGTCATTAACCCACATGTAAACACCCTAAGACTTCTTTAGTGTTAATGCAAACATTGTCCTACATGTTTACTAGCTATGCCAGGATAAGTCTCTTCCATTAGTATTTGACTTAAATCTAAAATAATATCCAATAGAACTAGTTAATTTGTCGTGCAGTTTGATTCAAAATAGATGGTTCCCAAATAAACCATTGATACTTGTTCTATCTCTGCTGTACATAACATTCAATAGTAGACACTAAGGGAAGAAATTACAAAATGAGTAGAGATGCAGCCTCACAGTTGAAGTGACAGGGCATGCGTAACATACACATGTTTACTCACTCACATATGTATGCCTCAAAAATCTTAGACTATGTCCTCACATGCCAGTCAGTTTGAAAGGAAACCAGAAAGTGGATAATTTGGGAACTCTGAATTGGTTGTTTAAAGAAAAGAAAAGGAACTTCTATTGTTCATTTGGATTCTACCATTTCTTTTTAATCACAGTTAAATGAATTTAAATTATTTAGAGAACATTATAGGTGGAAGGGATCTAGCAGATCATTTGACAAGAGAGGAAACTGAAGCCCAGAGAGAGGGTTGCCAGATTTAGCGGAAAGAGAAAAGAAAAAAGAGAAGAGAAGAGAAGGGAAGGGAAGGGAAGGAGAAGAGGGGAGGGGAGGGGAGGGGAGGGGAAGGAGACATACAAGACTCATGGGACATACTAATACTGAAAAATTGTTCATTATTTACCTGAAATTCAAATTTAACTGGGACTCCTGTATTTTATCTGGCAACCCTAGCCCAGTGATTTTTCTTTCATGTAAATGTGCCTAGAAATGATGTTAAGATCACTTATGATTGGATATTAAAATAATTAAATATAGAGATAGTGCCCATGGAAAAGGTAAATACTTAGAGAATCCAGAGTAGTGCTGTCATTGTGCAGCTGGGCTGGATGGGGGAAGATGTCCTACTTCACAGTGCTTCAATGCTCAAATCAACCAATGCCAAACAACTAGGGACTCACATGATCTCAACAAAATGGCTTTGCTTTATTTTTATATGACTTAATTTATATATTCTTTTCTAATTCTATAGGCTCCTAATACTGGAAAACTTTGAAGATGCCCTCTTAAATATATCAGTAGATAGTCCTTATATTCCGTACTTGGCATGTGTGAGAAGTGTCACTGACAATTTGGCCAGGGGATCAAAAGGTAATACTCCTCTTAAGAGTCAAAATGCTACTCATGGTTTGTAATTTTGTTCTAAAATAGTAAATCTTATAAGATGTTGGCTTAAAAAAGAAAGAAAATTTAAAAATCTTAGTTTCCATATGTATCTGTTTCAGTGGTTTGATATATAAAGGGACTGTCTAATCATATTATTATGTTATTACTCCTGTCCCTGCTGCTAGTACCACCTGGCCACCTGGACAAACTTTAATATATAATGGCCAGATAACAGATGTGTTAATGGCCACCTGGATAAACTTTCCAAGTCTCCAGAATTAGGAGTTCACATAACCCTCCGTGACATTTTCTATGCCCTCAATAATCTTAGTTGTCAAAAAATAATGAAGAAGGATAATGTAGACTTCCAAAAGCAGATGTAAATTACATAAAGAAAGGCATTTTTGTAGCAGACTATTTTTACTTCTGATCCTTACACACTTTAACCATGAAGATTGCATTTAATCAAATATTTCTTTTTCCTTTTTTTAAAGATAAAACATCTATTTTCTTACACTTTGTAGGAGATATACATTCACTGTTCCTACACCAAAATAGCTTTTTGAGACTTAATAGCAAGCAAATAGCACAACAGGTATTTAAGTGTGGTCTCTCTTTACCGGACATGAATTAATCAAGGTTGGAAGGGCATATTTGTGTCACAGTGTTATACAACCTATTCTCTCTCAAACACTTCAAGTTAATAGTACATCCAAAATAAAAGCATGTTCAGTTCACCAAGAACCAAAACTGTATAGCACCTTTGCTGGAAATATTTTTATCTCTAAGCAGAATATCTATGAATATTTTAAAAATAATGAACTCTATAGTCTCCATGGTTCAAGGAAAGATTAAATTTTCACTCATTTTATATTTAGATTGAAATAGGCTATTATCTTAGAAAAAACTTAGTAGTAAATTAGGATAAAGGTGTCTTTCAAATAGGTTTCCTAGATGACCTTGCAGTTCACATAAGGTAATTCTTTTCTCCTCCTTTACAGAAAATTTAAGACTGCTGCACTCTACAATTCGATTTCAAAAATCTTTTCTTCAAAATGGTTCCTATGAGGATTACTTCCCTCCAGTTCCTGAAGTCTTGAAATCAAAAGTAAGCCATGAAAGAAAAAGAAAAAAAAAACAAAAACCTCAAAAACCTCTTGTAATTCTCTGGCAAGATATATTTGTAATTTAAGTTTTAAATCTGTATTTTTTAAAATACTGGTTCTATTTTGAGTCTAGATTAATGCTAGAAAAAGGGTGACAAGAGTTCTGGTGTTACATAATTGTATTTTGTTTTTAATCAGTGGATATCTCTGTCTGAAATGACCCATAAGAGACTAATTACAGAATGCAATACGTAAAGGAACAGCTCCTGATGTAGTTGTCTCATTAAGCTACACGATTTGAAAAAGCATTAAAAATTTGATTCCTAATTTGAAATGTCCCTAGTTTTTTTTTTTTTTAATTTATTTATTTATTTTTGGCTGCGTTGTGTCTTCGTTGCTGCACGCGGTCTTTCTCTAGTTGCGGCGAGCGGGGGCTACTCTTCGTTGCGGTGCGTGGGCTTCTCATTGCAGTGGCTTCTCTTGTGGTGGGGCATGGGCTGTAGGTGTGTGGGCTTCAGTAGTTGTGGCACGTGGGCTTAGTAGTTGTGGCTCGTGGGCTCTAGAGCGCAGGCTCAGTAGTTGTGGTGCACGTACTTAGTTGCTCCGCGGCATGCAGGATCTTCCCGGACCAGGGCTCAAACCCATGTCCCCTGCCTTGGCAGGCGGATTCTTAACCACTGCGCCAGCAGGGAAGCCCCCTAGTTTTTAAAACTATAAAAGTTGATTTCAAAAGCTGATGTTTTAGACTTCACAGTGTACAAAAATCTCAGAAGTTGACTCACCTTATTTGTATTATTATCATCAGAAGCAGAAACTAATACTGTAAATCATATTAGAATGTATGATATTGAAGAAAGGGAGGGAACGCAGTGGGAAAAATGTTAACTCTGAAGTTTGAATTGGTTGGTATTTGTCTCTTATTCTTTGTTTAGCTCATACATACAGTACGCAGGTTATCATGAAATTCACTCTCTTTCTTAAATAACCCTTTAAATTTTGAAAGCAGCTCTCCTAGTAAGAACAGCAGTTTAATTGGATTCATGTAGCCAGGGATAAAGTAAAATTAGAACTGGTTTATGCAGAGCAAGCAGGATGACTTGCTGTATAGTCAACCTGGTCTAACTAAGCAGGCGTACAAAGCATGTGTCCATGTATATTACAAATAAATATGCTAGTTAGACTACCTGCATTGTAGTCTTAAGTCTTCTACATGGATCAAAATTTCTAGTGTACTTAATTTAGCACTATCTTAGTTTGTGCAAATGAGAAGGAAGTTATACATTCATCTGGAAAAGTCCTACTCATCCTTCAAGGATAAGTTTAAATGTCACTCTTAGAGTATCTCCTTTCTCACTGTTTCCAAGTCAGGATAATGACTTTGTATGCATGTAATATTTACCCATTCATTCATTCCATCCATCATCTGTGCTCTCATAATGCTAATCTGTTTATTTAAAGGATATAATCTCTAACCCCAAAATCTTTAATAATCAATCCAGTGGAGGAGATGGAAAAGCAGACCAATGATTATAACACAGTGAGATAAGTGTTGTGGTATGTGGATGGACAGGATTCTGTATATGGAGGTGGCATATCTGACTCAGATTGCAGAGCATGAAGGTGGAGAGAAGAAATTTCATGGAGGAGATACTCCTTACTCTGAGTCCTTGCAGGCTGTGTAGGATTAGTTTATAGTCCTACATTCCAGACATAGAGACATGCGTTGGTAAGAAGGCAGAGGTGTGAACCTGAAGGACAGATATAGGTTACCTGGAGTTATGTGTCCAGCTGGAGCACAAGATGCCTATGAGAGAGGCAGGAAAGGGGACCCAGCTCCCCAAGGCCTCTTTATATTTAGTCAAGCAGTTTGAATCTGATCCTGAAAATTGTGAATTTGAAGAAGGTGAATTCTGCATTTTAGGGAAAGATCTCTCTAGGAGAATTATGGAGGACAGATTGGAAGAAAGCCAAGTAGGTGATTTTTTGTAGTAACCTAAGCAAAAAGTGAGGCCCTGCACTATGTCAGTGGCAGAGAATAGAAGGAAAAGAATTTCAAGAGCATTGTAGGAGGTGGGTTGACACAACTTGGCAGCCAGTGAGGTGTGAGGCATAGGGAAGGGGAGTCTCCGATTACAGTGAGATTTCTGGCTTTTGGAATTTACTACTTAGCATTATAGGTCATTGTATATGTAGGGTCTATTTCCCTCACTAGAGTGTAAAATCTGATGAAATTATGCCTTCTGCATCTCTAAAGTCTCACATCTAGCACACAGTAGTATCTTAAGACTTGACTTATGAGTTTGTGAACAAATGATGGTGTTTAAGTAGAGCCCTGGTGATGTAATCATATTACCTGGGCAATTCCTCATTGTAGTTCTCAACTTGCAAAGTAACTGAGCAGCACACAATATACATTGGGAAATGGAAACAATATATTCTCAGTCATTTACAATAATGGTATGGGAATGGAGCTAAGGATAACTTAGAACAGCATCCACATTTTGAGTGTACTGCTTCCCTTGTGGGTTACATTATGAAAAAGGTTCAAGAAGCCACAGAAGTGGAAATAAACTACAGTCCCGTCCCTTAGGTGGGAAATCTACTGTCATTTATAACAAGCATGGCTGCTATTTGCAATTGACAGAACCCGTCCATTCCAGGACTACAGGCTCCATAGGAACATGGTTAAGTCTGTCACTTTACTCTGTACTCTCAGCACCTGGCACAGTCTGACACATGGAAAATATTCAGCACATATCATTGAAAGAATGAAGACAGACTCCTAGAGTTTTGTAAGAAGAGATGCTTTTACTTCCCTGCTTCACCCTCCTTGGTAATTGGTATCTTGATTGTGACAGTGAGTTAGGGCCCACCCTAACATTTTTATTCACGATATTTCTAAGAAGGTTTAGACCCTCCAAAATGCCAAATGCCTGTCATTCATTGGTGACTTTTTTTCTTTTCTAGCCCCGAACGTTCTACTCTTCCTGAACTTTAGTTTTCTCCTCCCTTCACCGTCTGTTTTCTCCTCTTTTATTTCCAGTCTCTCTGGTGGGAAGGATAACTTCCTGATTGGGGAAATACTCATAAAATGGATATTCTCTATATTAAGCAGAAATACAGATAGGACATTATTTATATTGTAATACCTTTACATTTTTAAATAAGTCTCGTTTCCTTTCAGTTACCTGCTAAGAGCCCAGGAGTGTTGCAGTTTCAGTATTTTTACACATACAGTATTTTGAAGTTTACGCCATCATGTTACTTACAATTCTGATTCAGATGCATTAGGAACTGTAGGCACTAGGGAATTCAGTCACAGCTGGACGTGGAGTTAGTTATGGGTCATTGTTCAAGTTTAGGCCTGAGCCCTTACTATGTAGACCAGTGTCGTGATACATGAGACTGTGACAAACCTGTAATCTGGGCTTGACACATACTTTTGAAGAGGTAATTATAATTCTATGAATGTATGTTGATTACTAATGATCTATGAAGTTTCTAAAAGTTTAATGCATGTATTGCTTTTAGAAGAAAGTAGTAAATAATGACAAATCGTAAATGACCATGACGTTGCTCCTCGGCGGATGTGCCTCACAGTGCAGGCCACATTATTAACCCTGAATTAAATTCTTATTTCAGAGTTCTACTTCAGTAACATGGCTAGATTTCCAATTTCTCCTTCTATATCTTTTATCAAGCCAAGATTATACTCTATGGACTTTTATTGGTTTCTTGTTATATGTATGTCAAACTTGCAATTAAAAAATACATTTCAGTCACTACTGAGTAAAGTCATTCACATTTACTACACCCTTAAAAGCTCAATTAAAAAAATTAATTGGGCTCCCAGTATTTATCTTTTTATTTAAGAAATCACCAAAATAAAAGTCACTGGCAGAGAGGTTGGGCTCTATTCATTAGAAGTTTAATCATATCTAGTATTTGGAAAATCAAAGGAAGGAACAAGTGACAAACATACAGTTACATCTGGTAAAATGATTGAGTTTATTACAGAATGGAAAATTTCTCATAGTAATAAGACTAGTAAGTAGAATTTTAATACATATGAAACCATTTTAGATAGTTCAAAACCAGAAGTCAATTAGAATATTAAGTACAGTGGAAAGCAGACCAATGATTTTTACTATCTAAGATGATTGGTGTTTAATTGCTACTGCCTACGTGTAGTTAATATAAGTCTCTCATCCAAGACACATCACTGTACCTTTCCCATTTGACATAGGCAAAGAAATATTCCTGAACATTTTCCTGTATTATAATTCATTTCTGTCAGAATGCAACTTCTGATTAGAAACTCAGCTGCAATGAATGACACATATTTGCTTCTTTAGATGTTTCTCCAAATTATTTCACTTCTTAAAAAGAGTAGCTCTAGGGTTGCTTCCAAGCACAACAGAACTGACTTCCCCAGAGGCATAATTTTTTATCCCAGGAAGTATGACTTGGAGATATATCCTCAGAACACACAGAGCATAGTGAACCGCAAGGAGGAATATACTTGCGTAGGAAAGTAGTTGATTTTCATTTTTCTCCTTTTTCTCTAAGTATGGGATTTTAGGCCCTTTTAAGCACTCCATAGAACAAAAGTTTCCCTCAGTAAGTAAGAGGATAGAAGATAATGTCAATAACAGTACAGACACTTTTGAAAAACAAGATATATACCAATCCATATTTTTAAATATATGTGATTCTCATGCACAGTTTTAAAAAGTCTTTTTTTGGTTAATTAATTTTTTTAAACTTGTGATAAAATACACATAACATAAAATTTACCACCTTAACTATTTTTAACTGTGCAGTTCAATTGTGTTAAATACACACAGATTGTAGAACTCTTAATCTTGCAAAACAAAAATCCTCTACCCGTGAAACACCTATTTCTCATTGCCCTCTCCCCCTAGCCCCTGGCACCTGCATTTCTACTTTCTGTTGCTATTAATTTGACTATGCTTGGTACTTCATATAAGTGGAATCATACAGTATTTGTCTTTTTATGACTGGCTTATATCACTTAGCATAATGCCCTCTAGGCTCATCCACCTCATAATATGTGAGAGAATCTCCTTACTTTTTAAGGCTAAATAATATTCCATTTTATGTGTTTACCACATTGTGTTTATCCATTCATCTGTCAATGGACATGGGGTGCTTCTACCTCTTGGCTATCGTGAATAATGCTGCTGTGAACATGGGTCTACAAATATCTGTTCAAACCCTAGCTTTCAATAAATACTTTTGAGTATATACCTAGAAGTGGAATTGCTGAGTCATATGTTAATTCTATTTCAAATTTTCTTGAAGACTCACCATACTATTTTTTACAGTAGCTACATCATTTTATATTCCCACCAAGAGTGCACAAGGGTTCTAATTTCTCCATATCCTTGCCAACACTTGTTATTTTCAGGTTTTATTTATTTATTTGTTCATTTGTTTGTATGTTTGTTTGTTTTGATAGTAGGCATCCTGGTGGGTGTGAAGAAAACATTTTTTGAAGTTTCAAACCAAATCTGCTTTGCTATCTGCCCTTACACATGATTTAAAAAATAAACTAAAATATAAAATTAGTTTAAGTATTTGTGATTTAAATGAGGTAAAACTAAACTACATCTTTTCAACCTGTGAATCCACAAGATATGACTACATTTGAGCAAGAGGTCTAACAGGTCCAAAAGTTTTATAAAATTCTTAAGAGAACAGTAAACTCAAATGATAGAAAATAGTGCTTTGTGGTAAAACTGTTGCCAAATGCCAACTCACTAAACATATAAGCAAAATGTTTTTAGGAAGTAAATCAATTTTGGTTGCTTATTATCAACTAATAAACATTTAGAATAACATAACTAATGTTTCCCATCTCTCCCCCTCTCGAAAGCTGTCTCAACTTGGAAACTTGACCAAACTTCTTTGTGAACCTGAAACTTTCAGTTCACTAGAGAAAATGTGCCAGCTGTCTAGCATGGACTTTGGGAACCTGTGTGAAGAGAGTGCGTTTCATGTGCAACTCCTCAAAGCAGCAGAATTCAGCACCGAAATAGCCACCAGCTTACTGTATCATGACAATATTCTATCTGAAAAACTGAGGGATTTGCTTTCTGGGGATCCAAGCAAAATTAATTTAGATATGGATCGGTAAGTTTTTCCATTGTCTTCTTCCTTGGTGAAATCCCTTCTCAAATAATTATTGATATGCCTAGTTCAATTTCTTCTCCTCTTCTGCTTTGTTCCAGGTTTCTAGAACAGGCATTACAAATGAGTTACTTGGAAAATATCACACGGTTAATGCCGAAGATTCAAGCCATGCTGCATGTCAATAACAGTGCAGACACCTTGGAAAAACCAGGTGTTTCCCCATCCATATTTTAAATGCTGTCTTATTAAAAATGCATGTGATTCTCATGCTGCAGTTTAGAAAAGGCTTTTTTGAAGTTCCTAACCAAACCTACTTTGTATCTGCCCTTATGCATGAGACATCTGAAGCTTTCAAATATGGTTACTTGTCTAAAATAAACAACACAGCAGGCCAGCAGAGAATGAAACAGCGAAATCTGGTTTCACAGAAAAATGTCTTCAAAAATTTAACTAGTTAGACTATTCACCTTTTACTTCTCTGATATATTAAAGTGCATTAGTCTTTTGCAAGAGCAAGGATGAAATTTATTTACTTCTGTGAGAATAATCTGATTTTAAAAATAAAGATGCACTGCTGTCTACAGAAATATCGATTCAGAGCCTCATATTAGTATTCTGAGCATGACGCATCATGCAGTACATGTATTCTTGCGTAATACCTCAATACTGAAAAGAAAGACATTCAGAATTTTGGACAACAGGCAGCCACAAAATTGGAAGGGCACTAAGTCCAAAAATAAAGAAGGTATATTTGCATGAGAGATACTTCATAAAGAAACTGAAAGGCATTTGCAAAATAGAGATCACAATCTGCTAAAATAAGGTCAAAATATTTTTTGCTATTCATTGAATGACCCAGATATGAAATAATTGTAATAACTGTCCTAAAAGAGTTTGGAATTAAACACATTCTATTTAAAAATTGAAGTAATGATTGTGAAAACCCTTTATAAGCTGTAAGGTGCTGGGCAAAGTTAAGGAAAAAGTGCTCTGTGGCATTACGTTTCAGATTTAGCAAACCTTGTCCTAAGCTGATGATATTACATGATCCAAGGTTAAAAAGCATTTTGAATTTGTGTGATGTTTTAAATCAAATGTAGAAATGTATATTTAGCACATTGTGTGATCAAAGTCTGCGAGGAAACCGTATTTTCTCTGAATCAACCTTTCGTTGTAGACATTTAAGGAAAATTTATAATCCAGAGCAATCTGTTACCTTAGGTTAATAATATCATAATAGGAATAAGTCTAAATCAGATAGAAATAGAACCTAAAGATGCAAAGTTTGCCAAAACTGAGAGACATCTGTTCCTGACACAAGGCATATATGTTGACTATATGTTTTATCTAGAAGGTTTCTCTATGTTAGAACGAACGACTAGAAAGAATTACATTGCAACCCACATGTGAGTTTTGTTTTGTTTTGTTTTGTTTCAGGTCAGTTAATAGAAATGTTTAAAAATATTGAAGAGCTGAAAGAAGAACTGAGGAGAACAACAGGAATGTCCAATAGGAGTATCGACAATTTGCTGGCCATTCCCACCCCTGACAACAGAGCTGAGGTGGGGTGGAACGTATTTGTATTTACATCCAGTTTTCTAAAAGTTTAAATAGCATTTAGTATTTGTTGAGCACTTACCAGTAAAACACTGAGAAGCTTCATGCAAATATGGTGAATTTTCCATGCAAATGATAAAATTAGAGGCCTAATTCTTAAGTGAAAATATAAGAAAAATCCTGAAGCGAGAACATTATCATTGTCTGTTCCTTTCCTTCTACTTTTCCTATCCCTTCCTTTGCCTCCTTTGTCCTCTCCTTTTCTTTACCCTAGATGCTTTTCTTAAATAAGTGATGCCATCAGTAATTCTTTATATTCATTGTCACATTCACATTATCTGAGGTAAATTTTCACATTCTATTATGATGATATCAAAGTCGAGTTTCAGTAATCTAATTGGGGGAAAAAAAGACCATTTACAATTTGTTGAAACTAAAATTAAAAGAAATACTTCTTTTTATTTCTTAAAAGCCCCAAGACAAGACAGACTATATAAAATAGATATGATCAAGGGAACTCTGGGTAAGTTTGGAGGTATAGTAAACATTTTTTGCTGTGAAAATGAGTAACGTTATTTCCTCATAGGCTGATAATAGGGTTTTCCACTTGAAATGTTTTATCTTTTACCCCTTTTCCAAGTTCATTGTCTGGAAGTGTCACAGAAATTTTCTAAAAGTATTTCAGCGCTTAAGAGCTCATCCATTCAAAACTTACGTGTGACAGAGTGTGTCATTTCTAAACACAACCCAGTTATTCTCCAATATGGGATAAAGTTTTTTAAAAGCCTTTAAGACTGACTTTGGAATATTTATGTTTGTGTCATTTTAATTGGTTCTCCCAAACAAAAATTAAAACTGCTTTACCTTCACGTTTCTTCCTCTTGTTATAGCAATTAATATTTCTTTCTTTTTCTTTTTTTTTTTTTAATTTATTTTTGGCTGCGTTGGGTCTTCGTTGCTGCTCACGGGCTTTCTGTAGTTGTGGCGAGCGGGGGCTACTCTTTGTTGCCCAGTGCGCGGGCTTCTCATTGCAGTGGCTTCTCTTGTTGCGGAGCACGGGCTCTAGGTGTGCGGGCTTCAGTAGTTGTAGCGCGTGGGCTCAGTAGTTGTGGCTCATGGGCTCTGGAGCTCAGGCTCAGTAGTTGTGGCACACGGGCTTAGTTGCTCCATGGCATGTGGGATCTTCCCGGACCAGGGCTCAAACCCTTGTCCCCTGCATTGGCAGGTGCAGTTCTTAACTCTGCCACAAGGGAAGCCCAGCAATTAATGTTTCTTTATTAATTCTTTCCCCTTTGGTTTCACCTTTCACTTATATGATCCTAAGATCAGCTATCGCATTTTTGGCCTCTGAAGAGCAGGTTCATTTTAGTAAGTAAAAGCAGGTAAATAGAGAGCATACATTCTTATTACTTTAAAAAGAAAAGAGAGAAAAGTTTCTATAATCTTGAATTTCATAAACTTTTTCTTTATTTCAACTCAGTGGCAATAGAGTTGCCATCTTACTTCCCATAGTCACACATCACTTTTCACACAAGCATTACTCTCCAGGATGGTTGATTCATATTATTGTGTGATTCTGGGCTTTTTGTCTTCACCTTTCATCTCTGGACCCCAGAGTTTATTGTACAAGATTATAACTTCAAATGATTATATAAATGAAATGCAATTTAAATAAAGTAAGAGTAAAATTTTAAAGAGAGCAAAAGTCTTTTTTTTTAAAGTTTATCAATTTTTTAAAAAAATTATTTATTTTATTTATTTATTTTTGGCCGTGTTGGGTCTTTGTTGCTGCACACGGGCTTTCTCTCATTGTGGTGAGCGTGGGCTACTCTTCGTTGCAGTGCGTGGGCTTCTCATTGTGGTGGCTTCTCTTGTTGCAAAGCACGGGCTCTAGGCGCGCGGGCTTCAGTAGTTGTGGCTCACAGGCTCTAGACCACAGGCTCAGTAGTTGTGGCGCATGGGCTTCATTGTTCCGTGGCATGTGGGATCTTTCCCAGACCAGGGCTCAAACCTGTGTCCCCTGCATTGACAGGCGGATTCTTAACCACTGCGCCACCAGGGAATTCCCGAGAGAGCAAAAGTCTTAAACTAGTAATTTTCCTAAACAATCCAAACCAATTTTCTTTCTTGGTGTCATCATTCACCCAGTCGTTCAAGCAAGAAATATGGGAATCATTATGGATTTTTTTCTGTCTCTTTTCCCATCTTACTTCTTAAGCTTTCCAGTGAACTATGGACTTTTTCTAGGTGTGTTGATAGTAATTAGTGCTTTAAACCAAAAAATTTTATGATTTTGAGTATAATTTATCTTATTTTTAAATGAAGTCTAAAAGTGTAAGAAAACCTCTCAAAATGGACAGGTGGATTCAGAGGATTCACAGCTAAAATATTTTTCTTCCTCCAACTTGTAGATTATTTCTAGTGTGTTCTGGTGGCATTCCTGTGACGTTAATGTGACCAGTCCCAAATTGGAAGATGCAATGAAGGAATTCTGCAACATACCTCTTCCAGAGAGATCCCGTCTGTCTTACCTCATTGGACTCACTCTTCTGCACTACTTAGACATTTACAACTTCACATACAAGGCAAGTTGCTATTGATGAAATATTTTAATATTTATAGTACAATATAAAAAATTGATTATACCTGTATGCTCCCTGATACTATAAGGAATGTGATCCATTTATAGAGCTTTTGGAATTATAGCTTTATTTTAGAGCTAAGTGGGACCTTAGCGATCATATATTGTAAATTTGCATATTTAATAGATGAGGAAATTAATATTATGGCCTTATTAACTCTCAATTTGTATATCCAAGACCAGGAATTAAATTTAATATACACTATACTAGAGTATGAAATACAAATGTTATAATAACTTTTTTAAAAAGTGAATGCACATTAATTTTGTGGGATAAAAATAAAGATTAGAACGAAGTTTTTCATTTTCAAGTAAAAGAATCAAGGTTTTTTTGGGTATTTAAAAAAGTACTTTTTGTGTTTCCTTCATCAAGTTTTGATAGAGGCTACCATTATTTATCCAGTACAACAAAACAGTGGTCATTATTAGAGCTGTAAAGTCAGCAGTAACTCCAGCTTGCAATAACTAGATGCTTTATAAGTACTTAGTGAATAAAAAACTGAAACAAAAATATAAACATAGGAAAATTAAACACCTATATCCACCCAGATCTCTACTAGGTCAAAATTATTTACATGTTATTGAAAACACTGAAAAAAAAGTGTTTTTCTCTTTAAAGTAAGAAAAACCAGAAGCAACACGGCTGACTTATGTTGTTGATGCATTTCAGCAAAGGGGATGAAGGCATTTTAGGACTAGTTACAAATAATCCTGTTCAAAGGCATCATTATCCGACCCTTATATTCTGCAGTGGCCCCCTAACTGGCCTCCCTTGCCTCCACACTTGTCCCCACCGCTCCCTGAGCAGCAAGAGTGATCCCTTTAAAACTTAAATTGTATTATGTCATTCCTCTGCTCAACACCTTCCCCAGTGGCTCCTCATTTTATTCCAGCAAACCCTCAAATCCTGCCGGGGCCCCAGGGCCTGCACAACCTCTCCTTATTTCTAAAATCCCATTTCCTACGTGGCTACTCCTTGGGCCCAGGGCTGCTGCATGGGACCACTCCAGGCCATGCCCTTCATCTGATTTGCTGCACTATGTGTCTTTACTCAATATTGACCTTCTTAATAAGATACTCCGACAATCCTATTTAAAATGCAACCAACTTTCATCTATAGCCCTCTCAAACCTCCTTTCGATGCTCTGTTTGTTTTCTGTTACACTTCCAGCATACTATGTATTTTATTTAGTATTCGCTTTTGTTGTTTATTTTCTGTCTACCTCTATTTGGTGTAAGCTCCACAAGGGCCTTTTTGTTCACTGAAACATTTCAAATGCCAAGAACAGTGCCTGGCCCATAGAAGAACTTAGCAAATAACCATTAACTAAATGAATATTTATTTTACATAACTTAAAATGCATATAAATTGATATTATTAATTTTTTATCTAAAATTTTAATCCTTATCTTACAATGTCTCTGCAGAGCATATATCAAACCAACTATTTCTTGTTGAGTATAGTAAATAAATATGTGCATTTTACCAGCAGAAGACCATTCCTAATTCTTTAAGGTATTGCAAGTAAAAATAATAAAAATTTCTCATCATTAGTCAGTTTATTTCAAATCAGTGTCAGAATTCCTAGAATTTTGGCAGAACTGGAAGAAAAATTAAAATGTTGAATCCTATTTAGAAAAATCTGATTGCAATTAATAGCTGTGTTATTGAGACAGCTCTGTCTTTGTGATATTTCTCCAAATG
The DNA here is from genome assembly GCF_039906515.1 of Pseudorca crassidens. Lineage (NCBI taxonomy): Eukaryota > Metazoa > Chordata > Mammalia > Artiodactyla > Delphinidae > Pseudorca > Pseudorca crassidens. Next base: position 22,308,759 of record NC_090301.1, read on the forward strand.
AATCTTGTCCTCATATAGTGGTGTTTGACCCCCTTGGACACACCAAGAGCTTTCCCTCTTCATGAACCTCACAAATCTTTCCCCCTCTGTCTATTACCTTCCTCTCCCTATTCCTCCTATGGTTTGTTCTTTCTCCCCTTTGGGGTGTCATCTTGGAAAGACTTCTTTTGATTTCTTAGCTAAACTCCCTACCTCCTCATATTCCCCAGCTTTTTGTTCATTGATTTGTTTCATATCTGTTTCTCCTATTATTACAAAACTCCCTGAGTGGAAGGATGATGCCAGTTTGTGTACCACTGTACCCATCACCTCGTACCCATCACCTCACCCAGTGCTGGGAACATAACAGGCACTCAGCGTTTATTGAATAATTGAGTGAATGAGAGAATAAAATTAAAATTTTAATTTAAAAAATATTTTCAGTGTTTCTTCCTGCAACAGAAATACGTTAGGGGATTATGATTAAACCTGATAGACCACATGAGCTTTTTGACAGAGCTTTTCTGATTTTAAGGAGCACATTATATGATTTTTGAATAATGGCGTACATGAAGAATTATGTAATTGACATTTGCCTTTCTGACTTTTAAAATCATTTATTTTTGGCAAAGTTATTGAGGTATTTTTTTATGTTATAAAATTCACTCATTTTAAGTGTACAATTTAATGGGTTTTTTAGTAAGTTATAGAACTGTGCAACCGTTACCACAATCTGATTTTGTAACATTTCTATCAACCCAAAAAGAAACCTTGTGTCCATTTACAGTCAGTTCTCATTCTGACCTCTAGCACAGGCACCCTCTAATCTATTTTCTCTCTCTATGGATTTGCCTTTTTAGACATTTTATTTAAATTGAATCGTACAATATGTGGTCTTCGTGTGTAGCTTTTTTCACTTAGTATAATGTTTTGAGTTTCATACATGTTGTAATGTGTCAGTAAGTAATTTCTTTCTTTTACCAAATAGTATACCAGTTTAAGGATATAAATTTTGTTTATCCATTCATTTGGATTGTTTCCACTTGTTGGCTATTGTGAGTAATGCTGCTATAGACGTTCCCATACAAATCTTTGTGTAGACATGTTTTTTCATTTCTCTTGGGTAAATGCCTAGGAATCCAATTTCTGGTTGTATGGTAAATTTATGTTTAACTATTTAATAAACTTCCAAAATGTTTTCCAAAGTGACTGTACCTTTTAATATTTTCACCAACAGTGTGTGAGGGTTCCAGTTTCTCTACAAAAATAATTTCTTTTTTTGTTGTTGCTGTTCCTGTCAGGTGTTTTTCCCTAGGGAAAATCAAAAGCCAGTAGAAAAGATGATAGAACTCTTCATAAGGCTAAAGGAGATTCTCAGTCAGATGGCTTCTGTCACACGACCGCTGCTAGACAAAATGAGATCCCTGAAACAAATGCACCTGTCCAGAAGTTTTCCATTAACACAGGTAGAAAAGTCACCCAGTAATATTCCTGCTGGAAAATTCCTTTTGTCATCTTAACTTTTATTTGAGATTAGTTATAATACATTCAGCTACAAATATAGTACATTGACAGAAATCACTTACAGAAAAACTCTTCTACTCTGGCAAAAGTTTTTGCCACTTAAATTGGAGAAGTTTAGTGTTGTACATGTACATTTGGGATACATGTTTTAAAGGAATTGTGGAATTATAAGGATCGTCTAAGCATTATCAGGTTTTCTTCTATATTGTTTTCAATAGCATTTATAGCTCATATAATGTTAATAAATCATGTATTTTTATCTCACAGGCAATGTACAGAAACAACCGGCTAAACACTCCACAAGGATCATTTAGTACCATTTCCCAAGCACTGTGCTCCCAAGGAATTACCACTGAATATTTAGTTGCCATGCTGCCCTCTTCTCAGAGGCAGGGAGGCAACCACACCAAGGATTTTTTGACTTATAAATTAAGTAAAGAGCAAATTGCTGCAAAATATGGAATTCCCTTACATGCCAGTGAGTATACTTCAAAATCAGTGTGGGAATGTCGCCTCCTGACAACATGGTCTGCTAAATCTTGGCCTTTTTTTTTTTAATTGGCTGTATTCCCTGTATTGTACAATATATCCTTATAGCTTCTTTTATACATAATAGTTTGTGCCTCTTAGTCCCCTATCCCATCTTGCCCCTCCCTCCTTCCCTTTCCCCACTGGTAACCACTAGTTTGTTCTATCTGTGAGTCTGTTTCTTTTTTGTTATACTCACTAGTTTGTTGTATTTTTTAGATTCCACATAAAAGTAATATACAGTATTTGTCTTTGTCTGACTTATTTCACTTAGCATCAGTGCCCTCCAAGTCCATCCACGTTGTTGCAAATGGCAAAATTTCATTCTTTTTTATGACTAATATTCCATTTTATATATATATATATATATATATATATACACACACACCACATCTTATTTATCCATTCATCTGTTGATAGACACTTAGGCTGCTTCCATATCTTGGCAAATGTAAATAATGCTGCTATGAAGATTGAGGTACATGAGTCTTTTCTAATTAGCATTTTTGGTTTCTTTGGGTATATACCCGAGTGGAAGTGCGTATGGTAGTTTTATTTTTAGTTTTTTTCAGAAAAACTCTGTACTGTTTTCCACAGTGGCTGCACCAATTTACATTCCCACCAACAGAGCACGAGGGTTCCCTTTTCTCCACATCCTCACCGATATCTGTTATTTTTGTTCTTTTTGATGATGGCCATTCTGACAGACGTGAGGTAATATCTCATTGGGTTTTGATTTGCATTTGCCTGATGATTAGCCATGTTGAGCATCTTTTCATGTGCCTGTTGGCCATCTGCATTTCCTCTTTGGAAAAATGACTATTCAGGTCTTCTCCCCATTTTTTAATCGGGTGTTTTTTTTAATGCTGAGCTGTAATCTTAGCTTTTTGTAATAAATGAAGCATTAATTTTCCCCAAGAAAGCACTCATACAGCACTTAACCACACATCAAGCATGTTCTGCATATCAACTCATTCACTCTTCACTTACCTATGAGGTAGGTGCTACTATAGCTGCATCTTAGTAAGGGAAATGAGGCACAAAGCGATCGAGTAACCTGGACACCATTGTCCAACATGAAAGTATCAAAGCTATGATTTGAACCCAGGCAGTCTGCTGCAAAGTCTAGCCTCTTAACCACTACACCTTGCCAGTAAATGATAAAATGATGTGCCTTAAATCTGCTCAGGTCAATATTTTTTCTTAACTTTTTAGAATTAGAAATTTGTATCACACACAGAAGAGCTTCATGAATGCAGCAGAACTATAAATGTTCAGTGGCACATCAAAGCTGTTTACTTGATCTGTGAGTTTTGAGATGTAAAATATGATTGGCTGAGCTTTACCAAACAATATAGGGATGTTTAATGTAGCAATTGGATTGATGCATTTATGCATCTTTTTATTCATTCAAGAAACATTTATTGTACAGCTCTTATGTATCTAGTACAATAGCAAACTTTTGCATATTTTTAAAAATTAAGGGCTGGTGAGGAATATCTGTTGGAAGACATTCTGAAATATGCTTTTCAACCTTTCTAACTCCTCTTGGCAAAATGCCATCACTTGCTATTCACTTGCTTATTGGATTAAACTGTTACACCTAAAAAAGATTTGTTACTATGCTTTCTTACTTTGATACCAGATGTGTCACATTTGTTAATAACAAAGGAAGTATAAGGCATGTATTTTGGGGTGCTATAACAATAATATTTGTCAGTTTACCATGAATAGATTTTAAATGTATGTATTAAATGGTTTTTTTACACTTTTTCTTTCCAGCACCATTTTGCTTTTCTCTTTATAAAGACATCATTAATATGCCTGCCGGACCTGTGATTTGGGCTTTCTTGAAACCCATGTTGTTGGGAAGGATTTTGTACGCACCATATACCCCCATCACAAAGGCAATAATGGAAAAGGTTTGACCATTATCACTCGAAGTTTCTATCTTGAGTATTAAGATGATTTTTAAAGTAGTCAGCTTCCAGATTTAGTCTAGCTGGCTCAGACTTCTTTATAGCCTACATACTATTACCTTTGGCTTTCTGAAACTCTTAACAATTCTCAACTTCTGCCTGTATATGTGTAAACAATGTAGATTGGGTGGTAGCTCCTTGAAGAGGAATGAACTTTGTTAACACTTGAGAATGAAGTTAGTTGGAGCAAGAGCTCAGATTTTTCAATTTATCTCCAAAAGCAGAAAATTTTTCTACAACTAGCATCTAAGTTTCAAAGTATGTAAAAATAATGGCACTAGAAAAAACAATATTGGGCATTATATAACTAGTTTGAACAAAAACAATTGATAAACTATAGATTATTGGCTTCATATTTGGTTGTACAACTTAATATCTTATATAGAGGATAGGTGTTGAGAAAAACATTATTAATAGTAACTATACTTATCACCTACCTAATATAACCATAATAGCATTTCTCTCTCACTTTTAAAGTTGGCTTTAGTGATTTGAATTATAAACTTGATGCTTTTAAAATGATAAAGTAAAAAAAAAAAAAAAAAAACTCTTTTTTACCATTACTTGGTCATTACACTATAGTTTATATAAATATAAATTAGTTTTAGGTTTATATAAAAATAAACATGAAGTCATCACTGATTTCTAGAATGATCTTTGTTTTCACTGTTTGTGTTTTAATACCTTATTTGCTTTATTGACTACACACTTTTACATAATTTTGCATAAATGAAGTCATTAAATGCTTATTTTCTAAGTGCAGTCTTTTTTTTTTCTTTTCTTTTTGCTTTGACTCTCACCTATTTTTCTCCCTGCTTGATCCTACTCTTCCTTTCATGTAAACTAATGAATTTTAGCATTCAAGGATGTGGCTTTCTATAATTTATGTGCATTCCTCTAATCCATTATATATTATTATACTGTATGCACATTCATATGCAGAATGGTCATTGTTTGCATTATTAAAATGAGGTTTCATTATAAAACTTTTCTGCATATTACTTTAGTCACACAGCAATACCTTGTGGAAATTCTTCCTATTCGATAGATTTAGTTTATTCATTCTTTTTGAAGATTGTAAATTTTTTTATACTATGGAACTTACTCAGCCAATCCTCAATTGTTGGACATTCTTTTTGTTTCTAGTGTTTGCTTTTGTTTTTTTGCTCATGTAAGCAATGCGGCAACAACTACTTTTGTGCCTATGACTTTACACAGTGGTATTTTTATTTCACAGAGGTGAATATTCAAGATTGAGAGATTGAAGGATATTATATTCTGTTTTAATGACTATTGTCAGATTGCTTTCCCCAAAAAACTATATACATCCACCAGCAATTCACGAAAGTCTTCTTCTTCTTATATCCTTGAACTAGAATGTTTCTTTAGCAGTAAACTGTACCATTGGTAAAAATGGGTAACTTGTGAGAATTCCAGAAGACATGCTTTTTGGCTGTAAATTTTCTGTGGACATGAAGTAAACCCTAGATTTTCCAGAATTTTTATAAGTGATCTCGATCCTATAAAAGCTGCCACTTAAAAACTTTTGACCATATGGGAAATTTCTGACAATGTTCTACTAACTCTACTTTTTAGAACTGTTTCTTGAAATTATGTAACAAAACAACCATAAGATACCTTTTTGAAATATAGGAAAAATACTGACGGACCAGATTTGTTTCTTTTTCTTCAAGTCTAATGTAACTCTGAGGCAGCTGGCAGAATTAAAAGAAAAATCTCAAGAGTGGGTGGATAAGTCACCATTTTTCATGAATTCCTTCCACCTGTTAAACCAGACGATTCCAATTCTCCAGGTAGGAGATGGTTCTGTTATTCACTTTTGTACGAATTGTAATTCTTTGAGATTTTAATCACCATCATTATGTGAATGGGCAGATAGTAACTTAGAATCCATATTCAACAGATTAAAATTGCCTCTGCTCCAGAGAGCAGATCTGAGACAGGATAACAGATCTGTCACTTACGTCTGTAACCATCCTCACCTCTTATGCCACAGTTTCTCTGTATGTAATTCAGAGATAAGTCATTTTACAAGTTGATCCTGAGGCATAACTAGTGATGTAAATCTATTTTCCAAAATTAAATGCAATAAAAACTACTTAAAAATGCTTATTTTATTTCTCTAGGTTATGTTTTGCTATTTTAACTGAACCAAAATTCCTAAAATACTAATATTCTGAAGAAGAATGTTAAATCTAGGGAGTTCTTTCGTCGAAACATTTGACACTCTATTTTAGGTTAAAGATTTGACAGTGCAACTCAAATCCAATACACACTACTTGAAAAGTATAATCTTCAATTCCCATAAAAGATGCAGGGTTTTCTGAAAAGGATGCAAGTAGTGTGGGGAAATGTTCCAATCACAAAGAGAGCTATTGGCAGCTAAACATCAAGCAGCAGAGTTAGACCCATTATCAATAGGAGAAGAGAAAAATTTCAGGAATGGTGCCAACTTAGGAACTTCAAGAGAGTATGGCTTGTGTATTCAAAGACTTGAGAGAGGCCCTTGGAAAATTGATGGAGCCCTAGAAGATTTTTGCAGCAACAAAAGTGCCCTTCTTTATAATCATGCTCAAAAAGTTAAACAGAACAAAGAATTTGTGTCATACAACTTTGTTAGAAAAGTTATACACAAAAGATGCTTTACTCAGTCTTTGTTTTGACTATCAATTAATGCATAGTTACAATTACAACCTGAATTTTGTTATAAATGATAAAATTAATTTCTAAAATAGATATTTAACACAATTAATACAAAATAAACTTTTCATCAAACATCTTCCCCACAATTTACTATTAAATTTAGTTCTAATATTAAGCATGTCCATTTATTTTAATGTTCTACTCTTCTCTGATCTTGAGCACATTACTATCTTGATTAAATCTCAGTCCCCACCCTGCCCCAGTTTTACTGAGAAATAATTAACATACACCACTGTATAAGTTTAAGGTATATAGCATGATGGTTTGATATATACATATTATGAAATGATGACCATAGTAGGTTTAGTTAACATCCATCATCTCATATAGATAACAAAAAAAAAAGGAAAAAAAATTTTCTTGTGATGAAAACTCTCAGGCCGTACTCTCTTAACAGCTTTCCTATGTCATACAGCAGTGTTAACTATAGTTATCATGTTGTAGATTACATCCCTAGTACATATTTATCTTATAACTGGAAGTTTCTACCTTTTGACCACCTTTATCCAATTCCCCATCTCCCCACCCCCTACCTCTGGTAATCACAAATGGATATTTTAAGTGGCCTTTTTTAGTGAATCTCAGATAACAAAGGCTACATGGACGATACCTTTGACACATGTGTTTTCCTCAGTGGAAAATTGCTCTTTTCTCCTAAAACTTTTTTTCTGTGAACAGATAAATATCCTACACATATTATTTCATTAAGGAAAGTTTTGTTGGCTAAAGCAGTGAATTAAGAAAGGACATTATCTGTGCATAGCAGTTCCAAAGTACAGTAATTTGATAAGAAGAAATGCTATGACCATGTCCATAAAGGGATCATCATCTAATGGGAGTATCTTTATTTTGTTCTAGACCAAAATAAGTTCCTGTTCTCAATTATTGAGGAAAACTTATTTCTGAAAATGTGTACAGAATTTGAAACTTCAAGCTTTTAACACATGACCTGGCTTTGCCATTGTGAACTCTTAGGCAAATGACTTAAAATACTTGCTACAGTTTATGAAACTCTAAAATGGGTCCATTGATAATCACTTCACAGACTTGTGAAGATCATATTGTGGAAGCATTTGAAGATAATATATATTATAGGCAGGATTGATTATAAGAGGAGTGATAAGAGAATGGAAATAGAGTTAGATGGATCGTCTCTGAATTGCAACTAACACAGTGCTTTCCTTATTAGTAACGTTCTGATTCAGATTTTCTATAATGTGCAAATTAATTCCTGGTAAATAGTTAGATTTTAAAGAACTTGGGTTATCATAGTGTATAGCTGCATAATAGCCATCTGTCTTCATGCTACCAACTACTCTTAGACTCCTCAGCAACTATAGATTTAGCAAATTAATTCTATTATATATATGTTCTATTAATACATATTATTCTTAATCATTTATCTCCATGATAACAAAACAAGATATTGGTAGAAGGACAGAATAATAAGTAGTACTGAACTGTCCTCTAAAGGGAGAACAACTTAAGCCTAGGTCACAAAAAAACTAGGCCATGAATTTACACACAAGATGAATAAACATTTCTTTAATCAAGGTGAAGTCTCTCTCTTCAACTTTCCTTTCGACCCTTATTAATTGTGCATCCTTAGGGAAATTTACATAGCTTCTTGGGCCCTAGCCTTGTCTTCTATTAGCTGGGGATAATAATAGTACTTACCTCTAGGTATTATTGAAAACTAAGTGAGAAAATCAAGGTAAGGTAAACTCTATTAGACAGTGCCCAGCACTTAGTAAAATCTCAATAAGTATTACCTAGTAGACAACTACAGTGGTAGAATTTATGTCTCCTAATTTGCAAGATAGCTACAAACGCCTTTATATTTTTAAAGCACTTTTTTTTTTTTAATTTTCAGTCTTTCCATGAGTTACTCCATGTAAAGTTTTATCATCAGTTTATTTTTCCATGTTCACATAGCTGCACTTATTACAGTATAAAACAATACCATAATAATTTACATTTGACTAATCTGATTAGATACCACTTTACAGAAAAGTAACCTGAAGCTGGAAGAGGCTGAGTGCTTGCTGAAAACCTCTGAGCTAGGAAGTAGTAGGACTAGAATACAAATCAGTTGGGAGCCTTTGCAAAATGGCGCATTGAAAATGCCCAGTAGTGGTACCTCATTTCACTGTGGTGTTATTAGAGAGACAATGATTAAACATGTTTTCTTTTTGTACTGAAACTGATTCCCTATATTGTTAGAATACTCTAAGAAACCCCTTTGTGCAAGTTTTTGTAAAATTCTCCGTGGGACTTGACGCTGTTGAACTCTTGAAACAGATGGATGAACTCGGTGAGTCCAGAAAAACTTTTATTTACTTGTCATGTCAGAAATGTGAAAAGCATTGTGCCATATAAGATCTTCATTTCCTTTTCTTCTGTATTTGGTTTCTATCTAGTTATCCTAAGAAAAGTAAAATCCTGGATATATCTATCCATCTTCTTCCTAGTTAGTTGTACAGTTACAAGTAGTAATGCTTATTTTGATACCTAGTGCCTGTAGTTAGTTTCAATAATTATAATGCAGTATATTCCGTGTAAATGCAGCTTGTCCTTCAATCACAGGTAGGTTGCTACAGGAGGACACTTTTTTGGGATAACTTGATGAAAAGCAAGTCTTTAAGGACAAAAGAAGATGAAATGGTTTATTTCTGGCTACATTTATAATTTTATCTCCACTGGCCTTAGTATCACTTTGACTAACTCAGAATGTAACCAGAAGAAGTTATAGAGTTAGCAAAAACAAAACAAAAGCAATGCAGAGACTCAAACGAAAATAAACCTAAATCACTATTCAAGGTCGGCTTCTCCTCTCATGATCATTTAAAAGGAACAGGCAGAAGAGGATCAAAGAAAGCTGTCTGAACTTATGCATTCCCTCTGCCACATCCCCACCTTCAACATTAAGGGATGCAAGATGTCTAATTCAGTCTGTGTCTGATTCCCTGTTGCTATGCAACCATGGGTAAGAGGAAGGGATTGAAAGCATCAGAATTTGACCGCAGTAGAGCAAATGCCCCTCCTCCTCCCCAGTGCTACTGGGACTTATGTGATTTAGGTTGTAAACCAGTGGGGAGGAATTATGCCTACATTTATATTCTGTATAATTTTATGTACTTTATGATAGTCAACCCTGTTTGATTAAAGAAAGATGTTAGTGATTTATTCTCTAAAATTATCATTTGGATAAGGAAACATTTGATCAAAATATCAGGGATAAACTACAAATTTCCTATATAGTTTTTTTTTTTATTTCTAACTTTAGATATAGGAGATGAGTTTTAGAATTTAAAAGAAGGTTAAAATGACTACAGCAGTGAGACTTACTGTTTGTGTAATTGTATATTTAACTTAGTATCAAAGAGGTTTTATAGTTTGGATTTGGGGAGCATTGACTCTTCATAGCTCTATCTACCAGCATTTCTGAAGAATCCTTTGCTGTTGTGTTGATTTCCAGTGGCCGCTGGAGGCCACTGTTCAACCACAATTTTACCCCTCCCCCACCAATGTCTATATGAAGCAAAACATTTCATTTTAAATTCTAATGAGAGGTGCATTAAAGAAGTTGCCCTCTGTGAGAAATTTAGTCCTCTGTTGGATGATGGTAGAGACATGTTTGGGTTCAGTGAAGAGGGATTTATGATATCACAACCTTCTCAGTATTCATGGTGATCAAGTCAGTGAAAATTTAATTGGCCAAGTGATTTATTAACTTGCAATTTTATATTTACCCTTTGTCTCAGTTGATTTCCTCATAAGGAATCATGAAATTGAAGAGCAATTAAATCCTCTTTCTTCCAGAGTAATTACCTGAAAAAATATCTTGATCATTTTATCTAGATTAATACAGTTACGAATAGAGATAGCTCACATAAGATTTTAAGTCAAACAGTATTAGAAAGTTGTAACTGTGTGGCATAGATTGTCACCTGAGAAATGATTCTGTATCACAACTGACTGAATGATGTCATTTATTTGTTCTACACACTCTGCATAGACTTTCCTTGCTTAAATTCTTACATCTACGTTCCCTTAACAAAGCAAGAATTTCTGTTTATTCAAATGCTTCACCTCTAGTTTATAGTTTTCTTCCTAACTAATGCAGATAGATTTTTAAAAATTATTCACCTTTAGTCTTTGGTTAATTAAATTGTAGCAGAATATACTTCTGAATTACTTTGTACTGTTCTTTGTACTTGGGTTTACTGTGTCTGTAACTAGTTCAACATTCTCCTCAGTGAACATTTGCACGACTGGCTACATTTTCCCAGATATAGAGTACTAGATATTTTTAGAGTAAATTCTACAAGTTCTTATTATTTATAATCTAGTTTAAGGTTTACTACTTACCAAAAAAATCAGTATTTTGTCCTGTTACTACTAGAAACAACATTATAACACAACATTATAATATGCTTTGTGTCTGTTTTTTTCTCTTTAGATATTCTAAGGCTAAAATTAGAGAACGGCATTGACCTCATTGATCATCTTACCACACTGTCTTCCCTGACAGTAAATATTTCCTCCTGTATATTATACGACCGTATTCAGGCAGCAGAAAGCATAGATGAAATGGAAGGAGAGGCTAAAAGACTCCACAAAAGCAATGAACTCTTTGGAAGTAAGTGTTATTCTACTAGAATTTGAGCTTCTCTCTGTACTAAAATTGGCCAAATTCTTCCCTCACTTCTTTCATCCAGAACTCAGAAAAGTAGTTGGGGGTGGAGGGAGGACACTGTCCCCTCTGATGTCCTTAGAAATGAGAACCTTTCATGTAGGCAACCAACCATATTGATTGAGGAGCCTTCAATATGTGTAATTTTGTTGGTATGGTTAAAATTAAAACTGTAAAGGATTACATAGTTACAGGATGAAGTTGAGTCCATCCTCATAATCAGTCAGGGTTATTCTTATTCATTTGTGTGTGTGTGTGTATGTATGTGTGTGTGTGTGTGTGGTTAATTTCAGTAAGTGGCTTAGAGTGATATATTTAATCTGGCCACTTAGTTTGTGATTATCTTCTCAAACTCCTGCTTTGAGTCTCTGAGGTTGTCACTTTCAGTTAGCCATCTTTTCTGTAAATTAGAAGTCTGACCTTACTGTCACATTACTAAGTCAGTTGCCTGTTTGGCTGCCCCCTATGTGTACCCTCCAAACAATGAATAATGTCAACCATAAAATAACCTTCTGATGTTGTTGCCATTTTATTTTTAGGTGTTATTTTTAAGCTTCCTTCTGATAGCAGCCAGCACAGACGCTATGACTCTGAAAACGTCTCTCTTCCTCCTGTTGTAAAATATACCATCCGCATGAGTCTCAAGACCTCACAGACCACAAGAAGCATAAGAGCCAAGATATGGGCCCCAGGGCCACACAATTCTCCGTCAAACAACCAGATCTATGGCAGGGCTTTTATTTACTTACAGGATAGTATTGAAAGAGCAGTCGTTGAATTGCAGACTGGAAGGAACTCCCAGGAAATAGCAGTCCAGGTCCAAGCAATTCCTTATCCCTGCTACATGAAAGACAAGTAAGTCCATGCACTTCCAGGCATTTTAAATAATCAACCCCTTTTTTTAGAATTCATTCACATGTGTCACATGAAAGGAATAACGTTCACCAAACCTTTGTCAAATGCTTATTTCAAGGGAAAGATCCACAGTATAGGGCACAGCTCACTAGAGCTGCCCATCGCTACCCAAACGATGCTAAAGTTCTTACTAAATGATCCATGTTTTCTTTAATATAATCCTTAGCCTTCCAAGTCCTTTGGCCCCCAAATTAAGAGAGCTGGACTCCAGACTTGAGTGCATTGCTGCATGATTCTGATGTTACCCACTCTCAACTGGTTTTCCTTTTCTCTAATCAAATAAGGATGTTAAACAAAACAATCTTAAAATCCCTTCCAACTCTCAAATTTAATTAGAAATACATGAGTGTAGGATCAATTTTACAGAAAAAAATTAATAAAACGTTATTGATCAACTCTCTATGATAAATATTGTGCTATCTGAAACTATCTTATGTATTCTCAGTCCACTTGGTAGGAATCTTTATCTAAAATGGTTTTGCTAAATGAACAAAAAATGTAAAGATCATGCTTTTAGACAATTGAATTTGAATATTCAAGAAATTTGCCAGTAGTGTAGCACTGAATGGTTCTTCCACTCTGACCACAGTAAGAAAATAAGGGTGGTGGGCTAAGTTTTTCAAGCTCATTCTACACAAAAGCTTGAGGCTGAATATTACTTTAAATGAATTGTGCTTGTTGTTCAGCCCAGTTATTGCAGTTTATATACAATTGAGATGGGTCTGGATTTTTTTTTTTTCTGTTTCTATCAATGCTTCTGTCTCCTTTGACTGCTTCAAGAGCTGTAGAGATTAGGTTATGTAGCTGTTTGTGCAGCAGTGATACGAGAAGACAGGTGATGATCCGTCAGCAGGTTGTCAAGGTTAGCTACTTATTGTAGAAGCCAGTCAGGACCTTGTTGCCTAAACCATGTGTGAACTGAAATGGCTTGCATGAATAGTAAAGACCTGTGGTTTCAATTAAATGAAAATTCTCATCTATTTTCCTTCTGACTTTCTTCCCCTTGTAAATTTTAATACCTAGGATGGTAGTTACCTGGATGTTTCTTTTAAGAGTAAAGTAACTGTACTCTGCATTCTTCATGGGAGTATGAACATAATGCCTTAATGTACCCATATAAACTCTTTGTTGCATACAAAGTGCTTTCACATATATTATTTCATTTGTTGCACCAAACAACCTCATAAAGTGAGAGCAGATATTATCAGCCACGCTTTCCAGATGAAAAAATTGAAATCCAAGTAAATTGCCTGAAGTTGAGTAGCTGGTACTGCATTGGTCCATTAATTACAATACCAGAATTTTCTGTTTCATACGATACCAAACCTAAAATACACAGTCACTTGGAAGAAACATTAGCGGGGATTTGTTATTAATGAATGAAGGCCTTTGCCTAATTCCAGGGCCAGAAACAGCATCAAGGCTGGACCTGATCCAAGACAAAATTCATTCAACAAATATTCTTTAAGTGCTTCCCCCTTGCCAGTTTCCCAGGAACCAAAAAAACTGGATGTGGCCCCAACCCTCACCTCTCCCCCACTAAAAAATCCTTCATATCTCTGTTGGTGATACACTTCTGATGCTAAAGTGAAAATGAATGCTGGTGATGTCATGTTCCATAAATATTTGCATCTTTCATGGAGAATTTGAAGGTAATTCCTTGGCCTTATAGATTAAAAAGAAAATGGCCTTGGGACATTTCTGCAAGTGAAAGTTTCAGTGGAGCCTAATATGTAAAACAGATCAATTCAGAGATTCTCTCATTGAAAACTACTCCTTTGCCTTAGCCCATAGTTGGTGGCTAATGTCACAATCATGGTTCTTAGAGTGTGGTCTCCAGACCAGCAGCATCAGCATCACCTGGGAAATTGTTTAAAATGCAGATTCCAAACCCCATCTCGGATATAATAAATCAGAAGCTCATGGATGGAGCCCAGAATCTGTTTTAAAAAGCCCTTTAGGTGATTTCGATGCATTGCTCAACGTTGAGAAACACTGCATTTGAACATTCAGGTACTATGGGCCAGCCATTCAGGAGTCTATTTAGGGCCCAATGAAGTCTTCCAGCAACCTTCTAGTTACCAGAAAAAACATTTTTATACTGTTTATGAAACAACCCCTAGAGCATTATTTTGAGGAATCCGAGTTCTTTGCATTTTAAATCAAATGATTTTGAGTTTCATTCTATTTCGTTTTGGGAAATTTGGTTTAATAATAACTATGAGCTTCCAAAGAGTAGATAAATACAGTAATTTGAGAATATATATCTTTTAGCTAGGTAAACCAATCATCATGTAATTTTAAATCTGCCTTTTAGACAAGAATTTAGTTTAGACAGAAGGGCTTAGAGCCTTGCAATTATATCTGTATAATAATTATTTTCCTGAACAGGACATACACAAACACCCTTTAAACGATTTGGCAATTTTATCTAACAATCCAGAACTGTTTTACTCTTGCAGCAGTATGGCAAGAAAATCATGCACTTACTGTTAAGTCAGCTTCACACTTCATAAATGAAAGAGTCATAATAATAATTAGTCTCAATTTCAGAACAGGAGTATAATTTCAATGTAGGAAGGGAGTGTGTTCTTTATATATTAAAATCTGCAAGTGTGACATTCATTTTGGTCACTGGATTTTTGTTTTTGTTTTTCCTTACAGCTTCCTAACCAGTGTCTCTTATTCCCTTCCAATCGTGCTCATGGTTGCCTGGGTTATATTTATAGCTGCATTTGTGAAAAAACTTGTTTATGAGAAAGACCTCCGACTTCATGAGGTATGTTGAGAATCTGTTATTAAATAAGTTGTACATGGATATAATTAATTACCATGATTTTCGTCATACCTATGCAAACTCAGAAAGCCTGACCCATACCTGGTGAATTAGATGGAAAAATATATTATGAAACATTAAGGCAGCTGGTACGGCAATATTCTGTCTTCTCAAAAAGTTGTGTAGAAGTTATTTTATAAATGCTTCTGAAAAACGAAATCTGAATAATTCTGAATAAAATCTAAGTACGATTTATGATCCTAACAGTAATTTTTGCCCAAGAAGTTACCTGTAGGACTTAGGATTTAACAAAAGAATTTTAAATAATAACAATAATAACTATTAAGGCAGGAAAATTGTTGGCATAGTAACTAAAGAGTCCAAATGAAGATATAGATATATAGATATAGACATAGATATAGATAGATACAGATTTGGATGTGGACAGAGACATATGGCTTGTTTCAGCTCTCAAGAAGCAAATTCTCTTTCCAGTATACCTTGTCTCCTTCAGTCCTCTTTCACTGACTTGTGATTTATAGAGACTAAGAATTTCATGTTATGCTACTGATTAGGTTAATAATATGACGATGAAAGACAGGACCTGGGATGTGAAGCATGATCTCTTCTTGAGCATATTCTTCATCATTATCCCCAAATCCAAAATATCTCACTTCTTTTTAGAATTTATGAAAAAGCATTGTGTGATTTTTTGATTGTATTACAGTAGAAATAATTTTATCTGCTAATCCTGTAATGAGCCCATTCTTTACACTCACTCATGAAGTGACAAAATAGCAGAAACATTTCAAAACTGAGGGACAATAATTATTGCAGGCTTGGCTGACAATCTGAAACAATGAGGTTAGAGTAACCTGTTAGCCCAATTGTACTTTTCAGACTTACTTTGCCAGTGCTTTTAGGCAATTGATTATTTCTCCTTACAAAGTACAAATTACTGCTTTATGTTTTTGTCAGCTCAACATCAGACTTCCAGGGTTATCCTAGAGTTTGAACCCACACTTTTTACCTTTCCTATTTGAATTCTGGGTGATCTTCAGCTGCATTTTTATATTTCAGTTATAATTTGGTAAAAGTCTCATCAACTGGTTTGAGCCCCATTGTTTTCAGGACTGTGTACAATGTTTTCTTAACCCCAATTTAGAAACTCGAATCCATGCCCTGGACCATAACTTTGGTTGCAAGCTCCTACCTTATACTTCTCTGTCAGGTTCCTGGTACTCAGAAGTGAATCTTTACAAATTAAAGGAAAACTTTGAAATAGAAAACTGTGATAGAAACTGAGTTCTTTTCTACAGCACAATAAATAATCTACCTTAAAAATATAAGTAAATATAACTATGTATGTGTGTATATATGTGTTGTGATATGTCTATTATGTATATATTACATACGTATATGTAAAATACATGCATTCTGTATTATTTTGGTTTGAAAATAGTACTCTCTGGGGAATTCCCTGGTGGTCCAGTGGTTAGAGCTCTGTACTTCCAATGCAGGGGGGAGCGGGTTCGATCCCTGGTCAGGGAACTAAGATTCTACATGCTGCATGGCATGGCCAAAAAATAAATAAATAAATAAATAGTACTCTCTGAATGCATCTGTGGATGTCATCAGAAAACATCAAAACACAATAAAGAGTTTTTCTCAATAGAAGACATGAAAAGACATTTTTAACAATGAACCATTTTCTGTTTGGTAGCTCTGTGTCTTCATTTTGCAGGCATCTACTTTCAAAACTTAACTAGCTGGTCTTGGGGGTCAAAGTTACATAGTGGAAGATCACTGAACTTGGAAGCAGAAAATAAGGCTTTGAGTCTTCCAGTTCATATTCACTTGGGCCCAGTCCCTTAAACTCTCTGAGTCTTGTCATCTAGACTTCATTCAGCATTATATTTCCAGAATGTACTTTCTCACTGCCAGAACAGAAGAGGTATTCGATTATTCATTTTTTTATCAATTCTAAGAATGATTTTTTTTTCACATTTTAAAGCCTCTGAAATGGAGATGTATTTGATAGGCCGTCATAATTTATTTGGCAGTGATTTTTCTTTCTTGGTGGCATGTAAAATAATGACACATCTTAAAATTAGCAGTGTCCTAAATTTAAAGGAATATGGTCTGTTCGTGAGATGCGTTGATGGAAGCTGGTGTGGAATGAGTAGAATATTTCTAATGCCCCTGCTCAGCCTCCCTCCTCTGCCAACAGTTCTAAACTAACCTCCTCCTTTTTAAAGATGATAAATCTGAGCCCAGAAAGTGAGAGGTGACTTGATGAACACTATGGGCTAGTTAATGGTAGATCTGGGTCTAAAACTCAAGTGTCTGGACTTCTGACCAATTATTTTCCATGTCATAGCTACCTTCTCTGTCACAATTTTATTTTAGTAGCCTAGACTCCTAACAACTATTGAAGATGATGGTGGATAAACTCTTAGTTTACCAGCGACTCAAGATCACTTTTTAATATTACCATTTTAATATTTACTAAGATCTAAATCTGTCCATTCTCGTCTTCCTTTTCCCAACTGAATAAAAAAGGAAACAAACAAACAAAACATTTTTCCTTCTGTAATTGTTGTCACAGCTAGGCAGAGAAACCAGGTCACTTGCTAATTCAGTGAAGCCATTCACCTTTGAACTTGTTATCGTATGATTCTAGTAAACTCCTGTAACTTATTAAAGAAGTTTAGCACAAATACTGATGCCCAATAAGTTTATTGATAAAATTAAGCCTGTAGTTAAAAAACAAAACTATTTCAAAATGTCTTGCAATTGAGTTTTATTCTGCATTCCTTGCTTTTTAAAATTAAAATACTAAATCTGTACAAAAGTTGATTTTATATCACACCGAAGAGTTGTTTTTCACATTATGTTCTCAGTTTCGTGATTGGTTTCATCTATTTGTTCTAATATAAGTCATTTATGGGGACTTCATTGTTTATATTGTTTTGGAGACAAAATTTTGGAGTTGTCCTCTCTCTCAGTTCAGACAGGTAGCCTAAAATATCTGTGGTCGGCAGACAGATTACCAAGAATTATGCAAGAGTCTGTAGTCCTGTGGTGCTTCACTTGAGGCAATTTTTTATGTCTTCTTTTTTTTTTTTCTTTTTTTTTTTGCGGTATGTGGGGCTCTCTCTGTTGTGGCCTCTCCCGTTGCGGAGCACAGGCTCCGGACGCGCAGGCTCAGTGGCAATGGCTCACAGGCCTAGCCGCTCCGCGGCATGTGGGATCTTCCCTGACCGGGGCACGAACCCGTGTCCCCTGCATCGGCAGTCGGACGCTCAACCACTGCGCCACCAGGGAAGCCCTCTTCTTTTTTTTTGAATCCTAATTTATTCTTTTTTTTTTAGCATCTTTATTGGTGTATAATTACTTTACAATGTTGTGTTAGTTTCTGCTGTATAACAAAGTGAATCAGCTGTATGTATACATATATCCCCATATCCCCTACCTCTTGCGTCTCCCTCCCACCATCACTATCCACCCCTCTAGGTAGTCACAAAGCACTGAGTTGATATCCCCGTGCGATGCAGATGCTTCCCACTAGCTATCTATTTTACATTTCATAATATATATAAGTCCATGCCACTCTCTCACTTCGTCCCAGCTTAACCTTCCCCCTCCCCGTGTCCTCAAGTCCATTCTCTACGTCTGCATCTTTATTCTTGTCCTGCCACTAGGTTCTTCATAACCATTTTTATTTTTTTAAGATTCCATATATATGTGTTAGCATACAGTATTTCTTTTTCTCTTTCTGACTTACTTCACTCTGTATGACAGACTCTAGGTCCATCCACCTCACTACAAATAACTCAATTTCGTTTCTTTTCATGACTGAGTAATATTCCATTGTATATATCTGCCACATCTTCTTTATCCATTCATCTTTCGATGGACACTTAGGTTGCTTCCATATCCTGGCTATTGTAAATACAGCTGCAGTGAACATTGCGGTACATGACTCTTTTTGAATTATGGTTTTCTCAGGGTATATGCCCATTCGTGGAATTGCTGTGTCATATGGTAGTTCTAATTTTAGTTTTTTAAGGAACCTCCATACTGGTCTCCAGAGTGGCTGTATCAATTTACATTCCCGCCAACAGTGCAAGAGGGTTCCCTTTTCTCCACACCCTCTCCAGCATTTATTGTTTCTAGATTTTTCGATTATGGCCATTCTGACAGGTGTGAGGTGATACCTCATTGTAGTTTTGATTTGCATTTCTCTAATGATTAATGATGTTGAGCATCCTTTCATGTGTTTGTTGGCAATCTGTATATCTTCTTTGGAGAAATGTCTGTTTAGGTCTTCTGCCCATTTTTGGATTGGGTTGTTTGTTTTTTTGATATTGAGCTGCATGAGCTGCTTATAAATTTTGGAGATTAATCCTTTGTCAGTTGCTTCGTTTGCAAATATTTTCTCCCATTCTGGGGGCTGTCTTTTCATCTTGTTTATGGTTTCCTTTGCTGTACAAAAGCTTTTAAGATTCATTATGCCCCATTTGTTTATTTTTGTTTTTATTTCCATTTCTTTAGGAGGTGGTTCAAAAAGAATCTTGCTGTGATTTCTGTCACAGAGTGTTCTGCCTATGTTTTCCTCTAAGAGTTTTATAGTCTCTGGCCTTACATTTAGGTCTTTAATCCATTTTGAGTTCATTTTTGTGTATGGTGTTAGGGTGTGCTCTAATTTCATTCTTTTACATGTAGCTGTCCAGTTTCTTCAGCACCACTTATTGAAGAGGCTGTCTTTTCTCCATTGTATATTCTTGCCTCCTTTATCAAAGATAAGGTGACCTATGTGCATGGGTTTATCTCTAGGCTTTCTATCCTGTTCCATTGATCTATATTTCTGTTTTTGTGCCAGTACCATACTGTCTTGATGACTGTAGCTTTGTAGTATAGTCTGAAGTCAGGGAGCCTGATTCCTCCAGCTCTGTTATTCCTTCTCAAGATTGCTTGAGCTATATGGGGTCTTTTGTATTTCCATACAAATTGTGAAATTTTTTGTTCTAGTTCTGTGAAAAATGCCATTGGTAGTTTGACAGGGATTGCATTGAATCAGTAGGTTGCTTTGTGTAGTATAGTCATTTTCACAATGTTGATTCTTCCAGTCCAGGCACATGTTATATCTCTCCATCTGTTTGTATCATTTCTAATTTCTTTCATCAGTGTCTTATAGTTTTCTGCATACAGGTCTTTTGTTTCCTTAGGTAGGTTTATTCCTAGGTATTTTATTCTTTTTCTTGCAGTGGTAAATTTGAGTGTTTCCTTAATTTCTCTTTCAGATTTTTCATCATTAGTGTATAGGTATGCAAGAGATTTCTGTGCATTAATTTTGTATCCTGCTACTTTACCAAATTCATTGATTAGCTCTAGAAGTTTTCTGGTGGCATCTTAAGGATTCTCTATGTATAGTATCATATCATCTTCAAACAGTGACAGCTTTACTTATTCTTTTCCAATTTGGATTCCTTTTATTTCTATTTCTTCTCTGATTGCTGTGGCTAAAACTTCCAAAGCTATGTTCAATAATAGTGGTGAGAGTGGGCAACCTTGTCTTGTTCCTGATCTTACTGGAAATGGTTTCAGTTTTACACCATTGAGGACGATGTTGGCTGTGGGTTTGTCATATATGGCCTTTATTATGTTTAGGTAATTTCCCTCTATGCCTACTTTCTGGAGGGTTTTTATCATAAATGGGTGTTGAATTTTGTCAGAAGCTTTTTCTGCATCTATTGAGGTGATCATATGGTTTTTCTCCTTCTATTTGTTAATATGGTGTATGACATTGATTGATTTGTGTATATTGAAGAATCCTTGCATTCCTAGGATAAACCCCACTTGATCATGGTGTATGGTTCTTTTAATGTGCTGTTGCTAGTATTTTGTTGAGGATTTTTACATCAATGTTCATCAGTGATATTGGCCTGTAGTTTTCTTTCTTTGTGACCTCTTTGTCTGGTTTTGGTATCAGGGTGATGGTGGCCTCGTAGAATGAGTTTGGGAGTGTTCCTCCCTCTGCTATATTTTGGAAGAGTTTGAGAAGGATAGGTGTTAGCTCTTCTCTAAATGTTTGATAGAATTCGCCTGTGAAGCCATCTGGTCCTGGGCTTTTGTTTGTTGGAAGATTTTTAATTACAGTCTCAATTTCAGTGCTTGTGATTGGTAGTTTATATTTTCTATTTCTTCCTGGTTCAGTCTCAGAAGGTTCTGCTTTTCTAAGAACTTGTCCATTTCTTCCACGTTTTCCATTTTATTGGCACAGAGTTGCTTGTAGTAATCTCTCATGTCCTTTGTATTTCTGCAGTGCCAGTTGTTACATCTCCTTTTTCATTTCTAATTCTGTTGATTTGAGTGTTCTCCCTTCTTGATGAGTCTGGCTAAAGGTTTATCAATTTTGTTTATCTTCTCAAAGAACCAGCTTTTAGTTTTATTGATATTTGCTATTGTTCCCTTCATTTCTTTTTCATTTATTTCTGATCTGATCTTTATGATTTCGTTCCTTCTGCTAACTTTGGGGTTTTTTTGTTCTTCTTTCTCTAATTGCTTTAAGTGTAAGGTTAGGTTGTTTCTTTGAGATGTTTCTTGTTTCTTGATGTAGGATTGTATTGCTATAAACTTCCCTCTTAGAACTGCTTTTGCTGCATCCCATAGGTTTTGGGTCATCGTGTGTTCATTGTCATTTGTTTCTATGATTTTTTTGATTTCCACTTTGATTTCTTCAGTCATCTTTTGGTTATTAAGTAGTGTATTGTTTCGCCTCCATGTGTTTGTACTTTGTACAGAGTATTTCTTGTAATTGATGTCTAGTCTCATAGCGTTGTGGTCGGAAAAGATACTTGATATGATTTCAGTTTTCTTCAGTTTACCAAGGCTTGATTTGTGACCCAAGCTATGATCTATCCTGGAGAATGTTCCATGAGCACTTGAAAAGAAAGTGTATTCTGTTGTTTTTGACTGGAATATCCTATAAATATCAATTAATTCCATCTTTTTTAATGTATCATTTAAAGCTTGTGTTTCGTTATTTATTTTCATTTTGGATGATCTGACCTCTGGTGAAAGTGGGGTGTTATTATTATTATTATTGTGTTACTGCCGATTTCCCCTCTTATGGCTGTTAGCATTTGCCTTATGTATTGAGGTGCTCCTATGTTGGATGCATAAATATTTACAATTGTTATATCTTCTTCTTGGATTGATCCCTTGATCATTATGTAGTGTCCTTCTTTGTGTCTTGTATTAGTCTTTGTTTTAAAGTCTATTTTGTCTGATATGAGAATTGCTACTCCATCTTTCTTTTGATTTCCATTTTCATGGAATACCTTTTTCCATCCCCTCACTTTCAGTCTGTATGTGTCCCTAGGTCTGAAGTTAGTCTCTTGTAGACAGCATATATATGGATCTTGTTTTTGTATCCATTCATCCAGTCTATGTCTTTTGGTTGGAGCATTTACTCCATTTACATTTAAGGTAATTATCAATATGTATGTTCCTATTACTATTTTCTTAATTGTTTTCGGTTTGTTGTTTTAGGTCCTTTTCTCTTGTGTATCCTGCCTAGAGAAGTTCCTTTAGCATTTCTTGTAAAGGTGGTTTGGTGGTGCTGAATTCTCTTAGCTTTTGCTTGTCTGTAAAGGTTTTAGTTTCTCTGTTGAATCTGAATGATATCCCTGCTGGGCACAGTAATCTTGGTGGTAGGTTTTTCCCTTTCATCACTTTAAATATGTCCTGCCACTCCCTCTTGGATTGCAGAGCTTCTGCTGAAAGATCAGCTATTAACCTTAGGGGGATTCCCTTGTATCTTATTTGTCGCTTTTCCCTTGCTGCTTTTATTATTTTTTCTTTGTATTTAACTTTTTTTTTTTTTTTTTTTTTGCGGTACGTGAGCCTCTCACTGTTGTGGCCTCTCCTGTTGTGGAGCACAGGCTCCAGACGTGCAGGCTCAGCAGCCATGGCTCACAGGCCCAGCCGCTCTGCGGCATGTGGGATCCTCCCAGACCGGGCACGAACCTGCGTCCCCTGCATCGGCAGGCGGACTCTCAACCCCTGTGCCACCAGGGGAGCACTGTATTTAACTTTTGATAATTTGATTAATATGTGTTTTGGCGTGTTTCTCCTTGGATTTATCCTGTATGGGACTCTCTGCACTTCCTGGACTTGATTGACTTTTTCCTTTCCCATATTAGGGAAGTTTTCAACTATAATCTCCTCAAGTATTTTATAAGTCCCTTTCTTTTTCTCTTCTTCTTCTGGGACCCCTATAATTCGAATGTTGGTGCATTTAATGTTGTCCCAGAGGTCTCTGAGACTGTCCTCAATTCTTTTCATTCCTTTTTCTTTATTCTGTTCTGCACTAGTTATTTCTGCTATTTTATCTTCCAGGTCACTTATCTTTTCTTCTGCCTCACTTATTCTGCATTGATTCCTTCTAGAGAATTTTCAATTTCATTTATTGTGTTGTTCATCATTGTTTGTTTGCTCCTTAGTTCTTCTAGGTCCTTGTTAAATGTTTCTTGTATTTTCTCCATTCTATTTCCAAGATTTTGGATCATCTTTACTCTCATTATTCTGAAATCTTTTTCAGGTAGACTGCCTATTTCCTCTTCATTTGTTTGGTCTGGTGGGTTTTTACCTTGCTCCTTCATCTGCTGTGTGTTTCTCTGTCTTCTCATTTTACTTAACTTACTGTGTTTGGGGTCTCCTTTTCACAGGCAGGTTCGTAGTTCCTGTTGTTTTTGGTGTCTGCCCCCAGTGGTTAAGGTTGGTTCAGTGAGTTGTGTAGGCTTCCTGGTAGAGGGGACTCTGTGTTCTGGTGGATGAGGCTAGATCTTGTCTTTCTGGTGGGCAGGTCTGCGTCTGTTAGTGTGTTTTGGGGTGTCTGTGACCTTATTATAATTTTAGACAGCCTCCCTGCTAATGGGTGGGGCTGTGTTCCTGTCTTGGTAATTGTGTGTCATAGGGTGTCCAGTACTGTAGTTTGCTGGTCGTTGAATGGAACTGGATCTTAGCGTTGAGATGGAGATCTCTGGGAGAGCTTTCACCGTTTGATATTACGTGGAGCTGGGAGGTCTCTGGTGGATGAATGTCCTGAACTCGGCTCTCCCACCTCAGAGGTTCAGGCCTGACACTCAGCTGGAGCACCGAGACCCTGTCAGCCACATGGCTCAGAAGAAAAGGGAGAGGGCTTCCCTGGTGGTGCAGTGGTTGAGAGTCCGCCTGCTGATGCAGTGGACGTGGGTTCGTGCCCCGGTCCGGGAAGATCCCACATGCCGCGGAGCAGCTGGACCCGTGAGCCATGGCAGCTGAGCCTGCGCGTCTGGAGCCTGTGCTCCGCAACGGGAGAGGCCACAACAGTGAGAGGCCCGCGTACAGCAAAAAAAAAAAAAAGAAGAAGAAAAGGGAGAAAAATAAAATCAAGTTATTAAAATCAAAAATAATTATTAAAAATAAAAGAAATTAAAAAGTAGTTTAAAAAGAAGAAAGCACCCAAACCAAAAAACAATTCCACCAATGATAACAAGTGCTAAAAACTATACTAAAAACAAACAAACAAAAAAAAAACAACGGACCAACGGAACCCTATGACAAATGGTAAAAGAAAGCTATACAGACAACATCACACACAGAAGCATACACATACATACTCACAAAAAGAGAAAATGGAAATAAATATATATATTGTTGCTCCCAAAGTCCACCACCTCAGTTTTGGGCTGATTCGTTTTCTATTCAGGTATTCCACAGCTGCAGGGTACATCAAGTTGATTGTGGAGATTTAATCCACTGCTCCTGAGGCTGCTGGGAGAGATTTCCCTTTCTCTTCTTTGTTCACATGGCTCCTTGGGTTCAGCGTTGGATTTGGCCCCGTCTGTGCATGTAGGTCGCCTGAGGACGTCTGTTTCCACCCAGACAGGACGTTGTTAAAGGAGCAGCTGATTAGTGGGCTCTGGCTCACTCAGGCCGGGGGGAGGGAGAGGCACAGAGTGCGGGGTGAGCCTGTGGTGGCCGAGGCCGGCGTGACGTTGCGACAGCCTGAGGCGCACCGTGTGTTCTCCTGGGGAAGTTGTCCCTGGATCACGAGACTGTGGCAGTGGCAGGCTGCACAGGCTCCCAGGAGGGGAGGTGTGGATAGTGACCTGTGCTTGTACACAGGCTTCTTGGTGGCTGCAACAGCAGCCTTAGCGTCTCATGCCCGTCTCTGGGGTCTGCACTGATAGCCGCGGCTCATGCCCGTCTCTGGAGCTCATTTAGGCGGTGGTCTGAATCCCGTCTCCTTGTGCACCCTGAAACAATGGTCTCTTGCCTCTTAGACAGTTCCAGACTTTTTCCCAGACTCCCTCCCAGCTAGCTGTGGTGCAGTAGCCCCCTTCAGGCTGTGCTCAGGCAGCCAACCCCAGTCCTCTCCCTGGGTTCTGACCTCTGAAGCCCGAGCCTCAGCTCCCAGCCCCCGTCTGCCTTGGCGGGTGAGCAGACAGGCCTCTCGGGCTGTTGAGTGCTGGTCGGCACCGATCCTCTGTGTGGGAATCTCTCCACTTTGCCCTCCGCACCCCTGTTGCTGTGCTGTCCTCCATGGCTCTGCAGCCTCCCCCCCGCCACCTCTGTCTCTGCCAGTGAAGGGGCTTCCTAGTGTGTGGAAACCTTTCCTCCTTCACAGCTCCCTCCCAGAGATGCAGGTCCCATCCATATTCTTTTGTGTCTGTTTTTTCTTTTTTCTTTTGCCCTACCCAGGTACGTGGGGGAGTTGCTTGCCTTTTGGGAGGTCTGAGGTCTTCTGCCAGCGTTCAGCAGGTGTTCTGTAGGAGCTGTTCCATCTGTAGATGTATTTCTGGTGTATCTGTGGGGAGGAAGGTGATCTCCACGTCTTACTCTTCTGCCATCATGAACGTCTCCTGGCTGTTTCATTTTTGACTAATTATTTAGCCTCTTTATGCCTCTACTTTTTTCACAGTAAGTGGCATGGAAACCTTCCCACCCAGGTTCTCTTTTTCACTGTATGCAGCCAGGCAACTGTTCCTCAACCTCAGCTCTGTGAGAAAGGGGATATGTTTTCCTCCAAACTCCAGAACTCCACACCCCAGAGGCCCTCCTTTGGTCATGCTGCCTCTCCCCTTCTGCCTAGTTTATTCTTTTTTATATCTTCTCAGTACACACTATCCATCATACTAGTGAGAATTTGGAATATTCCAAGTAATGATCACAATATCCTTTATATCTTAACTAAAAACAATAACAGAAATTTCTATAATAGGATATAAAATTTGAGGTAGAAAATGTTATTATTTCTTAGTAACCAGTGCTTGACATTCTTGTTGAATTGAATGAAGACATTGCTGTCAAGTAAATATATGTATATTTATGATTTCTTTTCCTGACAGCATTAATGTCAATCCCTGTGCGTAAGCTTCTCTTGAATGTGACACATTTATCCACAATCTTACTTACTTATCCACAATCTCTTTCTTGTCATTATTTTCTGCCAAGAACTAGAACAGACTTTGACCACTGTGCAGAGGGGTTTTCCTGAGTAACACGTTATCAGATATTGATGAATTGCTTCAGCAGGTTTGGGGGGCTTGAGAAAAGTGACTCTGATTACAGAGCCAACACCTGAATCTGTCACCCTGAGGAGACACTAATGCCAGCCGTTCTCTGTGGGTGACCTTCCATTAGCAAGTTTGGTCTTGTTGATTATCTCGAATTTGGCAGTGAATCTGAATAATATATGGATGACTTACATAGTCTCATTGCCTTTTCTCTTTATGAATAACAGCTGTTCTCATGGCATAAAATCCTGAAGTTTAACACTGAAGTTTGATCTAGAATGTTAAGTAGTAAACACTTTTGGAAGCACCTAAGCTGATCTTTTTTGATAAAAAGCAGTGATCAGGGGCTTCCCTGGTGGTGCAGTGGTTGAGAGTCCGCCTGCAGATGCAGGGGATGTGGGTTCGTGCCCCAGTCCGGGAAGATCCCACATGCCTCTGAGCGGCTGGGCCCATGAGCCATGGCCGCTGAGCCTGCGCGTCCGGAGCCTGTGCTCCGCAACGGGAGAGGCCACAACAGTGAGAGGCCTGCATACCAAAAAAAAAAAAAAAAAAGCAATGATCAGTCTCCAACTTTTACCAACTCTTGGGAATAGAAATCTGATCTTGAGCCTTGAAAATTTCAAAATTATGGTGATCAACACCTTCAGTCCTTGTCTTCGGGTTTGCTAAATTATTTTTTAACAAGGCTATGAATGTAGAATTTTCTAGATATATAAATGTTTTATACTGAAGCTATCCATTGTCAGGGAAGGAAAACATATTTATACATGAAGTCAGCTGTATTTCATGTCCTTGATAGAGTCTTTGATGTTGTATATCCACCTTGTAAAATATAGTGACTTGCCTCCTACTGACATACATTGCTGTGGGGGGGGGCAATAGTTTTTGTGTAGGTCACATGAAATTAGGTGGTGAATATCAGCTTTGGGGTAGTTATATGGGTTCTGTAACTCCCCATTTAATTATATTCAAATAGGCATTACACTCAGTAAAAACGTCAAAATACAAATAACCAGAAAGTCACCAAAAAACTGGTGAATATCTCTGAAATGAAGTCATCAAACATGACACAGTAATTTCTCAAATGGGGTGGGGTGCAGGGAAAGAGTTGCTAAAATAAGATCTGTGAGGTCTTTTTTTTTTTTTTCTTGCGTTATGCGGGCCTTTCACTGTTGTGGCCTCTCCCGTTGGGGAGCACAGCCTCCGGACGCACAGGCTCAGCGGCCATGGCTCACGGGCCCAGCCACTCCGCAGCATGTGG
Source organism: Pseudorca crassidens (assembly GCF_039906515.1). NCBI lineage: Eukaryota > Metazoa > Chordata > Mammalia > Artiodactyla > Delphinidae > Pseudorca > Pseudorca crassidens. The sequence continues at coordinate 22,336,708 of NC_090301.1, forward strand.
GATCTTCCCGGACCGGGACACGAACCCGCATCCCCTGCATCAGCAGGCAGACTCTCAACCGCTGCGCCACCAGGGAAGCCCAATCTGTGAGGTCTTTTTCACACCAAAATGTAGTTTTCTTTTCAATGATAGATACATAGCAATTGGAGAAAACTTTCCATAGTCAATCTTCACTCCATGCTGATTTTTTTTACTTTGACCCACACATTTATTCCTATGGAAACATAGATTGTGTCTTTACTGCAAAGGGTGGCAGGGTCTGGGAGGAGAGAAGTAGTAGGAGAGAAGAGGGTGAGGAAAACGGCAAAGTTAGGAGGAAAAGTCACAGGATTTCCACAGTGGTGATTAGCTTAAGGCCCACAGCTTAGACTCTTGCCAGTCAGGTAGCTGTTTCCATGGTAACAACTGGAGCAGCAGAGTTATCAAAATGTAATGAGTTGCAAAGGCAAAAAGTAAAATTCACAATTTTGCTTGTAGAGCAAAAGATTTGGCACGTTCCCTTTTTTTTTTTCCTGGACAAGTTAGGTTTAAATTGGGGGGCATTGAAAATCCTTGATTTTACAAAAAAAGTACTGGATTATAAAGCTGTTAGTGGAACATTTCTTTTGTTCTTTTTTTAAATGGAATTTACATTCATAAGCTTAACATTAAGAGTTGTTAAAACTAGAAACCAGGTACAAATTCAAGTCACCAAATTCAAGACACCCAAGGTCCTAGGGACTTCAGATCTTTCAGAATCCGTTTGAGTTAATGCACAAACATGCTGGTCTGTTTTTCTACCTTGGTGGAATGCCTTGGTCTCTAGGGATATCACTGGGTTACTAAAGAATATCAACTGAGAGAGAGAGAGGTATAGATTACCTGAGATACATGAGTTCATTTTGGGTTCATGGACATCTTTTTGGAAAACAAAGATGACAAACCTGACCTAAGCTGTTGGGGATTTTAAGGAGGGGAATGTTATGTCAAAAGGCAGAAAGTCCCCCTTCAAAGTTTGCTTGTTTTAAATTCTTAGGAATCAGGTCTATTCTATTTATCTCGGGAATATGAATACTGATTGTGTTGTTCATTCATGTTTAGTAAAAATATTATGGAGTTTTATTACCTCAGTCCCTACATTGAATTTGAAGTAAACCATGGGTTTTCACCAGCTTGAAATGTTCATGCCTGCACAAATGTCAAATTCATGTTGTAAAATTCTGCAGGGGATACCGTAAATTTTGATGATCTATTCTAAACTAGTTTAATCTGGAGACATCACTTAGATACCAGTTATAAAATGAAGTTGTCAATAAACAAAACAAACCTCACCATCCAAATCATTCATTATATTGGGGCACTCTGGGAATATACGATCTAAGATAGACTGGAATAAATGGTCGTATTAATTTCACATAGCAAGCATGGACAAATACTAGACTTAGATAAATCATTAAAATGCTTGGTTCCATGTGTATGAAGAGTCTCATGGACAGTTTGGAATGATACAGGAATAATTGTTATTTAAGTGTATATTAGCTTAAGAAGGAGCTAACACTTTTTCCTTTTTTCAGTACATGAAGATGATGGGTGTAAACTCCTGCAGCCACTTTTTTGCCTGGATTATAGAGAGTGTTGCATTTTTACTGGTTACCATCATCATCCTCATCATTATACTCAAGTTTGGCAATATTCTTCCAAAAACAAATGGGTTCATTTTGTTCCTGTATTTTTCGGACTATAGCTTCTCAGTTCTTGCCATGAGCTACCTTATCAGTGTCTTCTTCAACAACACCAACATTGCAGCTCTGATTGGAAGCCTCATCTACATCATTGCCTTTTTTCCATTTATTGTTCTGGTTACAATTGAGAATGAGTTGAGCTGTATAATAAAAGTATTCATGGTGAGTCAGCTGTCACAACTGAATGGCCAGGGTGTGAAAGGAGTGGACCTTTTTTGGTGGTCTTGGCTCTCCAACTGAGAATACACTTATCTAAATGTAAAAGTTCAGTGTTTGCAAAATATAAGTAACTGTCCTGATGAGAGTCAGTTACATTATTGTCTACCATACAAGTGTAAGACTATGAAAAGAAAACTTTTTCTCCACGGTTTCTAAAACTATAATATGTGATGCTACTATAAGATAGTACCTGAAGAAAGAACAGTAAGAATGTAGTACATCAGGTTTTGAAGATCATCAAGAATTCTGACTTCTCTTTGGCCCAATTCCTTAAATATCTTAGAGCCTCTATAGCTGGCATTGTTCTCATAAATGAATAATTCTCATGGTTTTTATGACATATAATATAACATACAGGCATAAAGACAAATACGCTGAGAGCATATAATCAACTTTGAATTCTTTCCTGCTTTTTCAATTAAAGTACTAAATTAATTTAAGAATTTTAACAAAAGCATTAAGTTTACTGACTTTGAAATTTGGAAAGCAGAAGTAAAGCTCATCATTGACTGCGAGCCATGTTAAAACTTTGCTGTTTATGGAAATAGAAAGTGATAAATAACTTTCATTTGACATTGACCACCTTGAGTTTAAACAACATCTAAATTTTTAATTTGTTGCATTATTAGTAGTCAATTGACAGTATATTTTCGTGCATAAAACTTCGATCACTTGAAGTCAATCTCTGAAGTACAAACATCTTCTGGCCCCTAACATTTCATTTGATATTAGCCTTAACATTGCATTACCCTATTATTAGTGGTTTTATAAATTGCTAAGCAACATTTAATAAGTTTAGATATATATATTTTGGATTTTTGATAAATATTTTTCAAATTATAATTTTACTGCTTTTGTTTTCTGCTATTTCCTCTCCTATTCTTCCAGAGTTGTAGCATGCTTGGTAAGGGACCTCTGTGATTTTAAATATGCTTAGAGAGTTAACGTCAGTTTTATCTATATAAGTGCCCAAAGTTTTAAGTATGTTAAGATCCCTCTGGGCGAAATGTGTGAAATCTACAAGAACTATCATTGCCATTGATTTTCTTCACAGAACCTGCTGTCCCCAACAGCTTTCAGCTATGCAAGTCAGTACATTGCACGATATGAGGAGCAGGGCATTGGTAGGTTCACTTCCTTTACAACTGGATTTTATCTTTCACACCTGCAATATGTCTCACAAAAAGAATAAATCTATGTGTTCACTTCTTAGGTCTTCAGTGGGAAAATATGTACAGTTCCCCAGTTCAGGATGACACCACTTCGTTTGGCTGGCTATGCTGTCTAATCCTAGCCGACTCTTTCATTTATTTCCTTATTGCTTGGTATGTCAGGAACGTTTTCCCAGGTACAAACATGCTTCCTATAGATACATGCTTTTTTATGGTAATAAATTATATTTATTATAAATCTGCTAATATATATTTTCTAATATTTTTCTTTGCCACATATCATCTCCAAAAAGAAACACTGAAATCCCAAAACTAAACAAAATTTTCCAGGAGGAGATAATGCACTGTTGAGTTTTTTCTCTGATGTTCCTTTAAAGGATAGCGTGAATTAAGGAGCATGGAATCCAGTCTTTCCAAATGGGAGAACAAGATATCATAAGGCAAAAATCAAGTCTCCTAATTCTAAGGAGAGCTTATCCGGTTCTAATGGAACAAGACTGGTGGGATTCCCCTCCTAGGTCTCAAGTGGTTAAAACTTCAACATGATCAGGAGTTTTTCCACTAAGTCTTATTTATATTTGTACGTTTTTGATGCTATAAATGAATAAAAGACTATTATTCTATTCCAGTTACATAAAATTTCTGTAAAAGAGAGGTATATAGAGACAAAGCAGATCAGTGATTGCCTGTAACTTGGGTTGAAAGTAGGGATTATCTGCAAAGGGCATGGGAGAAAGTTTTGGAGTTATTGGAATTTTTGGATTGTGGTTATGGTTGCACAACTTTATTTACTAAAAATCGTCTCACTCTACACTTACAATGATTAAATTTTATGGTATGTAACTATACCCAATGAAGCTGTTTAAGAAAGAAAGAATTTTTTAAAAGGCTATCTTTTTTACTTTACTTTGGAAACTGAGACCACAAAAAAATAAAAATACTTCCTGAACGCTGTATAGTAAGTACTCTGTTATTTAGCTTCTGATGCTTAATATTAGCAATCAATTAATTACTTTTCCTAATACAATTACTTTTCCTAATACAATTTTTCCTAATACTTTTTCCTAATACTTTTCCTAATACAATTACTTTTCCTAATACATTTTTGTTACAGGTACATATGGTATGGCAGCTCCATGGTATTTTCCATTCCTTCCTTCCTATTGGAAGGAGCGGTTGGGATGCGCAGAAGTGAAGCATGAGAAAAGCAATGGCCTTATCTTTACTAATATCATGATGCAGAACACCATCCCATCTGCCAGTAAGACAAGTAGGTCAACAACATGCATTATTATGAGAGAAGTGATATAAAATTTACATGACTAGTGATTTTAATTATCTTTTTCTAAATGGCAAAATTATCCTTTTAGTCATGGATGAATATGTCTACACATATGTGTTGGGACTCTTAGAGAGATTAAATTGTGGCTTTTTCTGAGCTCATTAGCCCAGTTGGTTAGCATATGGTGCTAATTAGGCCAAGATTGCAGATCCCTTTGTGTTCCAGTTAGATTCACACAGAGAGAAACTTTGTTCCTTGGCGCCAGTCTGCACCCCTCACCTCAGCCGTCTGTCACTAGTCATAAGGAGTAACCAAGTAACAAGTATGGATAATTTAGCCTAACCCGTCAGCAACACTGAACACACAGTTTAAGGCTCATGTTTTACTGACATTGGGTGAGCAGTGTCAGCTTCATAAAGTAAGGATGACCCATATAAGTGGTCCTTCTGTGATGCCTGAAGGAAATGTGGAGAGTAATTAATGAACCGATTCTATAAACCACAGATCTGAGCGAGCCTTGTCACTGTAGACATTTATTCTGTAAGTAGATATCATCCTGTCCAATTGGAGGACCAAGCCTTAAAATTGTGTTTTGAGTATTTGAGATCTGTGGAATAAAGGAGAATTCATTATTATGATACTATATTCTGAGACTCCTTTTTCTGACAGGGAAGGGCAATATAAACCTTAGAGTGTGTTTCCACGCCCTCATTCATTTTTGAAACAAGTGAGAAGGCTGAAGACTATAGTAGATCATTTATTCCTGGAATGATTTTTTACTTTGAGGCTTGTGCTTTTATAGTCTTCAATTTTTAATTAATGAAAAGTCTAACTCTAGCTTCATTTATCTTCCTTGTGAGCTTACAAGTCTTTTCTTAATTTCTTTCCAGGTCCTCAATACGTGTTTCCCTCCAACACTGAGTCTGAACCTAAAGATCTCACAGTTGGGGTTGCCCTGCATGGGGTCACAAAGAACTATGGCTCAAAAATTGCTGTTGCTAACCTCAGTCTGAACTTTTATGAAGGACATATTACTTCATTGCTGGGGCCCAATGGCGCTGGGAAAACTACTACCATGTATGTTACTTTTCAACACTTAGGTGTCATGGAAGCATATTACTTAATGTTTCCTCACTTCTTTCATAAATATAAAGTTGTTACAACTCCCAGATGGATTAAGATAGCTCAAGTTGTTTCCTGGAAAATGGAGTCCAAGTCAAAGGTCCGAATTGTGAGCTCAAAGTCCAGATCAGACCCACCAGATAGGTTTATTTGCTCTACCTAATATTGGCACACTGGTACTTCTTAAAATTTCTAATTTCAGTGCCAGCATTTAAAAATGGGAGAGTTCGCCAATACATATAAATATTCCTGCTATCTCTTAGATAATAGGAAGTTCTGGCAACATTGGATCTACAGGCTTCGGTAGAGACAATTGTTTGGGGCTTGTTAGTGACTGTTCTCAAAGGGGCCATCTACTTTCTGGTTCATCCCTGGTCCCCACCTATCTTTACTGCCTCATACATTCAGTCTATTTCATTTCTTTGCATTTTTATCCTGGCCCATGTACCACTTCGGGTTCACAAACCTTGGTATAAACACACTCAGCCCCAGCCACTCTATTACAGAGAGCCCTTACCTTGATTCCTGAAGAAAGAAAAGGATCACCAGCTATCAGATATAGATCAGAAAGGCCACAAGTGGTACGTGGGCTGCTCTTTCTCTCTCTTCAGTTAACTAGCATTTTCCTGTATCCTAATGGAGAAGATTCAAATGTTTTTAAAGTGACATTCTGTTGAATTTTTTTCTGTGACTCACCTCCAGTGCTCTACTAGGCTTAGCTTGGAGTCAGCTCTAAGATGCTGTTGGTGCTTTAGGCCTTATTTGAGAACAAGTGTCTGTTGTTGGATATGCTATTTGCTATCATCATGAGTAAGCTCAGTGACTGCCAGAACATATACAAATTAATCTTTAGTAAATAAAAGGGGACAAAGGAAAGTTATGAAATGAGTGAACATGCAGCTACTCTCATTTATATGACCTGTTTCAATTCAGAGTTGGCTTTCTAGTAAGAATACAATGCTTAAAATGTAAGATTTCTAACAGGTAACAAGAGGACAATGAAGAAAAGTGATGGAGAAGGATTTTGAAGAGGCTATAATTTTAGCTGAGAAAGTCCCCATTTCAGTTTTCTGAATATAAAGAAATATGTTATTTGATTTTAATGTGTATTTATGGGAAGAATTACATATTATATTGATTCCCTATTTAATCCACAATAGTCATTTAAGATCTATTACGTGCAAGACACTAGTTAGGTACTGAGGGTGGTGAGATAACAAGTCCTTTCCCTGACCTCATGGAGCTTACATTTTAGTGGAGAAGATGGATATTAAATAACTTCCCAGTTTACGGACCATCTGAAATATGAGGAGTTTGTAGGTGAGAATATTTTCGTCACAGGGTAGAGTAAGGGACTTAAGATGACCAAAGTTCATGTGGAAAACAGAAATTTGAGGCTTAATTGCGTATGGGTACTACCTGATGCCAGGGAAGTGCAGGAGTTTGCTCAAGGAGGGAGTGCATTTGCAGTTAAAAAGCGCAACCATTTCTGTCATTGCTACCACCATCACCCCACCACTATCATCATCATCATCACATAGTGTTTCTATCACACTCTAAATTATTGGAGGCATAAAAGTAATTTTAATTTTTATTCCCAATTAATCCCATTGACCTGGCCTGGGAAGATACACTGTAACATTTTTTGCTAACAACTGAGATACATTTAGTCCTAAAATCTAACTCAGAGTTTTGATTCACACCTAATTTATGGTTTCTTCATTCCCAGCTCACTGTTGACTGGGCTGTTTGAGGCCTCAGCAGGTACCATCTTGGTTTATGGAAAAGATATCAAAACAGATCTCCACACCGTGAGGAAGAACCTGGGGGTCTGCATGCAACATGATGTCCTGTTCGGTTACCTCACTACCAAGGAGCACCTCCTCTTATACGGCTCCATCAAAGCTCCTCACTGGACTAAAAAGCAGCTGCACGAGGAAGTAAAAAGGTCAAATATGACAGCAATGAGAACATGCGTGGGTAACTCCTCTCAAAAAGAGGTCAAGGTCTAGTAATAATACCAGTAGGAGACAGTTTCTCAGGAAACAATTGTTTTTAGTTTTTCTACTTTTCTAGTATCGTATACATTTAAGGGCATTATCCTCACTGGCCAGTTATTATACTGGAATTGTTTACCTGTCTTCATCTCTGACTCCCATATTACCCCCAATCCTCTGTTTCTAACCTCTGAGGCTACCATACTGGTCTTTTTTCTTTCTTGCCTGCCTCGGGTCTTAGTTGTGGCACACGGGCTTCTCTCTAGTTGTGGCGTGTAGGTTTTCTCTCTCTAGTTGTGGCACATGGGCTCCCGGGCATGTGGGCTCTGTAGTTTGCAGCATGCAGGCTCTCTCGTTGAGGCACGCAAGCTCAGTAGTTGTGGCACATGGGCTTCGTTGCCCTGCGGCATGTGAGATCTTAGTTCCCCGACCAGGGATCGAACCTGCATCCCCTGCATTGGAAGGTGGATTCTTTACCACTGGACCACTAGGGAAGTCCCTACCATACTGGTCTTAACTGGACTCCTGGCTTCTACTTTCCCTTGTACAGTCTATTCAAAGAGCAGACAAGGTGACCTTTTTAAACTGCAGATCAGACCAGGTCACTCCTTTGTCAAAACCCTCTTATGGCTTCTCACCACACTCTGTGAAACTCAGGAATGTTCTTACCAAGGCCTATGAGGCACTTCCTGACCTGCTTCCAATCCTTTTGATCTTATTTCCTTCTGCTTTTTCCCCATTCACTCTGCTCTAGGCACGCTCACCCAGGTGCACACTTAGTTATGCTAGGCCTGCTCCAGCCTCAGAACTTCCCATGTACCCTCTACTTAGAGCAGCCTTCCCCAGACAGCCCTTTGACTTACTCCTCCACCTTACTGGTCTCTGCTCAAATGTCAGCTTCTCTGAGGGGACTACCATGTGTAGAATAGATGCCTGAAATAGCATATCCCAGGCACTCATCTCATATACCCTGTATTTTTTTTTAATCACACTTATCATGAAATAGCATATTATAAACTTACTTGGGAATGTGTTTATCTACTGAATTTCCCCAGCGTTCCTCCTGATATACACACCTACTAGAACATAATCTCCTAATGGGTTAGGAATGTTATTGGCTCAGTGCTTTTCCACGGCACCTAAAACACAGTCTGGCAGAAAACAGGCAGGTACTCTATAAATATTTGTCAAACGAATGAATAAAATAATGAGCCATGTATTCCTTATGTGGTTTTCTGGGTATTAGTTTTATACCGCCAGCTAGATGATAAGTAACAGAAAACTGTATCATGGATCTTCAATAGTTTACCTTGCTGAGCACATAATAGTTGCTTAGTGAATACCTCTCATTTAGGGTGCTTTTTGTATTTTTCCATTGTTCACATTTTCTGTCTGTAAAAAAATAACCACTATATATCATTTTTTAAGGACTTTAAAAGATACTGGACTATATAGCCATCGTCATAAGAGAGTTGGAACATTGTCAGGAGGAATGAAGAGGAAGTTATCCATATCCATAGCTCTTATTGGAGGATCAAGGGTGGTAATTTTAGATGAACCATCCACTGGAGTTGACCCATGCTCTCGCCGAAGTATATGGGATGTTATATCCAAGAACAAAACTGGTATGAGTATCTTCTTACAACTTCGCCAAGCAACAGTCATAATTTTGCCCTCTGGGATGCACGCAAAGAAGTTAAAGCCTTTTCTGTTTATAATCTCCATTAAAGATCTAAGGTGTGCTCTTCCTTTTGTGAGGTCTTCTCTTCTCCCAGCTAAATTCCTGGATCAGTTAGTTAATATCTATGTAGTGCCCACTGTGAATTGAGCACTTAACTGGCCCTTTTGAGAGCATGCAAATCCAATAGAAGTTCCAAATTCTGCCTAGAGGAGCTTAGAATCTAATTAGAGATACCAAACATACACAAATGAAAATAAACTGAAAACACACTAAATAAGTGCTAACAGGATGTGAAGCAAAGGAGCAATCAGAGTGGAGTGGCTTAATCAGAGAAGAATATTCAAAAAGTCTTTAAAATTACTGCTTTTTCATAGTGAAGGGAGGGAGGGAGAGAGAGAGACAGAAAGAAAGAGAGAGAAGGGAAGTGACAGAAAGAAAGAGAGAGAATGGAAGTGAAGCCAAGGGGACAGACTAAGGGATTAGGAAGAGTTGCCCCCCCCTGCAGAGTGTGGACACTCAGCCTTACAGCATAAGCGATATGTATTTGCTGCCAATTTATAAGAAAAACATTTAGGAATACCCCGTCCGCATTTCTCAGTTTGAAAGCTCATTCTGATCAGTTTTTCAGTTAGCCCATAAAACGTGACTCTCCTCCTCATAAATCACAGGATTTACTTGTGCTAACTCAGTACATCCTGGGAACTGCAGCTTCACTTTTCATTCTTGGTTGTTCTCCTCTGTATTTTCAAGCCAGAACAATCATTCTGTCGACACACCACTTGGACGAGGCTGAAGTGCTGAGTGACCGCATCGCCTTCCTGGAGGAGGGTGGGCTGCGCTGCTGCGGGTCACCATTTTATCTCAAGGAAGCCTTTGGGGACGGGTATCACCTCACACTCACCAAGAAAAAGGTTTGTAGGAGAGAAAACATACCTCATTATGGGACCGTAAATTAAGTTTTGTATGAAACAGAAGCAGAATGTGTCCAACTTTATTCATTGCTAAAATTAATCTGTTAGGGTCATGTTTCTCAAACTGAGCGAGTATCAGAACCACTGAAGGTCTTTTGTTAGACCCAAATTTCTGGCTCCACCCCCAAGAGTCTCTGATTCGGTAAATCTGGCACGAGGCTCCAGAATTTGCTGCATTTCTGCCAAGGTCCACATCAGCCCATGTGCTGCTGCTCCTACTGGTCTGGGATTGCACACTGAGAACCAATGTGCTCGATGAAAGAAAGGTCTGTACTAAGGTTACTGATGGAGGATCAGCCTGTTAGTTTCCCTAGCATTTCAGCCTCTAAGGCTAAAAATTAGGTTTTCCGCTCTATAAAAAGCAAATGAAGAGAACATGCAGTCATGTAATCACTTTCTGATCAGTATTCCTTGAATGGCAATGTGGAGATTAATTCAGACAGGCCAGTGGTGCTTTCACATCTTGGAAGAACAAAAGTGCTTACTAAGGCTCCCTGGACCACCTAAAATAGCATAGGTATCAACACTGTGCCAGAGGTATATGCTATTAGGAAGGTTTTGACCACTATCATTTATTTTATATCTGATCGTCCGGATGTGACTTCCAAAATATAAAAGAGTAGTTCATTGTTATATTCATTAATTCATTCGAAAACTTACGTATTAGGTGCATACGATGTCTTAATATGTGCCCAAGACACTGTTCTAGGTGCTGCGGATACAGCAGTGAACTGATGATATTAAGATCTCTGCCCTCATGGAGTTTATATTCTGATGGGGTGTGGGGAATTCAGGTGGTAAAACTGATAAATATATTATTTAGAATATTAGCAGGTGATAAAGGCTGTGGGTAGAATAAAGCAGAGGAAGGGGCATGGGGAGTGCTGGGCGGTGCCATTTTAAGTAGGGTAGTAAGAGAAGGGGTCTCTGAGAAGGTGACAGTTGAGCCAAGAGTTGAGGCCAGGCAGAGAGTGAGCCATGCCACTATCTGGGGCAAAGGAACAATTGCAAAGGCCCTGAGGAGGAAGCATGCCTGAGCCTGAAGCGTCGGACGACAGAAGGAGTCTGTTGTCACTAGGGTGGGGCACATACATAAGAGGGAAAAGAGGATGGTGAGCAAGGAGGCTGGAGAAGGGACAGGGTGAGGTGAGAGAGGGGAGCCAGTAGAAAGTGACTTATAGGCAAGTAGAGGGGTCCCAAGTGGGACACGAAGCCACAAGAGGAGTGATGTGTTATCACTATGTGGCATAGGTCTGAACTGGCCTAAAAGAACTTGCTACCCTCTGATTGGGGCCCTTGGGCACTACAGTGTAAAGACAAGGGAGTTTTTAACTTCTCTTTTCGTCTCTAGAGTCCAAATGTAAATGCAAGTGCAGTATGTGACACGACAGCTGTGACAGCAGTGATCCAATCACATCTCCCTGAAGCCTACCTCAAGGAGGACATCGGGGGAGAGCTTGTCTATGTGCTTCCTCCGTTTAGCACCAACGTCTCAGGGGCCTATCTTTCACTCCTGAGAACACTGGACAATGGCCTGAGTGACCTCAACATCGGGTGTTATGGCATTTCAGATACCACCATGGAAGAGGTACACCGGGACATTTCCTTTTTGCTTAAAACTGGTTAACTTGCTGTTCCTTTAGAATAAATGTGAACAGTTCTTTTTAGAAAGAAAAGAAATATTTAAAAGTAAACATTTCAGGGCTTCCCTGGTGGTGCAGTGGTTAAGAATCTGCCTGGCAATGCAGGGGACACGGGTTTGAGCCCTGGTCCGGGAAGATCCCACATGCCACAGAGCAACTAAGCCCGTGCACCACAACTACTGAGTCTACGCTCTAGAGCCCGTGAGCCACAACTACTGAGCCTGCGCTCTAGAGCCCACAGGCCACAACTACTGAAGCCCACGTGCCTAGAGCCCATGCTCCACAACAAGAGAAGCCACCGCAATGAGAAGCCTGTGCACCACAACCAAGAGTAGCCCCCACTCCCCGCAACTAGAGAAAGCCACATGCAGCAACGAAGACCCAATGCAACCAAAAATCAATCAATAAATTTTAAAACATAAATAAATAAACATTTCAAGAAGGGAACCAAAAATAAAGATGCTTTTGATTACAAAAAATTTAAAAATAAAAAAAAACATTTTACAAAATCAAAATCTTAAAATTATCTCAATACCGTTGTTATGTAAGACTGACTTCTGAGAACAAACATGTTGCTTCACTTAGAGAACACATATCTTTTACATACAAATATGTTCACTTAAAGTCCCTCTCAAAAATGTTCACTTAAAGTCGTACTTATTTGTCTCAATAAATATGGTAAAAATTTAAAATCAAAATTGAGCTTAGAAACTAGAAAACAGGCCACCATCAAAAAAATCTACAAACAGTAAATGCTGGAGAGGGTGTGGAGAAGAGGGAACCCTCCTGCACTGTTGGTGGGAATGTAAATTGATACAGCCACTATGGAGAACAGTATGGAGGTTTCTTAAAAAACTAAAAATAGAACTACCATACGACCCAGCAATCCCACTACTGGGCACATACCCTGAGAAAACCATAATTCAAAAAGAGTCATGTACCGCAATGTTCATTGCAGCTCTATTTACAATAGGCAGGACATGGAAGCAACCTAAATGTCCATCAAATAAAGAAGATGTGGCACATACATACAATGGAATATTACTCAGCCATAAGAAGAAACAAAATTGAGTTATTTGTAGTGAGGTGGATGGACCTAGAGTCTGTCATACAGAGTGAAGTAAGTCAGAAAGAGAAAAAAAAATACCGTATGCTAACACATATATATGGAATCTTAAAAGAAAAAAAATAAATGGTCATGAAGAACCTAGGGGCAGGACAGGAATAAAGACGCAGACGTAGAGAATGGACTTGACGACACGGGGGAGGGGAAGGGTAAGCTGGGACAAAGTAAGAGAGTGGCATGTACATATATATACACTACCAAATGTAAAATAGATAGCTAGTGAGAAGCAGCCACATAGCACAGGGAGATCAGCTCGGTGCTTTGTGACCACCTAGAGGGTTGGGATAGGGATGGTGGGAGGGAGATGCAAGAGGGAAGAGATATGGGGATATATGTATATGTATAACTGATTCACTTTGTTATAAAGCAGAAACTAACACACCATTGTAAAGGCATTAGACTCCAATAAAGATGTTAAAAAAAAAAAGAAACTAGAAAACACATGCATGTTTTACACTAATGAAGTGTTCTGGCTTCTCTTTCTAGGTCTTTCTGAACTTGACTAAAGGGTCACAGAAAAATAATGATATGAGTTTTGAGCACTTAACACAAAAGAAAATTGGAAATTCCAGTACCAGTGTCATCTCAACTCATGATGATTTATCTGTGAGCAGCAGCAATTTCACAGACAGAGATGGTATAATAAATCTAATGTGCACATTTTGCTTAATTCCAATAAATGACCTAAGGGAGAAAAATCACAGGACAGATTTTTTTTTTTAATTCAACTTTAAATTTTCTTTCTAAATTTAAAAAGACTAAAGAAATATAAGCTTTCTTTTTTATATACAAAATATTTATTAAACCCAATTGAATCCTCTGTTTCATAAACATTTTGAAGAATGTGAAAGAACTTCCTTGTTAGGGTGGTGATTAGTTTTTCTTCTAGCCACCAGAAGTCATTTTCAGGATATGACTTACTACAACTCCAGAGTTGTGTTCAACGAGTTAAAATCCTTCTTGTAATTGGTGGTGTCCAACAGTGAGCCAAGTTACCTTCTAAGGTAGCTCACTCATTGCTATTACACATGTTCAAGTGATAGTCATAGTCAAAAAAAGTTTTTTTGTAAAAAAGAGTCATCCCTCTTTATGGGACCTCATTGGAAAACATGACTAACCTTCCCCCACCTCTGAGTGATTCATATGCTGAGAAAATTCAGGCTCTGAGAAGATGCTTTTGGGAGAGGGTCTCTGAATTGGTAAAGTTGGACTTGATGGTTAAGAATCTATAATAATAGGTTTCCCCACAGTTCTTCACATAAGATATGTTTGGAAAATCATGTTTCTTGACATGACTTTGAGGGATTGGGTTCTTTTGAAAATAACTTTTATCCTGTCTTATTATCTTTCTGACAGTTAATTTATGCCTTTGGAAACACTATTTACTTAAGGAAGCATATAGTAAAATCATGTATAAACGATGGAGTAGTCATTTCAACAGTTTGCTTAAATTGGGAAAAATTTCTAGGAATAGAACTTTTGATTAAACATTTGCTTGGCTCTAAAACTCAGAAAAGATAATCTCTAATGTTTGTGTAATTCTGGAACTTGGGAGTCTCATTTGTCCTCTGCTAGATTCCTCAGGTATCATCTTTTGGGAATATAATTGTCGAGACTATGGAATGGAAGACTTTGATTAGAGAGTGGTCATCTGCTTCAGGAAGTAAATGTTATGTATTTGCCTCTGCATTTGTCTCATAATTTGAAACTATTCTTCAGTCAGAATGTTCCCCTCATTGACATTATCATTTAGAAAGCACATTTGCTCCATTTGATACACCTGTAAGTCATCGACATGTAATTTCTCAAGAAACAGAAAAGCATACTAATTAACTTAAAATATTCAGCTCCTTCTGCAGTTCCCCTTTGCAGAGGTATGAGTTTGCATTTAAACTTGTTCACTCTATTTAATTGGAATTCATTTTAAATTAAGCAGCTTTGTATTTTTCCTTATCAGCTAAATGAAGATCATGATTTTTGTGCTGCATAATTTGTGATGGAGAATTAAAAATATCCACAGAGTTGACAAATACTGTCATCTTATCACATGTAAAGGAGCGCTTGGTGGCAGGCCTTCGGAGGGAATGTTATACTTGAAACTATTTTTAGAGGGGCTGCTGAAATTATTAGTTGTACGAGCAGTGTTGAGGAAGCAACAGTTTATGGCCTCCACAGCTGCTCTCACTCTCAGAAGCCTTCCGATATCTTCTCAGCACCTGAAGAGCATTTCAGGGCAGTGTGGGGTGGGTTTGGGAGGAAAGAGGGTAGACATTTTTTTCCAATGAGTTCTTTTTTGTGACTCACGTGGTAAAAATATAGTTTTGAAACGCCATATAATCAGTCCAGATTTCTAAAAGGAATGTAATGAATAAGTATTTGAACGAGAATTATACTTTGGAGGAGAGCATTTTCCTTTTCCTATGTTTGAGGTGACTTCACTGGACCTCACATTACAATGAGAGCCAATTACACTTACCATCACTAAGTTGCCCACAATAGGAATGAGTTAGACTAGGCTGATATTCTGGTTTCTATTTATTTTATTTGAATTCAGTCTTTTGATAGAAGCTACCTCTTGAATATTAGTAATTAGTAATAATACTGATTCTGCATTGAGACTTTAAGAGATTGGGAACAATATTCATTTATAAAATTCTAGATATCTCACTTTGACATGTAAAAGTACTATGTATATGACAGAGAATATTTTGCGTATAGTAATTTATAATTTTCAAAGCACTTTTACAGAAGCTGTATGAGATGGAGAGGCTCGGGCCCAAAGCTGATCAATGAAGAGCTGAACTTCAAATGCAAATCTTTAAAATATAAGCTTTTCCTACCATGCCACATATACCGTTCATCTATAGGTTCTGAAGTTTCTTTAGTTCTGGATTTAGCAGGATTTCCCAGAACCGTATTAAATTTTTTTTTTTTTTTAATCAGACAAAATCCTGACCAGAGGAGAGAGATTGGATGGTTTTGGACTGTTACTGAAGAAAGTAATGGCTATACTCATTCAGAGGTTCCACCACACCCGCAGGAACTGGAAAGGTTTCATAGCTCAGGTTATTCTCCCCATCATCTTTGTAACCACTGCCATGGGCTTTGGTACGCTAAGAAGTTCCAGCGACAGCTATCCAGAGATCCAGATCTCCCCATCTCTTTACGGTACCTCTGAACAGACAACCTTCTATGCGTAAGTTTCTTCCCTTTAACTAAAACAACATTTCCACATACCTCCAGAGGTACATTGTGCCTGTGAATGCCGTGTAGTGCTAAAGAACCTAGTAGCCACAGTACCTGATCCTGCCAAAGGAATACACAGTTTGATTTATTGCAGCGTGATACTCCTTTTTGTGTTTGTCTAAAAATAAGGTTATAGTACATCTTTATTTTTAATTATGAGACTTTAATCAGGAAAGCCAGGTTAGGTATGGCTTCCCAATCTGTTGTAATATATAGCAAATAGCTTTTTATTGAATATTGACTAGCAGCGTCAGAATTCTGTATAATATAATGTTATATATACAGTAGGTGATCACTAAATGCATGTGACAAATAATAAGGCAGCCAAATAGAGACATGTGCTTATTTTTTTGGTGACCATTCTTTTTTCTGAGTCTGAGTCTTTCTTAGATTTTTAAGAAAGCAGTCCTGTAGACAGCATATTTCATTTCTTCAAATTATTTATGAGCATGAGTTTAATATGGGAGACTAGTGGAGGAATCGTGAATTTGTTTCTATCCTTTAATATTACAGAAATTCTCACCCAAGCACAAAAGAACTGGTCTCAGCAATGTGGAGCTTCCCTGGCATTGACAACATGTGTTTGAATATCAGTGATCCGTAAGTGGTTCTTGTGGGGTTTTTTTTTTCAGCATTCCAGTTGCATGTGTGCATGTGTATGCGTGTGTGTATGTATGTGGGGGAGTGTGGTTAAGTGAGTGTGTGTGATTTGGCTGGAGGAGGTCAGCACCCTGATTGAACTCTAGCTTTAACAGATTTTATCTACTTCCTTTAGTTCATTCCATGGTTATGCTATACTGTAATAATAAAGAGGTGCTTTATACCTTGTAAGGTTCGTTTGTGTACATATTTTCATTAAACAGTCACAACCACCCTGTGAATTATTAATCTCATTTTTAAGATGAAGAAACTGAGGCTCATGTGGACTAAGATACTTGTCTAAAGAAATCTAGAAAGTAGGTTGTGTAGCTAAAGCTGAGACCCACATCTTCCGAGCTCAGTCCCCATGCTTTTGCACTACATAGTGTTGCTTATTGAAACTTCCAGGATAGTACATGACACGTGGAAACCTGACCTCTGTGCATTATTTTGCTAAAGTATCCCCTTCCCTTCAGAGGAGAGGATGAGAAGAGCAAAGAAAATAAAGGGGTCCAAAAAGTTCCATCCTGCCATATGAAGACAATTCAATGAGCTTTGGTTTCTTCACTGTTTAATCTTGAAGTGCTCTCCCTCAATCTCCCACAAAATGTCAGATCACTTGGAAATGGTTGTGCCATGTATATTCAAGTTATGAAAAGTCAGTAAACTGAACTTAGGACTATACACCTGAATTTAATACCAAATACTCACTTATGTGCTCATACATAAACATGCGAATGTACACATACCTCACTTCAATATCATTTTTACTTGCAGAAGGTGTTTAAAGAAAGACAGTCTGGGAAAATGGAACAGCAGTGAAGATCCTATTACTAATTTTGGTGTTTGTTCCTGCTCAGAAAATATCCAGGTAAGATGGAATTCGCTTTCAGTGAAGTAGAAAAAAGAAAGGAATAAATATCAAAGCTTGAAAGATCTATCTAGGTTACCAAAGAGTTGGTATCATTTCATTGTATGGAGGCTAGTAGCTCAGCGATGTCGACCTGGGCAGCTGAAAAACACTGAACTTCAGGTCACTGTTTTAAATCCATCTCAGGACAAACTTCCCGAGGTAGGTAATTCTATGACAGTCTTTGTGGAAACTGACAGAAAATGAGTTTTTGGTCTCAGTTCAGTTGTAACCAGAAAGCTCTGTGTTTCACATAACTGTCATATTTGAAAACACAGTGAGACTGCTACTATAGTGGTCATCTGGGAAGTTAGTAATGTGTAAGTCCAGAACAGAACTCTGTATGTCTCCAAGCAGCACTTCCAGGATGCAAGAAAAATCCATGTCCTGAAAGAAACATTAAAGATTCTCCAGCCAACACCCTGTCTGTATTCTATAAATACACACCTTAGTTTTCTAGGCCTATCAATTCAATAAACTGTAAGGAAAACAAATTCACTGGGGAAATTAAAGATTGTTGAAGAAAAGAGGTAACTATTAGTTTCTGAGAGTCACTATATTGTCAACTTACCTCTCAATAGGGGAGGAATCTAGCAATATTTTCTTCAAAGTGACATATGATTACGTCCTAAACTGTCTTGGTACAGTATTTTAAAATAAAGATGTTTTCAGTAAATGCAGCCTATTTTTGTGGTCTCACATAAGACGGTTACTAACAATAAAAGCTGGGATCAAGCAAGCATTTTTTGAAATCCTTGCACATATAAATATTATTCTTGCCCAGTACTCAAAGCATTTTCTAATCCCTTACCTAACCTAGCTAGTTTCTGAAATCCTTCATGTATTTTCTTTAGTTCACAGTAAAAGTCTACTAACTTAGTAACTAACTAACTTAGATAAATTTTAACTAACTAACTTAGATAAATTTTATTAATTAAAAAAACCCAGTAGATTAAAATTTTTTCAACCTTATATTCTGTTGATGGGAATCCAGATTTGTGTAAATAGCTTTTAAAAGAATTGACAGTGTCTACTAATGCTGAAGTTATACATACCCTATGGACTCAGCAATTCCACTCCTGTTATATACCCATCAGAAATGTGAATAAATTCACCAAGAGATATATACTGGAATATTCATAGCAATACCATTTGTAATAGCCACCCAAATTCCCAGCAACAGTAGAGTAGATAAATCAAATGTAATCTATTTCCACAATGAAATTCTATATACAGCAAGATGAGAATAATCTACACTACACACATCATATTCTCAGAAACAAATGATGAGTGAAAAAAGCCAAATACGAGAGAGTACATATGATACAATTCCATTTATATAAAATACAAAAACGGGAAAAACTCTTCTGTGCTGGTTACTATGGAAGTGGTAGGATTGGAAGGAAGCGTGATGAGGGGGCTTCTGGGGTAATAGCATTGTTCTGTTCCAGTTGCTGGTTCAAGGGTGTGTTCAGTTTGTCAAAATTCATCAAGCAGTATCCTTATAATATGTGTGCTTTTCTGTATGTATAAGTCAATAAAAAGTTAAAGCTAAAAATTAAGTTGCATACATAAGGATATCTCTGTTTATGAAACCAGTGGCATTATAGAATGTGATCTTCAAGTTGATACAACTTGATGCAAGGTGAAATTCAGCCTTCATTTTTTAGAGCAACCTGCAACATTATGCTCTTGATACACATGTGGTGCTAGCCTCAGGCTCTGGAACACCATGTGAAAGATGGAAGGAAAAACTGGCAAAGTGCTAGGCTTTTCCCAAACTAAAGTTCATGGCAGTGAAGCATGGGACACTTCAATGAAAAGTTAGTAGTCAGGAAGTGCAGAAAGCTACGAACACATAAATAAGTGGTTTAAAGTAAGCTCTGAGATTGGTTAATAGTAATGTACCAAGGCACTTAATTTTGACAAATGTATGATGGTAATGTAAGATGCTAACAGTGGGGAAATCTGGGTGAAAGGCATGCAGGAACTCTCTGTACTGTCTTTGCAACTTGTATATGTATAAGTGACACATATATACATATATATAAGACATATATATATAAAGATTGGATTTGGATATGGGAAAAATTGGGTTCTGACACCTAGGTTGGTACCTTAAAACTAATATAACACAAACTTTTTATCCACTGCTGTTCATCCCTGAGAACCTATGTCTGTTAATGTTATCTTTTCAATTTGGGGCAAACATTTTTCTCTTCCCTGTGAATTATTGAGGGAATTTTGAGTCATCTTAACATTTAATGTTATTCTCCAAACATATCAAGCTTGTCAGTACAGTGAAAGAAATATTGAACATTAATTAACTTGTGTTCTTTTTTGGCTTTAAGCAAGTCCTAAACACATGTATATTCTCTGTATAAATAATAAATGTTTGTTCTGATTTTTTGGCATAGGCAAGATGACTTCCTTTTCAAAGCTCTTTAGAGGCAGAGGACACTCTTTTCACACTCTACCAGTTGCACTAATAGACAGATCATAAAACTGAAGCTCCTTGACATTGTCTATTTAATTTGTACAGAATTATCCAAAGAGAACTTTTTTTAACCTTATTTTTCAGGAATGTCCTAAATTTAACTATTCTCCACCTCATAGAAGAACTTATTCTTCCCATCTAATTTATAACCTCACTGACCACCACTTGGAAAACTATCTTATATCAACTGCCAATAAGTTTATGCAAAAAAGGTAAAAATACTCTGTTTATAACATGTTTAATTTAGAATATCATGCTTTCTAATTTTAATAGTAACTGTCTTTTGAATTTGTGACAATAAATGCAAGTTTCTATTGATTATTTATATGGGTAAATTCTGTTTTATCTAAACAGCCTTATATATTAAAATTTAAGTAAATTAATTTAATGACTCTAAATTAAGATTTATTTGAGCACATTGAAAAGCATTGTTTTAGGCCTCAAAAATGTATTGTTAAACGTGTACATATTTTTTTCTCGAGGCGAAAGTGGAGTTGTTGACTAGATTGTGCCAGCTTGCAGAATTTTAAGGTGTGGCTTTTGGTGACAGTTGTCCTTAGTTCCAATATGAATATCTCAAAACTTGGAGTATGATATCTGCATGTGAATAAAATGTCTTTTTGTATAGCAAAGCCACAGGCATGTTCCTAAGCCACCTGAACATTTGCCACAGAGGTAAGTGTGGCAGGCTTACATTTGCAATGACATGGATGGACCTGGAAGACACTATGCCAAGTGAAATAATAGACAAACATGGCATGGTTTCACTTATATATGAAATCCAAAATAGTCAGATTCATAGAAGCAGAGAGTAGAGTTGTGGGTTCTAGGGTCTGGGGGGAAGGGCGAAATGGGGAGATGTTGGTCAAGGGGTACAAGGTGTCCGTAATGCAAGGTGAATACGTTCTGGAGGTCTAAGTCCAGCAATGTGACTATAGTTAAGAATACTGTATTGTTACTTGAAATTTGTTAAGAGGGTAGACCTGAAGAATTCTCAACACATACGTACAAGAAAATGGTAACTATGTGAGATACTGGCTGTGTTAATAAGCTTGATGGTGGGGATGATTTCACAAGATGTACATATATCAAAGCATTCGTATGCCTTAAGTATATACACTTTTTATTTGTCAATTATGTCTTAATAAAGCTGCGGGGGATAGTTGGTAAGTACCCAGGAATACGCATGTAAATATTGTCAACAAAATGAGGTTTATTATAAATAAACCATTCCAAAACCTACTTCTTAAGTGAAGAATGTGCTATAGTGTTCTTTCCATGTCAAAAATATAGCTGTATAGCATCACATTTAGGATAACAGTTACAAGAAAATTATTTTAGTGTAACTACACCATTATTTAGTTAACCCAGTCTTAATTTGGTGGATATTTAAACTAATCTATCCTTAAAATTACTATTTGAATTTTTTTAATCCACTTTTTATTTTTAAGAGTCCATGAACTTCTAGCTATAATGTATGCTTTAGACTAAAATATGATAAAAGAAATCGATAAAACTGTAAAACATTTGTCAGACAGTATTTATTTCATACTGTAAATGTGTTCCTGATGGAAAGAAAAAAAAAATGAGCTCTTAGTTAAACATTTTAGATCTATTTATGAATATTTTCTCCATTAAAACAATTTTTCTATATAGATATGGAGGTTGGAGTTTTGGGCTGCCTTTGACTAAAGACCTTCGTTTTGATGTAACAGCAGTTCCTGCTAATAGAACACTTGCCAAGGTAAATTGTGATCTTTCTTTTGGGATGTCATACAAATGAGAATGTGAACTTGAAATGTTCAAGCATTTTCATGAGGTAAAAACAAGACATGGGTCAGTAGATTTGAAAAGCACTTTGGAATAATGCATACTCCATACTACAGTGGTTCCAGTCCTGTGTATTTAGCCTAGGGAAACGTGTACACACAAGTATGTACACCCGGATACATATACAGAAATGTGCGTGGTAATATTTCTCATATTAGCCGAAAAAACAACCCCAAATGTCCATACACAGTAGAATAAATAAACAAATTGTTATATACTCATTTAACAGAACTTTCAGCCATGGAAATGAATGAACTCATTTCCATACAACAAGCAGACTAACTCTTCCAAACATTATTAGTAAGCAAAAGAAAAAACAAAAAGGAATACACAACTATAATTGCATGTATCATAAACTTTGAGAGTAGGCAAAACAGCCATATTGTCTAGGGGAGAGAGAGAGCACATTGTGGTTTGGAAGGACACGGAGTGTCAGGGAGACGTTCTGGATGCTGGCGATTTTGTTTCTCAACCTGAGTGATGGGTATACTCCCTTTATAATTTTTTGTTAAACTATACATT